>NW_027529433.1:1551635-1683533 GCF_008692635.1 Crocuta crocuta
AAAGGGAAAAAAAAAAGAAAAAAGAAAAAAACCGGAAAAAAAAAAAAAAAAAAAAAGATACTGGACTTCCTGGTAGGTTAATTCCAACACCTTGTGTCACCAAATGAGTATGATTTAGAAAAACATTTTGGGAAGTTAGTATCATACTTCAATAACATCCAGCATGTGCTACAGCCTCTTTCCTAAGTATTGAGAGTCAGTGTAGAAACAAAGACTCGCCAATGGGTTCACAATGCACCCAGAGGGACAGAGAAACAGATGGAATCCCAGCCTTCGAGTTTCTTGTTGCCAAATTCCAGCCATGTGTTTTTAAGTCCTACTGACGTGTCAGAATGCCTGCTGTCAAACTGAAAAGTGATGAGCACTTCAGCTTTACTCAAGGTAATTGCCCAAGATCCTCTGATTAGTTCTGTAGTCATGACTCTTGACTTAGCTTCTCATTTTCAGACCCATCCTTGCCCTCTGGATTCATCTCTGTTTGCATGAGTTGACCTTCAACACTCCTCAAGGACTCTGATTTAGGGAAGATATTAGCCACAAAATAATAGTGATAATAAACTGTTAGAAAGAGAGAATAAAAAGAATCCCTTGTCACCAGTGTCACAGAGCCAAAGAGGAGAGAGAATTTATGAAGGAAGGTCTTAATCAATAGTGTCAAATATTGCAGTGTGGTCAAGGAGGATGAGAACACTAGATGTGGTGACTACAAGGTAACTAGTAACTTAGAAGAAACCAATTTCCATAGCTTAATTTTGATAGAAGTCAACAGAAAAAGAGTTGAAGTTGAAATGAGTGACAAGAGTATTATAGACAAGGTATTATAGATTACTTACTCAAGAAATCAGGTAGTGAAGGAAAGAGGTAAGACAGGATTATAGAACAGGACTGAGAAGTGGCAACATAGGTGTGGGGTAAAGGTATGGGGCCATGGAACTTAGGTGTTGTGGGCATTACTGAGACGGCAAGGTCAAGACTAAGTAAGAAAGCAAGAGAAATTTAAAAAAGGGACTGATATCATTGAGGGTCTTGAGACAAAAAGAGTATACAGAGTACATTCAAAGGGAGAAAAGTATAAATACAGTTGAAAATAAGGTTTCAAACAGGAGAATTCCATAGTTTGAGGTCATCATTATATTTTTTCTCTTTTGTTTCACATCTAACAAACTGAAAGCGATGCTGAGGGTGAACTAGTTATTTCATAAATAATTACTGGAAAGAAAGCATTAATGATATCACTTCAGATTAGTCAATGGTCATTTTAACTCTCTCATCCAAGAGTCTTATCACTTCCAAATTACAACTACTTTTCCTTCAAAATATGCTAGGGATGAGCAATTGCAGAATAGAGACCACATTTAATCAGCCAGGCTGCTGTACCCTCTGACCCACGAGCCAAAGAAGACATTCTTTCAGGCATCTATCTAATCGTTCTTTATGAGCACTGCCAGCTTGATAGCCTTCCTGCTCTTTCCAATTCATTCTAAACTATAGCTGAGACAAACCTATACTCTGTATCCTAAGACCCCTTTCAGGTCAGCTAGAACTAAATGTAACTTCTCAATGCTTATCACAAATATAAAAGACTAATGATGTGCTAAGAGCAAAGAATACCTCTAAAATAGCAAATTTGCAAGCACCATACAGAAAAACATTATTGAAGTTCCCATATCCCATTTATGCAATCAAAAGCAATGCTGTTAAAAACACTTTGATGCCTTACTCTTAGTTTTTCCCCTTAGCTTTTACTTTGAAAACTTTTAACACAGTCCAATACTTCATTTATTCCAGAGTCTAATACCTTAGGCACATAAATCCAGAAATAAACTTCAACAAATATTCCCCAACACTTTGTAAGTTTATAATGATAAAATATTTATTCTAACACTGCTGACTTTTAGTTAAGTTAGCAGTAAATTAGGAGATGGGAAATTCTAGATAGTTCAATCCACCAAAATTATAATACAAGCTATATTAGTTTCCAGCATTTATATGGCAGGCACTGCGCTAAATGCTAAGGACACAGTGGTGATCATAGTAGTCTAACCAGATCAGTGCTCAGACTTTAGCAGTAGGGTTTGGTACCACTAACCCAGTTTGAAAATGTTTTGTTCTCTCCCTATAAAAAAAAAAACCCATCTGTATTTTTAATAAAGCTCTCTAAGAGTGGGCACCTCAGGTACTAGCAGAAGAAATGTGGGGAGCTTTAGAGTCCTATTGTGTAAGTAGCCATCTACATGTATATAACTGTCCCTAGTTCAGAGCGGTGGTTCCACAGTAAAATAATATTCTGTACAACAGTTAATCTTTATCTAACAGTTTAAAAAAATCCCAACAAGTAACTAAGTTCATTCAAGCTACCAAGAAAACAACCCTCTAAACATCTAGATGTCACCATGAGAGCACACATTTCCATTGTAACATTCAATTTCTTTAGAGTATATGAAAACATTGTTTTTGAGACCTGCATAAAAAATTGTGATAATGGATATTTCTTTTACTACAGAAAATATTTTTTAAATTAACCTTTTCAATTTAAGGGAAAAACAAAGGATTTTCAATATAATTAATAATTTTGAAAACTCAAATATTTTAGATTTTATTGAATCTTTTGTAAGATTAAATCTCACTGTAATATATTCCAAGCAATGTAATATATCCCCTTCCATACATCGAGTTTCTACTAGCTTAAAAAAAAAAGAAATTCTGGGGTGGTTGAGTGGTTAAGTCAGTTGAGCATCCAACTTTTTAATTTTTTTTAACGTTTATTTATTTTTGAGAGAGAGAGAGAGAGTCTGAGTGGGGAGGGGACAGAGAAAGAAGGAGACACAGAATTCAAAGCAGGCTCTAGGCTCTGAGCTATCAGCACAGAGCCTGATATAGGGCTCAAACTCACAAACTGTGAGATTATGACCTGAGCCAAACTAGGGACTTTGGCACCCAGGGTGTCCGGGTGTCCCAAGGGTCTGACTCTTGATATCAGTTCATGTCATGATCTCAAGGTTCTGGGACCAAGCCCTGCAACAGGCTCCATGCTAGGTATGGAGTCTGCTTAAGATTCTCTCTCCCTCTCTCTCTGCCCCTCCCCTGTTTGCACTCAAGCGCACTCTCTCATGTTCAAAAAATAAAATTAAGTAAAATATTTTAAAAATCAAAGGGGGAGAAAGAAGTACAAAATAATGGTTTCACTTTCATGTATTTTAGATTTGATTGTAAAATCAAGATACCCTGCTCAGAAATTCTCCAAGAAAAAGGACCCAAATGAAGTTTGAAACCCTTAATCAATCCATTAAGTATATTTTTTAAACTTATTTCATGGAAAGCATCTCAAACTCATTATAAGAAACAGGAAGAACCTATAATTAGAACTACTGAAGTAATACATTGAGTGTGCTTCCTCAGAAACAATTGGTTCCTTTTAGACCTTTACAACTGTACATAAGCATTCCACATTGAAAGCTTGTCAGATTTTTATACAGAAATATCAGTTCAGGGGTGCTGGGGTGGTTCAGTGGGCTAAATGCCCGACTTCAGCTCAGGTTACGATCTCATGGTTTATAAATTCAAGCCCTGTATCAGGCTTGCTGCTGTCAGCTGGGAGCTTGGGGCCTGCTTCGGATTCTATGTTTCCTCTCTCTCTGCCCCCACCCCACCCCTGCTCACACACTCTTTCTCTCTCTTAAAAATAAATAAACATTAAAAAAAATTTTTTAAAGAAATATCAGTTCAATATTCTCTCAAGTATACATCTACAGCTAGAAATAACTACTTTTGATTTTTAAAAAAATCCTCAATATTAGACCTATACATAAAGGAAGTTTTCTGATATAACTTGTTGCTGAGATGTAATACAATGTAATACAAAGGCAAATGCCATTTACCTTTACAAAAGCTTTTTTACTAACTTGATAAATAGAAAAAGAATTAGTTATCTACCTGAACTGACTCAACTTGATTTCTCTAAAAAAAATAGCCTCACTCTTTGCTCTGCCAAGGAGAAAAGAGTACAGAGAACTTCAAGCATAGAACTAATCTTAGGAAGAAACGTAGGGGAGCATCTGGATGATTCATTCAGATAAGCATCTGATTTGAGTGCAGGTCATAATCTCATGGTTCATGGGTTCGAGCCCTATATCAGGCTCACTGCTGTCAGTGCAGACCCTGCTTCAGATCCTCTATCTCCCTCTCTCTCTGCCTCTCCCCCATCCATGCTCTGTCTCTTTCTCAAAAATACACCAACATTTTTTTAAAAAGCCATTTAGGCTATAAGTTCTCAATTGACCTAATACAGTCTGAATTTTGCAAAGTAATATTCATTCAGGTACATAGGGCCTAGAGAAGAAGGAAGATTCAGGAGAAGTGAAACATTTCCCTGTATGACCCCCTGGCTTCACAAAAGAACACTAAGTTGCTTTAACACCCCTAAGATTTCATTAATCAAACAGTTCTAGTGCCACATCTTTATCTGCAGTTTCTGATGAGTTTTAAGAATAAGTTAACAAACACTTCTGTCACAGGGAAGAGAAATACAATTTTGTAATAGATACTATATCTAGTGCAATAATCCACAGTTTTATTACAGCTGCAAATCCTAATCAGACCTGATTAGTTTTGAGCACATCCTATACTCTCCACTCTCAAATACCCCATCACTCTATGATGTATATTTATACTCTAAATAAAATAAAAATTTGCTTTTGTCTTTTAACTTTATCAAAATATCTCAAGAAAAACCAAGAGTACAATTGGATCTACTATATTAATAGTTATTTTCTTTAACAACCCATTTACCTATCAACATTAGATTCATCATATCAATAAATAAATACTGACTAACTATTACACATGCGTCCATTTGTATCAATGCACATTAAATATAAAAGAGTTTCTGGTATTTTAACATTGCGTTAATAATTACATTCTCAAATACTAGGGGTAATCATGATTATTACTCATTATTTACATTTCCCAACATGTCTATACTTTAATCTAAAAATAGCAGTTGCTTTACAAAGAAATTGTTAACACTGAGCGCTGTTGCTTGTAACTTATTCCATTATTGAACACACACACACACACACACACACCCAACATTATAACACAGAAGTATATTTTGGACATACAAAAAAATGGAACTCGCCATAGAAGCCACTTAATAAAATCCTTAGGGCAAATGAGTAGATTTGAAGACCTGGTTACCTCAGAAGATCATCATTCTCTTGAATATGTTCTTTTCGCAATTGAGATCATCTCCAGTTACTGATTCTCGGCTTTATGCTTCAGGGAATTTATGATAGGTTGTTTTTGTTGAGGGCTCTCTATAATATTCTACCTGCTCTAGACTAAAGAAAGTCCCAGTTAGTGAACTACAAGGCCTTAGGACAAAACTCCTTTCTCCAGTAACATGCTATTGCTATCTTTATGACTCTATCATTTTCATAGTTTTAAAAAATGTAATGTGAAGTTACAACCTGAGGCTCTAAAGTAATGAAGATGGTAAATGAATAAATAAAATATGCTCCACACCCATCTCAGACACCTCTTCCAAAGGAAGAAATGGAAATGGAACTTTAGCAATCTAACTTCAGACCGAAAAAGCCAAACTTCAGTAATATAAAAAATAATTGACCAACTTAAAATAAATATGTATGGATATCTGAACTGAATTAATCAAAGGGCAAAATCTGGGCATCTCTGGCCTATGAAAATGATTCAGAATGTCATAAGTGAAGAAGTTAGAGATAAAATGAAAATATAAAGCCGTGTCAGCCAGAAAAACAGTTCTATAGGAAAGACTTTCTCAGATATTTTCTTCTTCAAGCATTCATCGAACATTTTTTTTTCCTTGAGAGAGAGGGAGAAAGGAGAGAACATGTGCACTGTATGAAAGGGGCAGGAGAGAGAGAGGGAATCTCAAGCAGGCACCATGCTCAGCACAAAGCCTGACATGGGGCTCAATTCCACAACCCTGGGATCATGACCTGAACTGAAACCAAGAGTCGGATGCTCAACCAACTGAGCCACCCAGGTGCCCCACAACAATAAATGTCTTATCTAATATGATTAACCTATAAGAATTACTATTCCTCAAAGCCAACACTAAGCAACACCCCAATATATTTCAGAGGATCCTGTATACCCTCTCATTCTTTTAACTACCATTTTGAATTACATTTTAAAAATTTCAAAGAAGGTATTATAGATTGCGATTTTCTCAAATTACTTCACTTATATATTACATTATATTTCACTGTGATTTTTAAAATCCTGTGATTATCTACATGCCATTGGAGATAATTTTATAGTCATAAAAATCATGAACCCAGCTATCTTTCTACAATCAAGAATGCTGGTTCTGGTTAGAACAAGGAAGTGAGTTGATTTCCCACATCATAGAGCGCCAAAAACAAAACAAAACAAAGCTGAAACAACTTTTGGCAAAGGCATTCCTTTAAACACTTGTAGATTGGAAATGTACATATATGGAACTTTTGGGCTTTAAAATCTTAAGAAAACTCAGCTTTAAAATCTTAAGAAAACTCCACTAGCTTTGTCTTCTACACAATGCAGGACTTCTTTGTATAATAACAGAGACTAGGTTACATGCTGGTGGCCTGAGGACCTTTTGCAGCCCATAGGTATAGTCTGTGTAACCTGCACAATTTTTATTTTGTTTTATCTTGTCTTGTTTTGTTTTGTTTTGTTTTAAGTAAACCAATGCAAAAAAATCTAGATCTTTGCCTTGTCTTGAAAATCCACCTGGAGCTGTATGTCTGCTGCCCTTTTGGATGAGTCATGCCATCTTCACTTCTCCATGGTCCCACCACTTCCCACTCACCCATGTCACTCATTCATCATGTGCCCGGTGCTTTAAGCATCTGAATATTTGGGTCAATGACCACTCACTGTTCCAGACAGAGAGTTATCCACTCTGTTGCTGAACATCTCCACGAAACGGGACAAAGCATACAACCCTGCAAGTTGACCGATTTCACTGTAGGCAACATTAAACATTAGAGAGAATTGTCTAGAATGATTTGCAAACATGAGCTAGTTCTATCCTCAAAAGCAGAGTAAATTTACTGTCTCTTCCATGGAAAAGGCTTCTAGGTATCTGAAGACAACAAACTTTCCTAGGTCTTCATTTGCCGTTTAATGTCTCATAGCAATGTTTGTAAGCTCACCTGTGGCCCTTGAGATGCTTCTCTGCATGGATGAATTCTATTTATGATTTATTTTTTAACTCTTACTGTGTATTCGTTTATTATATATTTTAGTTATCAGTGTTCTTCACATGAAATAATGTAATAGTTCCTTGATCTAGATGAATGGTTCTCAAACTTTCTGGTCTCAGGATCCCTTTACATGTTTAAAATTCATTAGAGATCCCAATGAGCTTTTAAGAAAGTTATACCTAGGGGCGCCTGGGTGGTTTAGTCGGTTAAGCGTCCGACTTTCGCCTAGGTCATGATCTCGCGGTTCGTGGGTTCAAGACCCACGTCGGGCTCTGTGCTGACTGCCAGCTCAGAGCCCAGAGCCTGTTTCAGTCTGTGACTCCCTCTCTCTCTGACCCTCTCCTGCTCATGCTGTCTCTCTCTCTCTCTTACAGAAATAATAAATTAAAAAAAAAAGTTATATCTAAAAAAAAGTTATATCTATTGGCATTCACTGTGTTAGCAATTAACACTAAAATTTTTAAAAATACGTGTATTAATTCATTTGAAAAACATGTTATTATAGTGGCATATTTCTATGAAAAGTAAACACATTTTCCAAAACAATACTGTCTCTCCCCTTTCATCTAAACACAGAACTTGCATATACATATTTCATTGTATATCCCATTTTGTTGGTTCCTGGTTACTCTTTGGTAGTGGACACTTGATCCCTTAAGGCCAGTGCACCCTGCCCCACTTAGTGTTTGGATTGTTGGCTGATAACACACAGTAGATTTATTCAGTAACACTGAAGCCACCCTGCTTGGGAAGCTATGTCTACCTCCACTTCGTCCAATGACTGACCGACAAGCCAGTGATTGTCACAGAGTACAAAAAGACTCATCCCAATGACACAAAGCAGAACCAATTCTGGGGGTAGTTTGTGCTCCAGAGCTTCCCATGGGATTGGACCCAAGTTAGTTTCTAGTTGAGACCACATTATTCCTTAGCTTTTTATCCCTTGTCCTATCATGCTTCTGTCACTCACTCCCTTCTAAAAGCTTATCCCTAACAAATGGGTGAATAGGCACTTCCATCTCAAGCTCTGCTTCTGGCGAACCCAACCTAAGACATCTTTCATCTCACCAAGATTACTGCAATATCAACTCCTGTCATACATCAGATCAACTAGCCATCTCAGCTGCGCAGCGTCTCAAATATGCTAAGCATTCTATCATAGAGCAGTGCAGCGGTTCTCAAAATGTGATCCCTGAACCAGCAGCAGTAGCAGCATTTGGGAACTTGTTAGAACTGCAAACTCTCGGGCCCGTTCCAGGCCTAGTGAATCAAACACGCCATCACAGATATGTGCCATAATTAATGAATCCATTACTGCTCTGTATTTCAGCATTTTTCCTTCTTTCCTAGTATAAATAATAGTGAAACGAATGTACTTGCAGTTAAATCTCTGTGTACATTTCTAATTATTCTACGAATATTTGTCTTCAGTTTAGTTTGAGGTAGAAGAATTAAATTAAAAAAAAAAAAAAAAAAGTACTGATAGATGACCAGAGGGACAAGCATGTAATAAAGCAGGCACAACAAATAATGGAAGAATCTAGGTGAGGAGAATATGGATGTTGACTGCAAAATTCTTAACAACCTTTTCATGTTTCAAATTTGTTAGAAAATGTTGAAAAGATTTATATTTTATGAGGTTAACTCCTAGAATTGGGATAGATTTTTTGCAGTATGTGCCCATCTTTAAACTCTGTGAAGTTAAAACATCAACCAGAAAGTGTCAATTCCCTCACACTGTCAACGCTGCTTTTTAGTTCTTTTCAAATCTCTGCCAACTGGTTAGGCATAAACTGGTAATTCATCTTTTAAATCACCATTTCTGTGTGCATTTTTTAAGTTAATATATAATGAATTGAAAAGCTTCCTAACATGCTTGGCTTCAGATGTGATGTTGGTTATTTGAACTACGAAGCAGTAATCAGGATTTGAGCACCCACCCAGGGCACACAGCTTATTACCAAGCATAATACCCTTAAGAATAAGTTGCAAACTGAATTATATTGGCAAGAGTTACTTCTAGGCCAGTGTCATACACAGCCAGTGGGGGAAGAGGGTTTGGGGAGCTAATGCTGGATTGCCAAATGGGTCTGATTTAACAGATCCTGGGAAAGGATCTTTCTTCCTTCACAAGAAAAGCGAACTCTCCCATTTTACCAGGGTGCTCAGAATTCCAAGCATTAGTATTTTCTTCCTTTATGTTGAGGCAATTAGATCCCCATCAATTCTATTTTAGAATTCAAGTATTTTACTTCAGAATAGGCTCTACAAAATTATGGTGTACCCAAAGGATGGAATGCAATGAAGCCATTTAAAAAGAACTATGGAATTCTACATTTACTGACATGTAAAGACATCTATGATATATTACTTGTGCATTGCAAAACAAGAAAAGTATGTATGTGTCTGTATGATTGAATATGTGTGGAAGGATATTTACTAAAATATTAATAGTGGCCACCTCCAGTTAAAGGACATATGGCAGTTTTTGTACTCTTTACATGTTTCTTTATTGTTTACTTTTGCCACAGATACATAAAAATTTCTTTATTAACAATAACAATATAAGAAGGCTATTTGCATTTTGATAAAGATAAAATTGAAAGTATCCCAGAAAACCACTAAGCCATTAGCACCTTATTAAAATTTAATTTAGGAAGATTTTTAAGTCAAGGTTAAAGTCCCCTAAGGAATGAGACCCAGATCCAGCATATTTTAAAAGGCATAGAGTTTTAAAGGGAAAAGAATCAAAGGCAAACTAGGCAAAGAGGTCTCCAGCCATGTACTCATCAGCTAAGGGATAGGTCTGAGGCGTCCTGGGAGGATTTCACTGGAGAAAAATCAATAGGCAATGGAAGTCATCCATGATCTTCAGATCCAAGAGAAACCAAAAGGGTGAAGGCTCAGAGTCTGTAAGGACTCAGTAGGTCTTAACTCTACCACAATTCCTGCTTTCAATATTATAGACGAAAATACCTCCTCACCAATGATGTTCAATTTTCCCCCTACAGCAGGCCCAGGATCCAATGCCAGTTAATTTTTTCAAATATATATTTAAAATTTAAATTGTTGCCTTTATATTTCAAAAAGACTGAAAAGGAGAAGAAGACATATTAAACCACTTACCTCCATGGGAAGACACGTCTGGACACAGGAAGATGTTCCCGAATGTGATGTCAGAGTCTCAGGTTTAACTTGAAAGTGTGTTTTGTACATGTAGCCGTCAGAGCAGTCCTGTGTTCCATCACCAAAGAATACACAGGAAAATATCAATTATTTTAAGAATTCATCATTTTAAGAACTACAGTTTCCCCTAAGTTTCAAACTGAATAATAAAAAACTAAATATATTAAAAGAAATGAGAAAATATGGATAAAGAAATTCATCCAATAAACCCTAGACAAAGTAGGTACTCATTGAATAGAAGTTTTAATCCTCTACCATTCTCACTTACTAATGATGTTCCCCCTTCTCTTAGATCTCCCTCCTCCTTCTTCTTCCTAAGCAGTCCATAGCACGTAAGTCATAGAGCGAAACTTTAGGTCGGCAGCTTTTAAAAAGTATTTAAACTTAAAGAAATATTTCATCACATATTAACATTCTTTTCATGGCCTACATCAAAAGAGAAATTTAAGGAGGACTGCAACAGATCTTGAAGCTGGTAGGGACCTTCCATTCTGACTTCTTGTTCAAGGCAATATCTCCATTAAACATCACAGCAAAGTAAGTATGCAGCACTTGCCTGAGCATTTCCAGGAAGCCGTGCTTTACTCCTTTACACAACCACCGCCTCCATTTTCATACATAATACATTGTTCACTGAGAAAGTATTATACTGCATTGAAATGTTTGTCTTTAACCTTTACTCACTGGTTTTAGCTCGGCTCTCCAGAGTCTAAAGTCTCTTCCACAAAGCCATTCATTCTTTAAAACCTTGAAGACAACTACCACCATTTTCAAATGTTCCATGGGGAAGATGGGATTTCCAAGCCCTTTATCAGTTTGTACTGTTCGCATCTTTCTTATACTTGCTCTTAAATATACTAATGGATAATGTTTATCTAATTGTGGTCAGTTCCATTGTTTTAAGCAGAATTTGGCTGAATTCAATAAGGTCCTGTATAAAAATGTAATACCTCCTCATCTATAAATTTACCTACATATCAATGAATATTATTAATTCTCCACCAAACTGTTATACTAACACTCACATTTTAACAGAATTTAAAGTTACAATTAAGGAAGATGTGATTACTGAATCTGACGCAGTAGTTAAAATACAGAATAGCATCCCAACTAAAACCATTCATAATTCAGTTCAATGCTTTCACTAAGATTCAAAAATTCAGTTTTTATCTATAAGAAAAGAAAATTTCATACTGCCTTTTAATACTGCATTTTTAAAAATTTTGTCATGCCAAATATGTAAGAGCACTGGATTTGAGGTAACTGCACTAATTAGAATAATGCCCTTTCTCAATTCATGTCCACCTGGAACTGTGAATGTGCCTTTATGTGGGAAACAGGGTCTATGCAAAAGTTAAGAGGGGGTCATACTGGAACAGAGTAGACCCTGAATCCAATGTGACTGGTGTCCTTACAAGAGGGAAATTTGGCTAGAGACACAGATACACAGTGGAGAAGGACACAGAAAAACAGACGCACAGACTGAAGTGGTGCATCCACAAGCCAAAGAATGCCAGCAGTTGCCACCAATCACCAGAAGGTAGAAGACACTAGGAAAGATTTTTAAGAGGGGAGTGTTGCCCAGCAGACATGTTGCTTTTTAACTCCCAACCTCCAGAACCGTAAGAGAATATATTTGTTTTAAACCATTCAGCTCATAGTACTTTCTTATGGTAGCCCTAGGAAACTACTACAAGAATTATATTTTCTGAAAATTCTAGCGGTACCTTTACAATGCCTCCCAGTTGCCTGGGCTGATGCTTTCCCAGCACTTACAAAAGAATGCTTCTGTTTGGTCCTGATCAGCACCAGTTTTAATTGGCTGGACCCAACCTATTCTGATTGGTTGATACCAGTGCCACAGGTTGTCAAATATTTTGAATATTATTCCTCCCTGTAAAGTAAGCTATTAGGTAACCAATACTATCACCTTTTATTATTTCATTTAAGTTATACATTTTGTAGAAGTAATCATTGTTTTAAATTCTAGCTCTGCACCATCTAAGCACAAAGCATATACCCTGATTGCCTTCTACCACTGAAATCTCTGTATTTAGGGAACATAAATGACTTTTAATACTGGCTTGAATTGAGAAAGATATATGTAGTGAGTGTAGATATTGTTGCTGTTTTTACATCAGTTATTTATTTCCGTATCTTCTGGAAGAGTAGCCAATTTTCTTCTAGTGAAGCATTCCCTACTCCCCTGTCAATGTGGACATGGTCTCCCAAGTATAAGAATGATCAAATGACTCTGTTCTGGCCAATAAGGGCATCAGTTCTGTGACCTCAGAAAGTCAGAAAGGCAAAATATCTACTCAAGGCCAATGAGAACAGTTCAGGACTTCAGTTAGGGGATGTGGGAGGGTATTCTCTTTCCTACCGGATTTCAACCAAGAAGACTGGCAGCCTTGGTAGTATTGATAGCCATCAAGTTATTGAATAGAACCTGAGAATGAAGCCAATGCAGAGGAAAGCAAGACCATGAGATGCAGAAAGATCAGATCCTGATTACACTGTTTACACCAGCCATACTTAAAGCTAGTTCTACCTTCAAATTTTGCTGGTACATGGCTTCAAAAAGTCCCTTCTTGGCTTCATCCAATTTGGATTGGGCTTTCTGTCACTTGCAACTAAAATAATCTTTCTATAAAATGACCTGTATCGTGTTTATTACTTTAAAACTAGATGAGTTTTCCTGCTGCTGAGAATTGGCCTCCTATGAATACAGAAAGAGGCTCTTAAATAATAAAATACTTTGACTTGAATGAATAAATAAACTAGATAAATTTCTACTATATTATATGATCACCCTCATTATAATAGATGATCAATAGTTTATTATATAAAAGATTTACCAAATACAGTAAAACCACAATGATATGTGTTTGTGAGACAAAAAAGTACTGGCAGTCTGCAATTGAAAAATAATCTAGCTAAAGAGGAAAAAAACAAACAAACAAAAAAACCTCTTAAGACATTCAGAGAAGAGTTAGAACTAAACTGTGTGTACTGAATCTGATCCATCACATGAAGGTAACTATTCTATTTCATGAGGGATGATCCTACAACCTCTTCTTAAAGCACACTCTAATACAAGGCAAAATACATCTCCTTTGACACCAAGAGGTTAACTTAAAAATTCCTATGCACCTGTGTTATAAAATCTAAATGTATGATCTGATCTCTTTTCCAATGAATTAAGATAGAAAGATGTGCCATTTTAAATGTTACTTGTAATTTAAGGGATGTTATTTCTATTGCAGGTACTTTCTGATACTATTTATTGGTGTCTATAAAGAGATACACAGAACTTTTGATGCAACCTACAAATGGTCATGGTAAATTTCTTTCCAGTATCAATTTCTTAATAGTCAAGATTAGCCTTGAAAAATTAAATATAGAAAAAAAGAATTTATAGAATATTAGCTTCCTTTCAAACATTTACTTCCACAGAATTAGGCCTTCTCCTACACTGTTTTAATTTAAGACAGAAAAACATGTGCCGTTTTTCACTGTTGGAGGTTGCGTTTGTAGAGACAAGCAAATATAAAAGCATGAGGAACTGCCCCCTGAGCTAGTCTACAGTCTGTCCTGCCCAATAAATGATAATTAACTCAAATCCCAACTGACTTTTCTGGTTGACACTCAACTCTAGCTTCCCTGTATACTTTCTATAGTTATGACACCTTACAATTCACTGTTAAGTTTTCTTTAATTTTTTAACATGTGTGAGTTTTGCTTCCCCCAATCAATCCAAAGTTAGGGCTAGGCCCCAGCCCCTGGGGAAAAAATGGTCCTAACTACAGAGTCTGATTGCACATAAAAACCTGGTGCCTGGTCCCCATGGAATCCGAACATACCCTGGACCAGAAAAGCAGAAGGAACAAAGGAAACCTTGCAGTTTATCCAACTCAACCGTCTCATGTTAGAGACCAGAGGGTGAAGTACTGAAGTATTTTTAAGAAACTTGTCTTATAGCTAAATGGGGGAACCGCTGGAAGTGGAAAGCAAGCCACTTGACCCCAGTGCTCTCTATACCACACTAAGCAATTCTGCCAGAGATCAGCATCATGGCAGAAACATGCTTACTGACTGTCGTGGAGTGGTGAAAACTCACACTTTGCACAGTGAGTAACAAGCGAAGCATTCAAGCGTGGTCTGGGAACCAGGAGCCTCCTTGTCACCTGGGAGCTTGTTAGACACACAGAATCTCAAGCTCTGCTCAAGACCCTCTGAATCAGAATCCGTATGTAACAGGATCCCAGGTGATTTGCCTGCACTTTTGGAAGCACTGAGGCAACATGTACAGCAATCCCTGATTCAAACGGAGTGTAGATTGATTACATTAAACAATAGTTCTCAACCTTAGCTGGGGTTCCCCTCAGACCAGTGAAGTCACGACCTTTCTGTAGACTATAATGAAGAGCCAGGATTGAGAATTACATCACTTAATTCATTGAAGTTCCCATTTTGAACTTTAAGACCAGAGTCAACCAAGTAATCCGTAGCTGTCTTGGGGGAAATGGCCACAAACAACTCCCAACCTCTAGGAATACCATGGCTCACTTGGAGCTCTCCATATACTGGCCTCTGTGAATACTCATCTTGAGCTGTGACAGTGCTGAGACTGCTTTTTAAGTGGTCTATACTACTACCTCAAAGCTTACTTTTTGGCAACTTGCCCAGCCTTAACCTAGGCCTCTGTAATGGCCATTAATCTCATAACTTATAACTGTCACTGTCCTATGTCTAACTATACTTCAGCCATCAGAACTCCTAGCTGCCCATCTGCCACAATGTAGGTTACTTCATTCCATCACTGCAGAAGAGAAACTAATAGAAAGTGCCCAGGTGCTGTAAGCCAAACACCAGTGAAAAAGAGAACACTTCCTCCTCACAGTCAAAACTCAAGTTATCTCCATAGAATGCCCTTCACCTTATACTAAAATAAGGAATAAAGACTTATATGAGAAAAACAATGCCATAAATGTGCTAGATAAAAACAATGGAAAATACATGTATATGATTTTATATTTATATGTTTATATATTTTTTAAAGATATTTAAAAAATAGGGGTGCCTGGGTGTCCGACTTCGGCTCAGGTCATGATCTCACAATTCATGGGTTCGAGCCCCGCGCTGGGCTCTGTGCTGACAGTTAGCTCAGAGCCTGGAGGCTGCTTTAGGTTGCATTTCCCTTTCTCTCTGACCCTCCCCTGCTCACGCTGTTTCTCTCTCTCTCATAAATGAATAAAACAGTAAATTTTAAAAAAATTTAAGATATTTAAAAAATAGATTAAAATTTCACAGTCATAATAAAATATTGATAATTTCCACTCCATGGGGAAAAAAAACTTAACACCATAAAGTCAAAGAACAAATATCAAAATATAAAAAATAGATGTGTAGCCATATCGTAGAAAAGAACTAATTGTGTCAATATATAAATACCTTTAATTTCTACAACGTATTGATAGTTCCAATAAACCAATATATAAAAGACTAACAGCTCAATAGGAAAATGAGCAAAGGATATAAACAGTTCACTACAGAGGAAGTACATATGGATATTAAACAGGTTAATAGGTTTAATGTTTCCCATAAGATAATTGCAAATTAAAACAATGTGATACCATTTTTTACCTATCAGATTGGCAAAGATAAAAAAGGATGAAATATAGAGTGTGGATAAAGATGTAAATAAAATAGGTAGGCACGGTCATATGTTGCCAGGGGCAGGGTAAATTAGTATAACCTCCTTGGGGAACAAGTTGGCAATAACTATCCAAATTAAAATGCATATGTCTTCCACCCAGAAATGCATCTTACAGATAGAGTTGCACATGTAGGAAATAGAATTCATGCAACGATATGTATAAAGTATTATTCCACAACATAATATTGGAAATAACCTAAATGCCTATCAGTGAAGTTAAATAAATTATGGTTATATCCAAGTAATGGAATGTTATGCAGCCATAAAAAATGAGTAAGTATTGATATGGAAGAATAACTAAAGTAGATCATTAAGAGGAAAAATGTTCAGTACAGTGTGCATGTATGTATATTACGCTACCATTTGTTTAAATACAAATGCATACACTTTTGTGTATACTGAATATATCTGGAAGAACACCCATGACACTGGTATCACTGATGACATCTCAAGATGCAGGTGAAGAGAGTGGTAGTGTTAGGAAGGAAACTTACTTTTTTTAGTGCACAAACCCTTCTGTGCCTATAAATAGCACTACATGTTAAACAAATACTTCATTGATTGTCCTTTGAACATATGCCTCCAGGCTACCACACTACTATAATAAATTCCCATATTGAACTTCTAGGGGGAAAATGTCTTGCAAGTTGTATAGAACCCTAGAAAGACAAGTTTTATAGTGTGGTGCTGACTGTGTATTGGATGGGGATCTAAAGATTTCCTAACAGAACATGTTTGTGTCTGCTTTCTCACAAGTTGCCATGGCCTATGCCACCCAGAGAGCTGTTATGCCTTTTGGAATCCAGCTATCCAAATAATTATAGGGCTTCTGTTGTTGAATTTTAATAAGGTTTTAATGATCTCTAAAAAAACAATGCTATCTAAAAAAAAAAAAAAAAAAAAAAAAGAAGGTGGTTATCTAAGGACTTCAGCTCTACTTTGGAGTAGTCTTGCATATAGGACTTAAACTCAAGTTAACTGCCCAGAATGGCAAGTTTGCTAGGGAGGAATTAAGGCATGCAGAAGTTTCTAGGTCACTGCCAACACTGATCAAACAGTCCTCTCAGGGTCAGTGGAACCTGACCTTACCTGACCTGACCATACCTAGGCCATAAATCTCACATGGTTATTCTTTCCCTCTGTAAGAGATCAAATCAATACTACCAATAGCTGCCCATAGCTGATGAATCTTAGGGGTGAAAAAAGAAAGTAAAAACTGCCTCTGGAAAGCAAAGATTACACTGGGTTGATCAGATATTAAACTAATATCTGTCCATTTTTTTAAAAGCCAAAGTATTGTTAAGGACTTAGAGATCCTCCAGAACACAATTCTAAATATGTTAATGCGTTCCCTCCTCATGCCCACCCCATCTGACTAACTCTAGTTTCAATTTCTGATACCCTTATACCTTCCAAATGCATTTGGAATGCATTTCCAAAAATGTCAAAAGATCAAAAACTCGGGAAAACCAAAACCCACAAGTAAAACTAAGGATATAATACATTTCAGCTTTAAAAAAGAGCTTTGTATATCTCTATTTTTCCCTGGTCTTGTAGTATTTTGGAGTTGATCAAACATACTACAGTCATTTATTAAGTAATCTACCCTTACCTAAAACTTTCTAGGGCAGAGGACTGGAGATGTACCTCAGCTCCAGCTAAGGAAGCTGAGGCTGTCCTTTTAGGAAAAAATTAAATCTTCTGGCTGGGTCCCATCCAATATAGGCTGATACCACCTTGTTTCATCATTTGCACAATACAACCCATAATTACTGCTTTTTTTGGTGACCTAACATCTGAATGCATTTGTTCATTAGCTGGAAATCAAACAACACAAAAACATGTGACCATTGGCCCTTGAATGGACGCTCTCTGGCTCTTCCCAGTTAAAAGAGCTTTCTTTGCATAGTCAAGGTATGAAAAGCAAAGACAACCTGTAGGATTTTGACTGAAATATTATTCCAAGGCAGCAGCATATCAGTGGGTTATACTGCCTTCTATCACAATACTTAGTTCAGCACTGAATCTTGTTTACATTAGCACACTCACTGTATACTTTTATTAGGTTTAAATTTCTAATCAACCTATAAATAAGGCAAAGGGAACTAATTATAATTAATGAATAAAATCTCAATATTATAAATCTTGATGATATAAAAATAATAATATAATTAATTTAAACAAACAGAAGTAGAACAGGCAGCAATGTGAGAGATGATAGTATAAGCACATTAAATTCCTCATCCATTACAACAGGAATCAATTCTTATTGTCCAAAGATGAGAAATCAGGAAATAGAAGTACATTATTTAAGATTAAAGGGATAACTATGAAAATAACTCAGGAGTTATTCTTAATCAATAGGGGCTCCAATAAACAAATTTAAATCATCCATAAAACAGAATATGCAACCATCAGAAATGAGATATTTCTGTACATGTTCACAAAGAAAGATGCCACGATATAATGCTAGGTGGAAAAAGCAAGTTACAGAACAATGATCCCATTTATGTAAATACATTATAAATGTGCATTCATATACTTATATGTACATAGAAAACAAACTACAGATCTGAATCAGAGGAAAGAAAATATTTTCATCTGTATTGTATATGTCTATGTATTATTAAAGTTTTTACAATGACTATGCACTATTTTTCCTTGTAAAAATAAAATAAAATAAAGATCCAATTCATGGAAGAAAAGACTATTCTAGGAAGACTAAATAAGGAGAGTTTTAAACTTTCCGTCCACTCTCAAATCAAAATTATTCTAAGAACCATAAAAAAATTAACCATATATATATATTAATTTTTGTTTTTACTTTCTTTCCTTTATAAACTAACCCTCTAGTTGCTAAGCCAAAACAAGGTCAACATTTCTTTCCTAGAATTCTAGCATATCTTCAGCAAACATCTTTTTGGCTACTTAAAATTTCAATTTTAAAGGCCTTCAATTTTTTGTTTTCAGTAAAGACATACTGAGAAGCCATCACTGTGCTCATTTGTCCATGAAGTTTGTTTTCTAACAATAGTCCTGCTCCCTTTTCCTGGCAGGACTCGCACACCTGCCAAGTCCCCGCTCTTTTTACCTCCTTTCCCTTCCTGACTCCATATGAGCAAAAGAATACACTACCCTCCCCTTCCCCAAATGCACGTCAAACACAGAAAAGCACAGTGGCCCCAAGAAAAAAAGGGTAGAAGAAAATCAGCTATTTGTCAGATGAGAAAAGGTTACTGAGCAAATTTGGTGACACTATCTAAGGGAAGCATGCATTTATGTGCTTACACATACCTAAACAGCCTGCTTATTTCACAGAAGTTTTTAAAGAATGATTACAATTTAAAGAATGCTAAATCCCTTTTCTTTCTTGGAGTCAAAGCACCATAAAGTAACTTTAAATCACATTGGTTCCGTTTTCCTTATTAACACTTTCAGCAGGTATCTGTACAGTGTTAAGTTTCAGTATTAAGCATTTTGTGGGATTTCAGTCTCTTTTTCCTCTTTTGTTTTCTTAATAATGTTTGCAGGTTTTCCAACTTCCCCATTTGGAGTTTTCAATTTTCAGTTCATAGATATGGGACCTCCATCTGTGCCTCATACTTTTTTTATATTAAACAATTTGGTTTTGCCTCCCAGAGCACTCCTGCTTATTTGTGCCTAAGGAATGGCCAACAGCTACAAGTGATTAGAGGGGATGTGGGAAACCTGGTGCAAAAAAATAATTTTTTTTCTCTTTCCTTCTTCATTCAATTTAACTTTATAGAGATTTACCATATTTTGTTTGCTCTAGTTGAAATGTTCTTAACGGTTTGTCACTGCTTTTCTAATATCATAGATTAAAAAACAAGCATATAAATGACCCAAGTTTTGACTCTCCCTATCTTGATTTCTAGATTTAAATTTACTCCAAATCTTACTCCTTTTATAAATGATTTTTTTATAAAATTATCTCTTCTAAGCAAACCATTCGAGAGAATTAAGAGTATTGAAGTAATTTTATACTTAAAGTAAACTGAAAGAAATGTGATAGTCTGACAGTAAAAAATTATCGGGGTAGCAAGTTGTCAGTTTGATTTCAAAGCATTATTCTTGCAAAGCAGTACAAATAATTTATTAACTTTCTCATGAAAATAAAGGGTGCCTGACCTTAAGCAGTTTAACTCAGAGAAGGCTCCTGCTGTGAGGGTGGGAAGAAGGCAAAAGGGAAGTCAGAAAGGCCTTCCTGACACAGATGGCACCTAAAGTATCACAAAATGGATAGCTTAAAACTACAGATATATATCATTCTCTCACCATTCCAAATCTGGGGGCTCGATGTCCAAAATCAAGATGTTGGCATAACCATGCTCTCTCTTTAGGCTCTAGGGGAGAATTCTCTCTTGCCTTTTCCTAGATTTTGGTTGTTGCCAGCCTGTAGATGCAGCACTTGAATCTCTGCTTCTGTTTTCATGAAGCCTTTTCCCTTATGTGTCTGTATCTCTGTGTCGAAATCTCTCTGTTCTTATAAGGACACCAGTCATATTGTACTTAACAATACTCTAATCTAGTATAGCCTCATCTTAACTTGATTATATCTGCAAAGACGCTATTTCCAAACAAGTCACATGCACAGGTTCTGGGTAGACACATATTTGGGTGACACTGTTCAATTCAGTATAGATAGCAAAGCAGAAAGAGGTGAGTGAAAGGCAGTCACACAGCTCCTGCACCTAACACAGAGGCAGCTTGCCCAGAAGAACAGCCAAGGTAGGACAGGGTCGATGGTTAGTACTTCAGGAGCTATTTCAGCCTGAGCACACACAGTAAGCCAGATTCTCATGGCTACTGATGAAAACCAAAAGGCTTTTGACCAATCATACGAAAGAAGATACTGAGAGCTTTTAGAGAAGGCTGCACAGTAGTAGTACAATCACTGCTCTTTATCCATGGGGTCTGGATAATATGAGATTGAAGACTTTACTAAAAATCATTCTACTTGCCAAAAAGAGCATTCAATATCCACTATCTGGATCAATACCAGGAATGTGGCAAACTCACACTGTTGGCAGAGAAGAGGGAAGAGGAGAAAAAAGAAAGGGAAGATGTTATCCTCTTAGCTTTTTTTTTTTTATTAATGTAACAAAAGATTCCTGACATATTTCCCAGAATGAGTCACAATCTCTGCCCTCATAGTCATCTCCATTCCAAGCCTGTGCATATGTAAAGCTTTTCTACCGGAATGCCCTCTCCTTCTGTATCTTCCATCAGAACTCCTCCTTCCCAGAGCATGATATGAGCAAGTCTCAGAAGAAGAAGGAAGCCTGTTGCCTCTGTATCAAGGCAAGTGCTATGTGAAATCTAGGCCAAGAGAATAGAAGAAGGCACAGAAGCACACTCCCTTGCCTCACACTTAGGCTACAAATCTTAGGGAGGCATCCTTTAATACTGCTTCTTTATTTCCGTGAGTTAATCATGTTCTCCCACTGCTCTGTTCTCTGTCTTGGGTTTAGATACAGAACAGTTGAATTGATGATCATATACCTGATAATATCTTAGCTTAAAATCTGTATTTGTTTAATTTAAATGTTTCCTATAATGGCAAAACACACTAGTATCCTTCAAGAAGTTTTGCGTTCTTCTAAGTGCCTCTTTAGTCTTCTATAGAATAGTGAAGATTAGATTTACTCTCCCATCATAAGCAACTAGAAAACTAAACAAAAAACATGAAATCATAACCTTCAGATATCGGGACACAAGCAGTGCAGGACAGTAATTTCCAAGAGATTGGAAATAAACAAGGTAAAGTCTACAAATGCCTCTGCTCACTGCCTGGACAAAGCTCTTATAAAAGAAAAGATGTGATGTGCTTAAATAATCTAAAGAATCACAGAAAGAGTAATAAAAATAAATAAGAGAGTTTCAGAGCATAGCTAGGAAAAAAATCAACATATAAAAAAAAATAATGTTAGGGGCACCTGGGTGGCTCAATTGGTTGACCATCCAACTCTTGATCTCTGCTTAGGTTATGATCTTGCACTGACAGTACAGAGCCTGCTTAGGATTCTCTCTCTCTCTTTCACTCTCTCTCTCTCTCTGTCTCTTCCTCTCTCTGCCCTTCCCTACTCATTCATATTCTCTCTCTCTCTCAAAATAACTAAACTTAAAAGAAAATTTAAAAAATCAATAATTTTACAAATATAGCAATAATCAATTAAAATTATAAAGAAAATACACCATTCCCAATATGAACAAAAAATGTCAAATATCCAGGAATATACCTATCATGGCAGGAAAACCCTACAACTTCCCTATAGACAATGAGAAATAATTCCAACAAGTTTTTTATGAAACTTGTAAAATGATTCTAAAATTTATGTTTCAAAAATGCACATGGGTAGTTAATTTTTTTAAAAAGAACAATGAATGGTATATTTATCAGATATCAAAATCAACTAAAGAGCACAAGTAATAATTAAAATCTGTTACTGTGATGGAAAAGAAAAATAGATCAAGGATTAGAATATGGAGCCCAGAAGTAGACTCATATGTTGGATTTAATATGCAATAAAAAAATTGGATCATAGATGGAAGAATGGATGAGTCAATAATAAACATGAAGTCAACTGGTTCACTATGTATAAAGTAAACCAATTGTGAGATTATTATCTCACATAATCTCTAAAATAAATTCCAGGTGGATTAAAGTCCTAAACATAAAAAAAATAAAACAATAAAGGTCTAGAGGAAAATATAAGAGAATATTTTCATAATTTGAAGTTCAGAAGGATTTCCTGAGCAAAACACCAACCCAGAGGCCATAAAGCAGAAGACTGGCAGATTTATTAAAAATTTAAAACTCCTGTATGACAAATGACATTATTAACAAAGTTAAAAAAGAAGTGGCAGTCTAGGAAAAAATATTTGCAATACAATAGGAAATGAAGAATTGATAATCATAATGCATACGTTATTCCTATAAATTGGTATATAAAGATGAACAACCCTACAGTAAAACAAAGAACATAATAAAAAAATTCCTAGAAGAAATATAAGTGACCAATAAGCATGTGAAAATATGCTCAATATCAGTGTAATGAGGAAAATGCAAATCAAAACAATATATCATGTTTTACCTTTTAGAACGAAAAACTTAGAAAGATCAGTAATATCTAATTTTATGGAGTATGAGATAATGAGCATACTCATACTTTTTGATAGGAAAATTAATTTTGCTCCAGTATATTTGGAGAGAAATTTTGTCCATGTTCACGTTCATTCAACAAATATCATTAGCACCTACTTCACACAATATATTGTATTTCATGTTCCCCCAGGGATACAGCAGTGAACAAAACAATCAAAGGTTCTTCTCCTCATGAAGCTTGCATTCTAGAGAACAGGGTATAGGGAAGAGGAGATAACAAATAACTAAATATGTAAAGTAGGTAGTGTTAAGTGTAATAAAAATAAATTAAGTAGGGATACCTGGGTTTCTCAATCAGCTATTGACCACCTCTTGATTTCAGCTCAGGTCATGATCCGAGGGTTGGGATCAAGCCCCTGCTTGAGATTCTCTCTCTCTCTTCTACTGCCCTTCTCCCTCCCTTGCTTTTTCTCTCTAAAAATAAGTAAGTAAGGGGGTGCTTGGGTGGCTCAGTCAGTCAAGTGTCTGACTCTTGATTTTGGCTCAGGTCATGATCTCATGGTTTGTGAGTTCAAGCCCCATGTCCAGCTCTGTGCTGACTCGTGGAAGCTGCTTGAGATTCCCTCTCTCCCTCTCTCTCTCTCTGCCCCTCCCCTGCTTGAGTGCTCTAAATAAATAAATAAATAAATAAGTAAACACACTAAAATTTTTTGTTAAAAAATAAAAATAAGTAAATAAATAGATTAAATGAATAAATAAATAGATAAATAAATAATGAAGTGTGGGGGATTGAAAGTGATAGGACTAGGAAGATGCTATTTTACATAAGGTGGGCAGGTAGTAGTTCCTCATTGATAAGGTGAGCAATTATCTAAGAAAAGTAAGGGAATAAGTCATAAAGCTATCTAGAAGAACACACTAGACAGTAGGAATGGGAAGTGCCAAGGCCCCATGGTGTAAACAGCAGGAATATTAGTATGGCTGGAGCAGAATGAAAGAGTCGGGGAATGACAGAACTTGAGACTAGAGAGGAAAGGGTCTAAGAACTGGTTAGACCTTGGAAGCCAGGAGCACAGCTTTGGATTTTACTCTAAAACTGAAAGTCATTGGAGGGTTGTGAGCCACAGAGTTATATGACAGGACTCACATTCTTAAAGGACCACTCTAGCTTCTTTTTAAAGACTACGTTCTAAATGGGCATTGATTAGGAAGCTATTGCAGTAAGCCCAGTGAGAAATGATGCAGCCTAGGCTAAAGTGGTGTAGTCAAGGTGATAAGAAGTGGTTGATTATGGATATATTTTGAAGACAGAGTTAGGATTTACTAAAGGATTAAACATGGATGTAAGAGAAAGAGAGGAGTCAAAGGGAACTTCAGGCTCTTGTCCTGAATATTTGGAAGCTAATATTTATTGAGATAGGGAAGTACATAGAAGAAAGTTAGGGTGGAGAGGCAGAAGGTTTAATAAAAATGAGTGAAATATGCAATGCCTTGTACACATTCAAATGGAATGTCAATTAGTTTGCTGGATATAAAAGCTGGAAGTTCAGGGACATAATAGGCATGAAAAATACAACCTTAAGAGTTATCAGTGAATGTATAGTATTTACAGCCAAGGAGCTAGATAAGATATCCAGAGAGTGAATCTAAATGGAGAAGAAAAGAAGTCCAAAGATTGAGACCTGGGTCACTCCAGTGTTCAGCTGTTGGGAGATGAGGAGGAACCAGCAGAGGAAGCCAAGAAGAAATAGTCTCAAGGTAGAAGGTAACTGATATGTCAGTGTCCCAGATGCTAAGCAAAGAATATTTCAAGAAGAAAGTGATAATTGTGCTAATTTTGCAGTATCTGTCAAAACATAAAGTGAGCATATTCTCTCATTCAGCAATTCCATTTTGAACTATTAATTCTACAGAAATATATAAGTAAACATAAAAATTGTTCTGCATGGATATTTATTAAAGTATCATTTGTTATAGCAAATTAAGTGCTCATCAATAGGGGACTACTTCACTTATGGTGTATCGGACCATAATGGTGCAACAGGGGACTGCTTAAATTATCTTGCATTGAACAAGACAAGGAAATGCAATAATTTGAAAAAATGGAAGAAGTAAGTTACTGAGATGGAATGATCTCTGAATACTAGTTAAAAAACTACTTGAAGAATAATCATATGGATTAATTGATTGTAGACACGGGGGAAAAGAAAACATATATGTGTCCGTTACCTGCAGAACAGGCAGGGTAATGTGATGAGAGAAAGCATGAGTTCCAAATCATACTTCCTGGGATATAAATTTGTCTTGTCACTTTGGATAAGTTTCTTAACTTTCTTGGCCTTCCTTCCTCCTTCCATAAAAGCCCTCAAAGGGAGGTTATTTAAGAATTAAATGAATTAACATACAAAAAGGGTCAGTGTCTGACACATAGCAATCGCTCAATAAGTGTCAGATATTAATAATATCTCAATAATGTACATCATTATATATAATAACCACACATATAAATTCATAGAAAAAGATTTTGAAGTTTACTCTCCAAACTATTAACACTGGTTTTCTCTGAAGTTTGGGACTGGGTGTTGGCAGAGGAGGTGAGAAGTGGCCAAAACGGACTTAAACACTTGATCATATACATGTCCATATTACTTGAACTATTAATAATATACTAATGCAAATGTTTATAAAAGTAGATGTGCATTTCCCATGAAATTTTGTAACTTTTTTATTTAAAAAGGAAAAAGAATAGTAAAAACTTATGAATCTTAATGGCTGTTTTTGTCAATTCTCATTCCATAATCTATGATTCAGTTTACACTAAAAAGATAAAGAATTAGGAGAATGTGAAGCAGGTAATTTAACATTTTCTAGTCATTTCCAAGAATGATACACAAACAAAAGATATACAACAGTGGCAATAAAAATAGAAAAGACAGAGTAAAAGAGCCAGAATAAAATGAAATAAAGGGAAGAGAATGAAATTGAGCACAAATTCATAGACTCTGAGTCTAACCATTCAAGCAAATCAAAAATCCTATCTATCACATTTAAGAGAGGCAGTCACCCAGCATCTCTGACACATTTCCAGTGACATGAACAGCATGTATTATTAGTCAGTTATACTTTATATTAACCAAATGTAGTTCTCTGTTGGTCCTACTTATCCCAACTGAAACAACACAGAATTAAGACTCTCTTCACCAAGACTGACTTTTGGCTACATATTCTGGCTCCACTACCTTATCTGGATGGGACCAGCTCTGTCCAATGTGAGCAGAGAGGGCATTCCAAATAGCAGGCTGCTACAGTTGCTTCAAATCTAAAGCAAATACAGCAAAGATTCTTTCCATTCAGTGATGCCAACAGGTAGAACTGTTAAGACAATGTGGATGTACAACTGCATGACTTCTGACTTTGCCTAAATTCTGGTTGGAGAAACAACAGGTATTTGCAGGAGGCAGACTCGACCCTTTTATATATAACTCAAAGCCTTTCTTTCATTACCTCTTTCTTTGTCTTCAGTACAAACCCTTCACCAGCTCTTCCCCAGACCTTCCCAAGGTGGAGCTCACCACTCCATGTATGGCTCTGCCTCTAATTACTATTTACTGCATTTGCATGTGTTTTTTTCTCATTATAATGTCATTAGCATATGAGGGAGCCTGGTTGCCAGGGCAACCAGGAGTGGTGAATGCACCGCACAGCCTTTAATGAAAACTTAACCCTACTTCATTTAATTCCCACTGTGTTTTTTGGCTCACTTCACTTTTGTGGTCGCAAGAATGAAAATATCCTGCAGTTACCCCTGCTTATGTAGAGCTACCCCAAGGTTTGGGGAACTTCACGTGTTCCCCTGAACATACTAACAACACTTCATATTTCTCATAAGTAACCTTGATAACTTCCTCTGATAACAATAAATTAACATTTTGATGAACAATGCTCCCTCAACACAGTCCTTTGAATATCTTAAGCAGTCTCTTTTTCTCAGATTAAATACACACAGGTTTTTCAAATTTGATACGATTTTTGCAGTCCTTACTAAACAAACTGCCAGCCCCCAAAAACATTCTAAATGATTTGGTTGAAATCAAACTCACTACTTCCATAGCATCCTGCCCATCTGGTCACCTTCTCAAAAGAAAACAAGAGATTAGTTTGACATGACTTTTTTCAGCCAACCTACAAAGGTATGCTTATCAAAGCTGGGTATAATAATAATAATGGTTTCTCAGCTGATCAAATCAACATTCAATTTAAAAACAAAGCAAAACCTCCATGACAACAAGCAAAAATGAGATTATACTCAGTATGAGTAATAATAAAATCCTAAAATTAGGTTCAAAAAATCAACTACATACCCATAGGAACCCTTGCTTATTAACAGTAATGCACACTTTTAAGCCACAAGAGCTAAGATGCCTTCAAGTTCAACAGAAACCAAAGTGTGACAGGCTGTCATGTATGGATTTCTTAGAACACAGTTTGTAATTGTTATACTTGCAGAGTAAGGTAAGGAGAGCAAGGTCAACAGTACTGTAGCACTGTTTTAAGAAAGCAAATCTTGTATGAACCAGTAACTAATGACCACAAAAATCTATTATTTTCTGGTATCACTGTCTTTTACAATAAGAAGAAAGACAGAAGCAGTGGAGCCAGTCACTGAAGTAAGGCAGTCTGAGGAGTTAGAAGCCAATAAGAAATGAGCTCTCACTTCTGATGTAGCCGACCTCGAGAAGAGGACCACTGTCCAATAAAACCAGCTGTGATGATAGAAAACTTTCTTCTGCTGTGCAAAATGGTAGGCAGTAGCCACTTATTAGAGTGTGGCTTGTGAGACCAGGGAATCAAGTTTTTTTTATCTGAGTTGATTTTACTTATTAACTAAAATTTCCATTTGAATTGCCACATGCCACCAGTGGTCACTATATTCTAAAGCATAGCGACTTAATAAAATGATGGGGTGCAGCAAAGTAAAAGTTCTGATGACATCTTCATTTTGGATTGTATTTGTCAACTTTCCCCCAAACAAGCAACTGAGTCATAACTAAGAGGAAGCCCTAGTATAGCATCCACTGTAGGCCACAGCCACCACAGGGAAAGGTCCAGGACATGAGAACAGTCTGTGTTGAGATCAAAGGGGGAAATTTAGGAGGAGATGGGTAGTTAGATTTACTACAGATTTGAGAAGCACTAGAGCAGAGCCAGGTACACAGACTCTACAGCCAGACTGCCCGAGCTTCATATACCAGCTCTACCATGAATAGGAGGGACCTCAGTTTCCTCACCTCTCCAATAGGAATCTAATGGTACTATTACCAGCCAGTGTAAAATTAAACTAAATTAATAGATAGAAAACACTGAAAATAGAACCTAACACAAAATAAGTACTAGAAAGTATTTTTCCCCAAAAAGTAGGTTTCTTTTTCACAAGTTAACTTATTTTGATCAATCCCCATGAGCGCGTTGTGGAAGGCTGGGATAACCTATTTCTCTTCCCAAGCCTTTATTCTTCTACATAATTCAGAGGCCACTGGACAGCTATTTGGCTTTAGTGCAGCTCAGTCTGGTTCATCATCTTCTTGCCACCTACCCATCCCACTACTGCTGATCCTTATCCCCCACCTCAGTAAAGACAAAGGATACAGCAAGTTCTGCCTCATCGCACATGCCCAGTTAGTAAATATATTTCCTGAAATTTTACCCTCTCCCAGTCCTTGCTTTTTACTCCATTCTCTGAAATCATTTAATGGCTGAATTTGAGACCTGTCACAGTTAACATTCTTGCTTCAGCTTTCCAGAGCGTCACAGGATTCAGTCCAGTGCTTCTTAACCGTTTTCGCATCATGACACACATAAAAATTCATATTTCAACAGTATAATGGAGCAAACTTGATGGGATGTGGTGGTGTCTATATGGAACTCAGCGAAAAAAATCTTAAATACACTTTCTTTATGTTACAAAATTATTAGTCAATCTCTACCCCTACCCACAGCCCCAAGCAAATCCACTTTCCATCTCTATAGAGACAGATGATAGAAACTCCTTTCTCTTCACTAACTAGAATTTGGATAATTCAAAGCTTCAAAATTACCATCATTCAGTAAATCAAACAACTTTTCCTTTACTTTCGTCAACAAATGTAATGTGAAAATTTCTCAGGATAGCATAAATAAATTGTGAATACAACTGAAATCATACACTTAAATCCAAGATGCAGCTTTTCCTTAAGTATACAAGATGTTGCTCTACTTGTCTTAATGATCGTTCTTTACTATTCAAACCATGCAACACACTAAATGCCAGAAATGAATCTTTTTTGACCCCACATTTCTGAGGCCAAACTTTTGCAGTGAGTCCATAAATTTCATCAGTACGTGTGGATAGATTATCATGAGATTCTGGCAATTTTCTATTAGGTTTATTCACTCAGCTAATGAAGCTATTTTTTCAAGCCAGTAACTACTTTTTAACAAATCTTCAAACGAGAACTGTTTATAGAACAAGTCTGAATTCTCCTTCCAGCTCATATACTTTTGACAGAACTCTTCTTTGGACATACACCACCCTGAGTATGAAACAGTGGAAAGCTTATTTCAATCCCATTTCTTCACATGGAGCTAAAAGCAGATGTGAATAAAGCAGTTTCAGCTATATTGTATTCTCCATTTAGAATACACCAGACTATGTGAAATTCATATAGAGGCAGACTTTCATACAACAGAGTTTCTCTGAAAAGAAAATATCATATTATTTGAAGCTCAGTGTTTTCCTAACTCTTGGTGTGCAGCCATTACATCTTCCTGTCCCTGCACTCACTCCATCAGTATACAAACCCAAGCATGTTTCCATAGTACCTTATTTGTTTCAAAGTATGAATTCACAACCTTCAATATTTCATCCCAGTAATTTCTTTTGGTATTTCTTTACAGAGAACTGATATTCTTCCCAGCATTTCTCTTCAGGAATTCTAACTGTTCCAGAATTTGGCAGTTTCTTAACATGTGTTTGTTTTAATAATCCTCTGGATTAATAATGGTTTCTTTGTACCATTTGACATATCATCAAGATATTTACATGTATTAGTTGAGAGTGCCACTTCTTCCATCTCTCTTGCTTTCCTGGTCTCAATTTCTAGACTGATGAGTAAAATGAGGGTTTCTATCCAACCTACCGTGAGGCAGTTGGCTTTAGCCTTTAATGGTGTGATCTTGTAACTGGTTTATTTAGCTTTATCTAAATAAACTGTAAAAGCTTATTGCTGGAACAATCTCAAAAACAGTTTTGGCTTTTCGTATTGCTTTTGCAACACTTAGAGATGGTCCGGTCTATTCCTGTACAGGATGAGCTTTTGTGGTGAAGAGCCAGCACAGTTTGCTATGTACCTGGTTGGTGCAATCATTTTTCCTGCCAGTAAGACTTTTAGGCTGAGTGGGAGAAGTTACTAAGCACACATATCCAAGTTTGAGATAATTTCCATTTTGTTACCTAACTAGGGACTTCAATTTATTTTTTATGTGAAACTGAAGGCTTTCCAGCTTTAATGAAAAGTTATCCATCACTGCTGACATATTTATATCAAATGATATATATTGATAGATATAGATATTGATAAGTATCTGTGAAATTTAAATATTTTTCAAATATAAAAAACTAGTGGGGCCTATAGATTTTTACAACTACATGAAATCTATTTACAGAAATTGGGAATCTTCTGTGTTCATTAAAATGTTTTTAAAACAAATTTCATAAAAGTTCAAACAATTCATCATTGACTTTTGCTTATTCCAAAAATAAAACTGTGACATATTCATGAAATATATATAATGTGTAAACTGATGTGGGATTAAAACTGTTTTCACACTGTATTTTCTTTTCTTTTTTTTAAATTTCTTTATTATTATTTTTTTTTAATTTCTGAGAGAGAGAGAGACAGCGTGAGCAGGGGAAGGTCAGAGAGAGAGGGAGACACAGAATCTGAAGCAGGCTCCAGGCTCTGAGCTAGCTGTCAGCATAGAGCCGGACACAGGGCTCGAACCCATGAACCATGAGATCATGACCTAAGCCGAAGCTGGACGCTTAACCAACCGAGCCATCCAGGTGCCCCAACAATGTATTTTATTTTCAAAAGCTAGAAAGCTTTCTAATGAATAAACTGAATCAAATTACATTCAATCATTACTTGATTTTTAAAAATAAATATTTTTAATTTCCAAAAACAAATAATAATTACTAAATTTTATCAAGAATGTGACTTTGGCTAACTGTTAACACCAAAAGCAAAAACTAAGTAAGTAAAGTAAATTAATAAATCAAGAAGTAACAAAATCAATGTTTTATTTAGCAACACTCAGTATCAGAAAATGGTAATAAAAGTAATAAAAATCATCATATATAAATTCAAAGTCAACAAAATTATAAAATAATGATAATGGTGATAAACTAAACTAAAACTAAAATACAAATATTTTACATATACTGAAAGACAAAATTTTAAAAGATAAAAGCAATCCAAGTATCCATCAACAGATGAATGGACAAATAAAATATCATATATACATATACACACACATACAATGGATTACTATTCAGCTTACAAAGGAAAAACAATCTGAAATGTACTATAATATGGATGAACCCTGAAAATGTTATGCCAAGTGAAATAAACCAGTTACAAAAGGACAAATACTATATAATTCCACTTACATAAGGTACCTAGAGAAATCAAAGTCACAGAACAAAGGAAAATGGTGGTTGCCTAGAGCTGGGTGGAGGGTGGAATAGGGAGTTGTTTCATGGGTACAAAGTTCCAGTTTACTAAGATAAAAGGTCCTAGAGAATGAAGGCAATGATGGTTGTATAACACTGTGAATGTACTTAATACTACTAAAATGTTTTACTGAATTTAACCACTTAAAAGGAGTTAAGATGGTAAATTTTAGGGGCTCCTGGATGGCTCAGTCGATTGGGTGGCTGACTTCAGCTCAGGTCATGATCTCACAGCTTATGAGTTCGAGCCCCATTAGAGCTCCGTGTCGGGCTCCGTGCTAATAGCTCAGAGCCTGGAGCCTGCTTCGGGATTCTGTGTCTCCCTCTCTCTGTCCCTCCTCTGCTCACACTCTGTCTCTCAAAACTAAATAAACATTAAAAAATTGTTTTTTAAATGATAAGTTTTATGTCATGCATTCTTTACCATAATTTTTTAAAAAAATAATTTCAGTGGTTAAAATGGTACATTTTATGTTATATATACATATATATTTAACATAAATTTTAAAATTAAAAAAATTACTGATGACAAGTATATCATAAATACGTAATCAGATACACTGGGATGATTCAAGGTCCAGTGTCATGGGTATATGTTATATGATATGGCTACAACAGAGAACTTGCTAGCCACAGGTGCCACACCTAAAGTGTTTTGGTCCAAAATAACTGCTTAATTCAGGGAGTTTACATATGGAGTCATTTAAATAGCACTCAAATATCATTTCAACTACTATAAATTTCTGAATGGTTATAAAAGACATTGTTAATGAATTATGCCCATTAGTATCTTAAGCCCACTCGTAGCTGAGTTCAAGTATTCAACTTCCAACTTTCTCCTTGATCAGCCTTTTGACTCTCTTCCAAACTCCGCATATTCTTGGATAATCCAATGGGTAAGTCTCATCTTAGCTCAGATAGGGCTTGGAATCTCTACTTCCTGAATGCTATCTCAGGATGTCTCCCTTCCAGCATCATGGGCATGAACTCATACCTTGAGTGGCTACCAAACAAGCTGCCTTACTAGAAGCAGTTTCTGGAACAAGGTGAACTATATGACCTTCTGGAACAAGGTGAAATATATGACCTTCTGCTCTAAACTTCTATTTCTATGACTTAATGAACATTTTTATGACTTAAGGTTATATAATACATAAACCTCAGCTTTATATTCTGATTACTCGTCCAGGTATCAGCAACGGATAAAAGGTACACCAAATAGGCATCCCTTATCATGATTTTGAGTAGCATTAAAATATGCTGGGTAAAACTGAAGAGTAAATGAAACTTGCCATTGATGCTTTCCCATTTCTACCACCATTTTGTTGTCAAAGCCTACAGATTATCCCATGAGGGTTCAAAGTTCCTAATCCTTCAAAAGTACCACAAAGTATATAACTCAGCTTTCTCTGCTCTTCCCTATCCTCCATCTGAAACCTTGCCCCAATTTTTAAAAATGTCAATCTGGCATCAGCCCACCTCCATTTGGACACAAATCCTGGTCAGACTTTCTGATTTTCTTATGAGAATGATAATACCAATTCCCACTCATTGGTCACTAGAGCATATGAACCTGCCCTTGACAGGGAGACAGAATATCTCCACTTCAGGTTCTACTACCCAATCTTTAGCTCACTGACCATTCCATGTCATCAGGCAGTTTGGTTGGGGTACTGAAATTATAAATGATAGCCTTTGCTTTTTATTCAAATTTTAATATCTAATGTTATGTAATGGGGCAAAAGAACATAAATCAACATTTGAAAATCTTATTCTAGACCAAATGCTTTTCAAACCATCTGTGGTAAAAGATCAGGAATTTTATTTCCAATCTGTCATAGACATGCTTTTGTGAAAAACATTGAAATGAATTACTAGGGGAAAAAATGAAATTAAAAAGTCCAAAACATATAAAATAGAAGTCCTAACTTGGAGGAGGAGGAGGAAGGGGTCAGGGGAAGGAGAAGAAGAAGGAAGAGAAGAAGGGGAATTATATTATTATTTTTTAATATTTTTTTTATTTATTTCTAGGAGAGAGAGAGAGACAGACAGACAGACAGACAGCGTGAGCAGGGGAGAGTCAGAGAGAGAGGGAGACACAGACTCTGAAATAGGCTCCAGGGTCTGAGCTGGCAGTCAGCACAGAGCCCGACGCGGGGCTCGAACCCACGAACCGTGAGATCATGACCTAAGCGAAAGTCGGACGCTTAACCGACTAAGCCACCCAGGCGCGCCTATTTTATTATTTTAAGCAGTTTTAAGTCCACAGCAAATCTCAAAGAAAGGTAGAGTTCTCCCATATACTCCCTGCCCCCACACATGCATAGTCTCCCCCATTACAAATTTCAAATTTTAAAAATTATATTTGACTAATATAACATTACTCACTCACATTATTTACAAGTTTCTAAGCACTCATTTTCAATTTTTGCACTTATCTGCTTGCACTTGTACCAGCCTAGGACCACACTTAGAGCAGCACTGCCTCTCACATCCCAACCCAAATATCTACCTCCACCCTATCTCCAGAGTCAAAAAGAACCCTCTTCATAAAAGAACTGGGAAGACACAGAATGACATATGCTATGGTTAGTGAAAGCCACTGACGTACATACACATCTGCCATCTATATATTTCCAATTCATGAAAGCTGATCCTTTTTCATAAGGATCTAATACATGTTCAGGTTTATGAGAGTAACAGTGTACAGGAGTCTCATATATGCCTTTCACTTTGAAACGTCTCATTTTTTTAGGGTAATTAAATCCCCTATTCTGGTTCTTGATTATTTACATAATAAAGATCCATTTAAATGCACATGCACTACACCCTCCTGAAGCCAGCAGGGGGTGAACATGAAGATCTGAGACCAAACTTCTCTGTATGTGTGCAAAGTGTGTTTCCATTGTGCAATCACTTTACAAATAAGAAATAAATGCTGGGTTTATAAGACTTGGAAGAAAAGGTTTATAGCTTTGACTGTTTTCCATTACTGGAAAATTTACATGCTGAAAAGTAGCAAAAACCAGTGCAAAAGAATAAACAGTGGGTGCACTTCAAGGGCTTGTTTCTTTCAAGGATCAGGAGTAAAATTGGGTTTTATTAGCTGTTTCATTAAGTTTTACTTTGAAGAAAAACAAACAGTGAAGGCATATGTGCAACATCTGATGAAAAAGAATTTTATTCTAAACAGTCTCTGTACAAAACTCATTAATGTAACATTAAATGTGAAGACCTGTCTAGCAATTTTAGGATAATTTTACTCATTTTAGTTTATTTATAATTTCTGACACAGTTTATTTAACATATTCTAATCTGCAAATCACCATGTGTACTAAACTAATATATTAAATCTATCTTTTCAATGACATTTGCAATAAATATCTACAGCAGCTGTTAAAAGCAATTAGTGTATGAAGTTTGTATCAAATTTAACACCTAAAGTAAGATAATACAGCTGGATATTGATAACTTGGAAAAGTAATGAAAACAGATCAGTTCTTCTTAATCAAACTCCTAATTATAAATACTTTCCTTATACAACAAGATGCTACAAGTATACTTTTTACCAAACACCTAAATTTATGTGCTATTATAATCCAGTATCCAGAATCTAAGCAACTAATGTATCAAAGTATTAAGTAAAAGTAAATATTTTTTCTTCAGAGCAAATTTAAACATGGTGGATATTCATCATATTTCCACCGGAATAATGTATTCAATAGTTATTTTTCCTTTTCAAGACTAAATGTTGATAAGAAGCAACTGAAGTTTGTTCATAGGAAAAAAATACATATATCCTAGTTCCACTGTGGGGATTACAGAATACTGTGAGCCTCTGGTATGGAGCAGATTAAACTTCAGCTTCAAACAGAGCAAATGAATTAAATGTTAAACTACAGGTTAGGAGTTAAGATCATAATCTCTGGAAGCAGACATACCTTGGTTCCAATCATGACCCTGCCTCTTACATAAAAGACTATGTAACACTGGCTGGACAAGTCACTTAACTTCTCTAAGCCTACACATCTCATCTAAAGTAGAAATAACAATAGCTAACTCAAGGGGGTATTGTGGGGAGTAAATGAAATCAAGTATATGTAAATGACATCATGGTGATGATGCTTTGAAAATGGACTTTTCCTTTTAAAAAAATTACTCATTGTAATAAAAGTAATATAACACACTTTTAAAAGTCAAACAGCACTAAAATGCATCTATCACACAAAAATCAGCAGTGTCTTTCTTAGCCTCCCCCACACTCTGGTCAGTCTACCCAGAGGCAACCCACTCACACCTTTCCTTGTTACATCTTCTGGCATCCATCTCCAAATTCCATACATTTTATGTATACAGCTTTCTGCTGATAAATCAAATTTAGATATTATCTGCTGACTTATTGTATAGATTATATATATTCAAAACTAGGGTGACCCTCAGACTAAAAAACCATAATGATTTAAAAAAGATTTCTGTTAACTTATACATTGGAAAGAACATATAGAAAAAAACAGTCTCTATCTTAGGAGCCTATGTACTCCAAATCAATTGTATCTTGTGATTAAAAGATCTCTATTCCTCAGTACAGATATGAACAAATTTTCCCCCAGTAACTGTTCATAACTCTCTTGTATGGAATTTCCTTTCTCACATGGAAAGTGTAGCAGATTGACTGCATTAATGACCCTAAGCTTTCAAACCTCCTTATATCCTTACCCTTTGGTAGTGCCTTCCCACACGGACTCTGAGCTTGGTCCCCCAAGAAATGTTTCATTAGAGGTCTTTCTTTTTTAGTTTTTTTTTAATGTTTTATTTACTTTTGAGAGAGAGAGATAGAGACAGCGTGAGCAGGGGAGGGTCAGAGAGAGAAGGAGGCACAGAATCGGAAGACAGGCTCCAGGCTCTGAGCCAGCTGTCAGCACAGAGCCCGACGTGGGGCTCGAACCCACGAACCGTGAGATCATGACCTGAGCCGAAGTCGGACGCTTAACCGACTGAGCCACCCAGGCGCCCCTCATTAGAGGTCTTAAAGAGTGCTTGAGTGTTTCCTTTTTTCTGTGTGTGGACCCTTACCACCACCAGGAGAACAAGAGCAGGCTAGCCTGCTAGAACATAGAACCAAGTTGAATCATCCCAACTAAAGCCATTTTGGACAAGCCAGCTCCCACCCAACCCTCAGCTGACTGTAGATCTACACACAAGCCCTGCAGACATCAAATAAGGCTGTCACATATCTGCAGAATGGTCTAGCTAATTGATAAGCTTCTCAGAAATAATAAATGTTTGTTTTAAACCACTAAATTGTGTCATGGTTTATTATGCTGCAACATATAACAGGTAATATGAAGGATCCTTAAACAACTCGGTGCCATACCATAACTTCTTAGGTGCGTCCAGTTATTAGAACTGTATTCTTCAGATAATTAAAACTCAGTCGCCTTATTACTTTTATGATTTTGAAGATTTCAGACTCAAAATCTGTTCGAAGCTCTTTTGACCCTGTAGTTCGACTCACACTCTCTGCAGCTTGGAATGGAAAAATGAAGCACAGTCTTGCTCAGAGAAGCCTGTTGTCCCTCACTACTTCTTCCAGGGGCCCATGGCTTAAGAGCTGGGAATAGGAAGGACTGTCATCCCCTTGTTTAACTGGATGGGGTCCCAGTACCCTCTTTGCTATTTGCTATGGCTTCTCTAGCTGATATTGACTAGGTGTCAATGTCCTTGCATATGGCAGACACTTGGCTGCTAGCTCCCTCATAGGGTGACTGTGTGAGCTCTTCAAAAGATTCTGCAGAGACAAGCTCCTGGACATTTACCTGATATAGCCAGTGACCTTGTACCCTCTACCACTGCAGAGGTCCTTTTACTTCCCGGCCTGAGGAGGACAACAGGAACATAGGCCAAATCTAGTTACTCTTTGAAGTGCCTATATTAGATAGATTAAACAGTGTCCTCTACCCCGTCTACCATTCTGAACTCCATTTAGCACTGTTCTAACAGAAAAAGGAAAACCAGCAAGTCCATAGCTAAGCAAATGAGACAATGAAATGACCCTCCTCCTGACTTGAAGGCATCCCATACTCTTTATAAATAGCTCCTTAGACAACAAAAGGAGGGGAGAAGATCATTTCCCATTACAGACTCTACGCTTCTCCTCTGCTAAATCTTATTCTCATATTGGGATGGGATTCTTCAGGAATAGTTTCTCAGAACAGTCTCTACAGGCAGGGTTCTGGCCCCAGTGGCTAGTAGATTATTCGTAACAATCCAAATATAGAAAATTAGTTACTCAGGGTATTTTGCCTTCAGCTTAGGGCCTTAGCTGCAATTCTGGAACAAGATAAAAAGGTCCCACTCAACACACTGTTACACGGTTATTTTTAAATCTAAAGTATGCATTAAATTCCACTCTACTGCATACCATTATAGAAAAATTCCATCTTTACAGAAATGCCAGTTTTATTAAAAAGACTGCCCTGAAGAAGTTATTTGAATGATACTTATTAACTTTTTATATAAATTTTATGGTGTTTTCCTGGGTCCTAATTCACCAATTAAGGGATAAAAGAACATAGGCATTTTTAAAAATTTCTCATAATTTCTCAAATAAAACTTTTTATCTAATAAAGTTCTTCAGACAAATTGTGAATTTTTATTTTTTATAGAGAATCAGATATTCAACCATTAATTTAACAATATGTGTTTGTGTATCTACTTTATATTTGGTGATATCTTAGTTGCATTGGGCGTATCAGCAAACAAAACAAAGATCTTGGTCTTCATAGGCTAAGCTGGGAAAGAGAGACATGAAACAATAAACATAATAAAAAAGTAAGTTACTGAGCATGTTAGAAGGTGAATGGTAGTATGAGAAAAAGAAAACAGTAGGATAAAGGAAGTCAAGAGTGAGACTGGCAGACAGGAGGACCAAATGGCTCAACATGTTGAAAAGGGTGGTCAGAAAGGCTTTACTACTAAGATGACAGGTGAGCGAAAACATGAAGGATGTGGGGGGATGGTGAGAAGAAGGCAGTTAGCCATATCCAGAAGAGGAAAGGTCTAGACAGAGGGGCCAGCCAATTTAGAGGACTCAGACAGGAGTGCCTATCTAGTGTTTCTCTAGTGTGTCTGAGGAACAGCAAGGAAGTCAGTGTGCCTGGGTGGTTGTGAATGAAAGGAAGGGAAATAGGAGGTAAAGCTAGAAGAGTAAGAAGTGAGGAAGGAGCAGATCACATAGTTTATAGTCTATTATAAATGTTTTAGCTTTTATTTAGAGCTGAGAAGCAACACAATATGACTCTCATTTTAAAAGGGTGACACCCCGAATAGCCAAAGNGAAAGGCAAGGGTGGAAGCAGGCAGATAGTTTGAAAGGTAAGAAGTAAGAGTACAATGGTTGTTTATAGCAGAGTGGCAGCAGAGGAGATGAGAAATGGTCTGGTCCTAGATACTATGAGGGTGGAGGCAAAAGGACGACCTAATGGATTGGATATGGGGTATGAGAGGATTAGAGAAATTAAGGAAAATTCCAGTAGCTTGAACAACTAGAAAAATGAGGTTGCCATTGAGAGAAGATCAGTTTGGGTGGTACTAGGGTAAGTTTGGAAGGAGGAAGACTCAGAGTTTAATTCTGAACATGTTCATGTTAGGATCTGAGAGGGGACATTAAAGTAGAAATGTCAAATAAGAAGTTGGCCTTATGGGACGCTTTGGTGGCTCAGTCAGTTGAGTGTCTGACTTCGGCTTAGGTCATGATCCTGTGGTCCGTGAGTTTAAGCCTCGCATCGGGCTCTGTGCTGAGAGCTCAGAGCCTAGAGCCTGCTTTGGATTCTGTGTCTCCCTCTTTTTCTGCCCCCCCACAAATAAATAAACATTAAAAAACTCGGGGGAAAAAAGAAGTGTGGCCTGAAGAATCAAGAATTCAATAGAGAAGTGTGGGCAGGGAATACACAATAGGGAGTAACTAGCATTTGATGCAATTTAAAATGATGACGTACAGTTTCATGAGAATAGCTAAAAAGAGAATAAGACATAGACAGTATGGTCACTATGCAGTTGTAGAAAAAGAAAAAAAAGGAGATTGAAAAAGAGTGAAGAATAATATAGGAGGTAAAGCAAGAAAGTGAGAACACCAAATGAATAACATATATCAAGAACAGAAAGATAAATCCTGTCAAAAACTACTTAAAGATTAAATAAGTTACCAATGAGCTTAGGAGTAATGAATTTAGAGTTCAATGATGACAACACATAATAATATTGTATCCAATGGTTCATTCCACTAAAAAGGAATTTTGTTATTTAATGAAAATTTTTCTCAAATAGGTTTTTAAACACTACTCAATGACCCACTTATTTCAAATAATTCATTATACAATGAAATGAAACACAACTGACATGTATTTATATAAATAAAAAACCTGGCCAAACTCCTTGCAATTTATAAGATTTTAACTCAATTAAACAAATGCATATAGAGTCCTTACAGTGCTAATCACCAAGGATATACAAGCAAAGATATAGAAACAAACTCCTGGCAATCAAGCTTACAGACTACTATGAGGAATCAGGAAAGTAGGTATACAGATAATCACCACATAGAATTAGGCATCAATTATGTGGAAATACTGAGAAGGAGGCATCTAAGTCAAACTTGGAGGTGACAGCTGTCTATCTGAAGGAGGTGATGCTTAAATTTAATCTTGAAAAAATATGTAGCAACTATGTGCAAAGGACTTAACCATACAAGTTACAAAAAAGGTACCAAATAAATAATGAACATACGAAAATATGTTCAAATGAACCAGCTTTTAGGAAAATGCAAATTAAAGCCACAATGTGGACTCAGGAAGAAGGACTTAAATCTTTTTCTCCAAAAAACTTACTTTAAATCTTTTCAAAACTGCTAAAAACAAACATTTCAGGAATCTGGCAATTAACCATAGTTAAATAACATATTAAGAAGCACTTATTCATGAAACACTGTTGAAATTCGTTGATGAGCGGTAGGCATCTGTGGCACTCCTGCTTGCAGCTAGTGCCATCCCTTCCTCGGTGGTCAGAATGAGCATTCTCACTGGACCTCAGCTAGGACAGCTTTAAGGACAGAGAGGCTGAACTGACTCAGAGCTGAAGACGAAATAGAATACGCCATTCAGCAGCGTCTCCAGTGAAAGAAGCAATCCCACCAGCAAGGCTGAGGTAGCCATCCCGTTTAGGAAAAGGAAACCACCAGCAACATAATGAGAAAGGTAACAGAAAGATCCTGGTAATGAGAGACTCACAGAGGGACTTAAACTCTGCCAACAGCCTTCTGCCGTTCACCTGAATGGCCTGAGGAAACCAAACTGCCTTCATATCCTGAGGCAGTTTGCTGGTGATGGTGAGGCTGCACACGTGCACAGAGAACACGGGAAAAACTAGAAGGCAGGGCAGACTAGAAACCTGCCAGAACTCTGAATATGCTCCGCAACTCACATACAGATCCTTCAGACAGGTGGAATCTTACTCCACCCTTCGTGCTCTGGGTGTTTGAGCATCACTCTGATCAATCATAGACCATGAAGCTAAGCATAATGTAATGTTGACAGGAAGAAGCAAGACTCAAAAGAGTCTATCTTTTTTAGGCATGAGCCACGTATGCTTAGCTAAGGAGCCTGAACTGTATCCTGAAATAATGAAGAATCACTAAATGATTTAACCAGGGAGTAATGAATTGGAATTGCATTTTATAAGATCACTTTGGTAGGGTAGAAGGCAGGTTGGCAGAGGGAAAGATTAGACACAGAGAGCAAAAATAACAACTTGAACCAAGACAATGGCAAAGGAAAGGAGACCAAAGAATGCACAGGTAGGTCAGTATGAACAATTTTTAAAGGAAGACTAAACTAATATAATAATCCATTACGTCTAGGTATTGAGGAGACAAAGGAAGGGTGGTGGAACCATCTACTGAAAGAAAGCATTCGAATGATGAGAGGATGAAAGATGGTGAGCTCAGTTTTGATTACATGGAGCTCAAGGTTCACAGAGCTCTGATATGTGAGGCTGCTTATGTAATTAAACTTTGTGTAAAATCTATTGCTCAGAAAAAGATAGCTACTATATGGAAGTACGGAACTGTACTGGTCTAAAAACTTGGGTTCTTGCTCCAGTTCTAGCTCAAACTTGGGCAGATCAATTGCTTTCTTGGTGCTGAAGTCTATCATTTTTTCAAGTCTGATACAAAATGAAGAAAATAAGACTGCCCTATATACTTACAAGAGTGTCAAAAGCATACAAAGAATGCTGTAAAACAAGAATACACTTGATTGCTGCTAAAGCACACAATTTGTTCTGGAAATTGTAACTAATAATCTGACCAAAATGAAGCCATTAATATAGGAAAATAAACCATATTTTCACAATGTCAGATGACCTGAAAGCACCAAATATTATTTTTAAAAGTACTAGAAGTAGGGGGCATCTGGATGGCTCAGTGGGTCCAAATTCAGTTGAGGTCATGATCTCACAGTCGTTGAGTTTAAGCCCTGCATTAGGATCACTGCTGTCAGCAGAGCCCACTTCATCTCCTCTGTCCCCCTCTCTCTCTGCCCCTCCCATGCTCGCTCTCTCGCTCTCTCAAAAATAAATAAACATGTAAAAAAATAAAAGTACTAGAAGTAGAAAACAGTTCTTTTAGGTAACCAATTCCAAAAGATACCTAGTAATATCACTCTTTGAAGTGAAAACTTACTGTTTTCCTAAAAGGTAAGGCAATGTTATAAGGCAATGTTATAGATAAGCATTGTCTTATAAATATACAAATTTATAAATTTAAAAGAACATTCATTAAAATCCCAATGGGGAAATACACATATGAGGGAAACTCACCAAAACAATCACAACTGTACTAGGTACTAGGGTAGTATGATTTTTGATTATTTCCTGCTTTATATTTTTACAAACATCCATGATCATAATAATATTGTCTGTAGTTGAAGGCCTTTTCCAAGGCTTTGGAAATAAGCATTTTTCAAGTGCAAGCATGAAATTAACTCATAATAGATCAGAGCACAGAGTAAATTATTTAAAAAGAGAGAATGGCTCTTCAGCCAGCAAGATTTGACCCTAATACGGATGGCAACCAAAACAGACTGGTCAGTCATTAAAACTTAAAAAAGAAAAAACAAAGAGATCAGTGAAGGAAACATCGGCAGTGTCCATTACACTGCTCAAGAGAAAGATTCTTTCCCTACAAACCTGAAATTACAACTGGTCCTCAATGGTAAATCTGCCCCTACTGCACCGCAAGATATACGCTACTCTTAGATTATGCCATTAAATATCTCATTTATACAGCTACACATGAGAATTTGTACTCAGTCTGTGCTTATACGATTGTGATTGGCCCACCCACAAAACAAAAATGAATCATCATGATGACAGGAGCATTCTAGGTCACTTGATAATTCTATTTATTAAAAATTAATAAATTAGACACATATATATGTGTATATATATATATGTGTATATATATGTGTATACATATGTGTATATATATGTACATATATATATATATACAAGCTTTTGAACCTGAAGGTAAGATTTTGGGCTTCATAAACTGACCATTATAGAGACAATTCTCCACAGGCTTTCAGCCTGCCACCCTGCCCAAGTGAACACACACATCACTGCTAACCGAGAATGTATTTTAATTGTTAAGTGTGCATAATTACCATCACAATTTACATTTTAATTTATACATGTGTAAAGTAGTAGAGTTTTCCTTTCTGTGACACTCTTGATAATCTTTAAAAATGATGTTCGAAAATATTTAATTCATAAGTGATACAACCTGTTCTTCTTGAAATGATTGCTTAAGATTTGCATATGCTTAAGTGACAAATCATATCATAACACACAATAAATTATGAATGAAAAATCTAGTGTAACTGACTATGATTCAATGTTTATTACAAAAACACAGCATGCTGCTCCGAGTGCATTTTTCTCCTAATTGCCAAAGATAAACTTAAAAAAAATAAAAATCTACTTTAGTCTGATCAGACTATACCAATACAATATATTTAATTTTCATCTAGTGACATTCAGGCCCAGAAATAATATTTCATTAATTCACAGTGGATGGCTTAAACAAATACAGCATTACACCAAAATTTAATAGAAGTTTTATGCTCATAACTTCCCTAAAAGTATTAATACAGGGATATATATATTTTTTTAAATAAGCTAGAAGAAAAAGAAGAAAAGGTAAGCAAAAATTAAGAATTCAAACCAACAAATGTATTTATTTTTTACTGACATAAAGCAACATATCTAAGAAACCTGTGAAAATGTCTATTTCTTTTAGTAAACATTAAAACTATCATTTAACTTTAGCAAAGAACCTATCTAAGCATATTCCTTACACAGAGACCAAAAAAGTAGATATTTAATATTTTACCTATGAAATAAAAATAATTACTTCCAACAATTCAATGTATAGATATCACAAAAATGAATGGGTAAGCAAAGTTAACAGTATTTAAGATACTAATTCCATTTACTGTATAATTAGATTATGTTTCTGATAGAAATATCTAGTTAAGCTTATATACTATCAGCAAATTTGAGACACAGTGAAGAACCAGTCTTGTCAAATATACATGGAAAGCATTTTTAATCTTCTTTTTTTTAAAAGTTCATTTATTTATTTTGAGAGAGAGAGCATAAGCTGGGTAGGGGCAGAGAAAGGGAGAGACAGAGAATCCCAAGCAGGCTCCGTGATGTCAGCACAGAGCCTGAATCAGGGCTTGAATTTATGAACCATCAGATCATGACCTGAGCTAAAGTCAGATGCTTAACTTATTGAGCAACCGAAGCCCTCCTAATCCTCTTTAATAATGATGTACCTCAGAAATAAAAGAAGTGAAATCGCTTAACAGAATGAGGCTCTGCAACTCAAGACGTCATCAACAACAGAAATTCACTCCCAATTGTCTGTTAATCTCTGCACTTACTAAAATCCTAAATCAAAATTTATAGAAATAATGGATAAACTTCGAAGATGTCATATGCAAAGTGCCAGAAGTCAGTCACTAAAAGACAAATACTGTATGATTCCACTTATGTGAGATACCTAGAGTAGCCAAATTCAGAGAGATAGAAAGTAGCAGAGAAAGTCTGCCAGAGGCTGAGGGGAGGGGACAATAGGAAATTAGTATTTAATTAGTTCACCTTTGATTTTGCAAGGTGAACAGAGTACTGGAACTTGGTTGCAAAACAATATGAATGTTCTGAACTCTACGGGAACTGCAGACTTAAAAATGGTTAAGATGGTACATACTATGCTATGTGTACTTCACCATAAATTTAAAAATAAATTTAAAAATTAGAGAAATAGGGGTGCCTGGGTGGCTGAGTTGGTTAAGTGTCTGACTCTTGACTTCTCTCAATTCAGGATCAGAGCCTCAAGCCCCCTTCACCAGGCTCTTCTGTGCTGACAACGTGGAGCCTGCATGGGGTTCCCTTTCTCATTCTCTCTCTGCCTCTCCTCTGCTTGCTTACTACCTGTCTCCCTCTCACTCAAAATAAAGAAAGTAAACTTTTAAAAAGTTGTAGAAATAATATTTTATGTCTCTAGAATCTTTGCCTGAGTTCATTCATTAATTTTAATATTTAATGATAAATAAATTTAGACTATACTTGAAGTACTGATAATTTGAAGACAGATGGGGAAAAAAGAAAGCCAAGTTAGTTAAAATGAGGTATGTTACATCATTTTATATATGCTAGAGGTGCTTTAAAAGAGTATGTACCTGGCTGTGAATTGTTAATTATAGAAGCTAGCTGATAGGTACATGTGAATTAATCATACTATTCTCTTTACTTTTGCACCCTTGAAATTTTTTATGATAAGGCATTAAAAATAAAAACAGCTGTGCAAAAGAGCAAAGTACAAAATTCAGGAGAGCTGCATGACTGATGGAAAGAGCAAGGTAGGTTTTCTACCAAGAGAGTATTAAAATCTGGAATAAAGTAAAATATAGAAACATTTTATAGTTTATTTTTCGAGATATGAATTTTATATAATTAGCATAATGGTGAAAGGTTTTTAAGAAAAGCAGTGTGAATTAACCAGAAAGACTACTGAAAATAACGAATTAAACAATCAGTTTAGGGGAGCCTAGGTTGTTCAGTTGGTTAAATGTCCGACTCTTCATTTCAGCTCAGATCATGATCCCTTGGTTGCTGACAAGAGAGAGACTACTTAGGATTCTCTTTCTCCCTCTCTCTGTCCCTGCCATACTCTCTCTCCTTCTCTCTCTTAAAATAAATAAACTTTATTTTACAAATCAGTTTAAAATTCTAAGAATAAAATGAAATTATAAAATTTTACTCTATCTAAATGAGGAAATAAGCCCTTTCAATCAGCTGTTCCAAAGCTATAAAGAAAGTAATCAAAATATTTCTAGTGTGTTGCTATGTAAATTTCAAAATATAATCAAGCAGGTTTAATGAGAGATGGGAATTAATGGGGGGGAGGCCCTTTAATTCTTCAACAATAACACACAAAATAATCTAGTATTAACTGTATAAAATCCAATCTCATGATGAGTAAACTAGTATTTTGTTTACAGTATCTGAATATCTCTCTTCCTATTTTTTGCTATACAAAAGTGAGAGAAGAAAGTTGGAAACTCACAGGAAATTATTTTATCAATAACCTGTGAAAGGTCAAATCATAGAACTGATGTACTAAACTAATGTATTCATATCTATTAGGTAAAAACACTAAAACAAAACATTTAGAAGTTAAGTTGCTTTGAAATCTTAAACTCTGCACAAATCCCTAATGGGGATCTAAACCTCAAATAAGACCAAGAATATCTGTAATTATTAATAAAGTTTAGGGTACAGAATAAATGATGACAAGACAGAAGAAAAGGAAGCATATATGGAACATATATAAAAGTAGAGAAAATAGTACCAAAATCAAACCTATGAATACATTACCCATACATATCAATATTATGATTTTGCCACATTTGTTTCATCTATCTCTGATTTGTTTTTTATTTTGCTAAGCTAAATCGGTATCATTTTATACTTTATTCCATAATCAAATATCCCTAACTATCTTGAAAAAGGTCCTTTTACAGTTGATTTGTTTGAGTCAAGACCAAAAATTACACTAGGTTATATGTCTTGAATTTTTTTTAATCTGGAGTAGTTCTGCTCAAAGCGTGGTCTGAACTGGTGCCTGTTCACGTACTAATTGTTGTTAGTCCCAAAAACTATTCTCAATCCCCACGCTCTTTGTCATAGGTCCAAAAGATAAATTCAGAAAAGAAAAGCAAGGACTTAGAAACTTTCATAGCAAGTGGGCACCGTCAAAACATCCAAGTGCATCGTCACGGGACCTGTCACCCAGGCTGGTGGTCATCATTTTCCTGGAGTGACTCACCTATGACCCAAGCCGCACACTAGTCTTGCACACTGGGAACACTTACTGGTCACTACCCAGAAAGGATATTTTAATAACAAAAACAAACTTGTTCCTCAATACCTGAGAGTTACAGAAGCAATCCTCTCCTCACTTATTCATCCAACCATTAAATTTTTAAAGAAATTGGGTCAGTTGTCCTTTATATTTCTGTATTTCTCTATTTGTTTCTTGTGGTGTCAATTAACTTGGTCCTCTATCACTTGACTTCCTTAATTGATTTTATTCAGGCTCAACATTTTGGGCAAGAATATTTCATGGGCAGTGCTCTGTGATTCATATTATAAAACTTCAGCAAATATATCATATCTGGATGCACTATTTTAATGCCATGATTAATCACTAGGTTCAGGTGATCATAGCTCAATCCTTTGTAAATTCTCCATCAGCCTTTTACCTAATAATTTCATCCACTGATTACTATCACTTAATTCATTTCATTAGACATTGAAAAGTAGTAATTTTCTAATTCTACCATCATTTCTAATTCTACCATCATTTTGATTAGATGGAATTTTGATTAAAAAAGTTCCTTTATCAAATTAGTCTACATAGTTACCATGAAATATAGAAATATATAGAAATATTATAGAAATATAGAAAAGGTAAGATATGTGTTTCTTTCTTTCCTTTTAACTAACAATTTTTAAACAGAAATCTTGATGTACTAGATTCTACCAATAATGTTAAATGGAGACTCTTCTCTCTCCTGTGTTCATTCATTTTTCTCTATCATTTTCTATCTCTGTCTCTCTATTTTTCTCTATCTCTCTATTATGAGCTCATGGGTTTCTAAGATACTTGTCTTTCAGGATGTTGCATTCATTGTTATTTGCCATCTTTTGCTCTTCTTTATCCTAATAGACTCAGAATAATATACCAAGACCAGTACATTTGGTGCTAAATAAACCTTAACAGAATTTTGTGAAAAGTTAACTGTAATTTCATTTATAGCATTATTTCTGTAATAAAAGACACTGAAAATTCCAAACAACCAGCTAAAATGGTAACCATAATTTGATTTTCCATGTGACAGAAACTGTGCTAAACTCTGATTGTAAATCTCATTTGATCTACACAACTACAATGTTGTATGGTGGGTATTATTTTAAATTAATCAATTAATTTTACTGATAAAGAAAATGAGGGGTGCCTAGGTGGCTCAGTTGGTTAAGCATCTGACTTTAGCTCAGGTCACGACCTCACAATTTGTGGGTTCAAGCCCCACGTCAGGCTCTGTGCTGACAGCTCAGAGCCCGGAACCTGGTTCAGATTCTTGTCTTCCTCTCTCTCTGCCCCTCCCCCACTCACACTCTTTCTCTCAAAACTGAATAAACATTTTTAAAAAACTTAAAAAAAAAAAAAAAAAGAGAAAAGAAGTTTTGGAGACCTTAACTAACTTGTCCAAAATCCAGCTAGTTAAAGGGTTAAAAAAAAGGATTTTTTTTAATGTTTTATTTATTTCTGAGAGAGACAGCATGAGCAGGGGAGGGTCAGAGAGAGAGGGAGATACAGAATCTGAGGCAGGCTCCAGGCTCTGAGCTAGCTGTCAGCACAGAGCNAGGCGCCCCTTATAGCCATGTTGAACTCTGAAGTTTATGCTCTTAATTTGTATCTTTAATATCTGACAAACCATTCTGTCAAACAATGGCTCTCAACAAGAGTGTACCAGCTCCCTGAGAGGTGTGTAAATGTTGGGGGTAGGGAAACAAGAAAGTCCTGTCCAGACGCCAAGAGCATGCAGTCCCACTGAAAAATAATGACTTAGAACTGTTCTCCGTATTCTGCATACTTTTAAGATATAAAAATTGGGACTGTTTTTATGACTTTAAGAAACTGTTTTATTTAAAAATTTTTTAATTATTTATATGTTTCATTAATTCACACTGCTCTTCTCATTAGCTTTGCAGGAAAAATGATGTTTTGCCTTATCTATAAAGTTGAATTTAACCAAGTCTAAATATTGTCATGATTATCTTAAATTTAAGAAATAAAATGGATGGGGGCGCCTAGGTGGCTTAGTCAGTTAAGCGTCCAACTTTNATAATAATAAGATGGATGATGCCAAAGCTATTTATAAATAAGCCTGAAGGTATGAGTGACAAGATGTGTACTTCGTAAAGAAGGCTCTATATATAGAGATAAACAAGATTCTTTTTTTAATTTTTTTTTAATATTTATTTATTCTTTGAGAGAGAGAGAGAGAGCACAAGCAGGGGGTGGGGGCAGAGAGAGGGAGACACAGAATCTGAAACAGGGTCCAGGCTCTGAGCTGTCAGCACAGAACTCACGAACTGTGAGATTGTGACCTGAGCCGAAGACGGACGCTTAACCAACTGAGCCACTCAGGTGGCACATCAAGATTGTTCCTAAAAATAACTTTCAGGGGAAAAAATGACTTTTAGGACTTTTAGGGGTAGATGGGAGGCATACAGAGGTATACAAGGATATACAAGGTTATGTATGTGCTCACTCTCTTGAATGTTGTGAGGGCTCATAGGGTCTATACATACATCAAAAACATCAAACTGTGCACTTGAAATATGTTCAGTTTGTTGTTTCCCAACTATACTTAAAGACAACTATTTTTTTACTAAAATGAAAATAAATTTCTGGCACCTATAAAGTAAAGCAACAGTATAAGTATTCTCCACAACAGTCCCACAAAAAACTGAGATATATACATATGGGAGGTTTGAAGGAAATAACCAAGTGACTAACTGATTCATCATTTACTTCATAAAAGTAATACAAAACTGCAGAAATTAAGTGGCAAAAATACTAACATCCCAAAATTCAGAAGAAAGGTATCTGCTTTGCACAGAGCCCCCTTTACTAATTCAGATCAACACCATGCACTGAGGCAGGGGTAGGTAAGAAACCCCAGCTCTACCACACACATGCACCCAATCCCAGAAGTCATCAACTGGTCACACATATCCCACATATTATACATCACTGGCATGTTGGGTTTGGTCCTTAAAAAATCTTTTTTAATTAGTTACCAATATTTGAAAATTTAGAGATTTCTCCTCCCAAATCTTTTTTTTTTTTTTTTTTTTGGAAGATCTGGTAACCCCTGGGTCCATATTCCCAACCTGGCAATAAGACGAGCACTGTGGTCAGCCACAGGCCACGGAATTCAGTGCCCATATTGTCTTGTACCTAGCAGCTTGACTCATTTATGTTACCATGCCCAGACTCCAAGGATTCTGAGTTTGCAGTTCTTGCCCTAAGGCTATAAAGATTTTCTCTAAACAGTGTTTTGTTTTGTTTTGGTACTATCTCTGGGCTCACCCCCACATTAAAGAAAAGTGCCTTTAATTAGAAGTGCAATTCTCATTCCAAAGGTTAGGGAACTTTTCTTACTCAGCAGGCAGTAGCAACAAACAAGGAGCCAAACACAGCCATACCTATACCTGAGGCAGGAGTCAGACAGGAATAAAAACAAATCCTGGACACTAGTTCTTGGTGCTCTAGTTTCAACAAATTCAAGGAAGAAATTTCTAACAGATATTTAAGGATTATTTTATGAATCTACCTCCTGGAAACCTATTCCAGCACCCCTTAACATGTACATTCGTGCACGCGCGCACACACACACACACACACACACACATATAAACACAGTCCCAGCTCCCTCCCTAACCCATTCAGGTCACTTAAATGGTAACTGGAAATCTATTATTCTACTTTCAGATTAAGACAAAAGAAATTTTCTTTTTTTGAAAATCTGGTGACGGACACCTGGGTGGCTCAGTTGGTTAAGCATCCAACTCTTGATTTTGGCTCAGGTCATGATCTTACTGTTGGTGAGTTCAAGCCCCACATTGGACTCAGGGCTGGCATGCTCTCTCTCCCACTGTCTCTCTCTCTCTCTCTCTCTGCCCCTCTCCTGCTCATTCTCTCTCTCTCAAATAAGATTTTTAAAAATTTTTTAAATGTTTTATTTATTTCTGAGAGAGAGGCAGTGTGAGTAGGGGAGGGGCAGAGAGAGAGGGAGATACAGAATCTGAGGCAGGCTCCAGGCTCTGAGCTCGCTGTCAGCACAGAGCCAGATGCGGGGCTCGAACCCACAAACCGTTAGATCATGACTGAACCGACGTCGGACGCTTAACCAACTGAGCCACCCAGGCGCCCCAATAAATAAACTTTTTTAAAAATCTGGTAAAAAGGAAAATTTCAAAGNGTCTTCCTCTCTCTCTGCCCCTCCCCCACTCACACTCTTTCTCTCAAAACTGAATAAACATTTTTAAAAAACTTAAAAAAAAAAAAAAAAANCCGACGTCGGACGCTTAACCAACTGAGCCACCCAGGCGCCCCAATAAATAAACTTTTTTAAAAATCTGGTAAAAAGGAAAATTTCAAAGAAATAACCATCAAATTATTACAGGTCTAAAAGGGTCAGAAAGCTACACACATTCAATGAATAAACAACCAGCGCTTTTAAAAATGATTACGTATCAGAAACACTGCTATTAAAGTTGATGAAGACAAGGAGATATGTTATCACTATTACTTATTTTTCTACTCAACTCATAAAATAAGAGAAATATTACCAAAAAAGGCAACAAAATCTCCTCATTTGCAGATGACTTCATGCTACCTTAGGAGACACAGACACTGACAACCTTTGAGAACTAAAAGAACTCAGTTAGGTGATGGAATGGTTAAAAGTTGATATACAAAAAGGAGCAACTCTTTAATATGTCAATAATCATAGAAGAAATAAGATGAATAAAAATTCAAGAACAATAGCAAACAAAATTATAAAATACTCAGGAAAAAGATTAATAGTAGGAGCTAATAATAAGGTCATGTTATCCTGGAGCAGGAGATGCCTTAGGTGCTTATGAACTGTCCAATCACTGACTTAAAGAGTAGGGCTGGAGTCTCCCCTACACGCCCCACCCCCATCCCCATGAAAGCTTAGCTGGCATATGGTCCAAAGGACATCATGGCTTCTCTCTCCAGTGGTACTTTGGATTGGATCAAGACCTGCATTTCCCTGGCTTAGTTCTGAATCATAGGAATCAGCTCAAAACGATTCACATTTCTCAGAATTCATATAGAAAACAGAGCCAATAAGCAGAAAAACAGGAATCACCACTTTTTTAGGAATGAAATTAAGTCACCAAGCAGAGGAGGCATACTCTCTGAAAATCATTTCAATGAATTCTTCAAGAGCTTGTGGCAAAGAATCTTAACTAAAATGTATGTGTGGAAATACATTATTATTACTGAATAGAATCAAAAGAAAGAATGTTTTGAAATCTGTTTACATTATTAACAAATTCCCAATTAATTCAATCCTCAATGTTTCAGAATTCGTGATTGTTTGACGATCATTTGGTTTCAGAATTATCTTTCCACTCTCTGGACAAAAGTACTTTCCTAAGAAAATTAATAGTGTAAATAAATGGTTTGAAGCACCACAGAAGCATTTGTTTACATTCAGATAATTAATATGCTAAGCATTCTTATCTATTAAATTAAAGCAGGTCACCTAAGGACTTTTCTAGATAATACTTCATTAGCCTAATTATAATGAGTATATATAGTTGAAGCAATAAAATGGACATCTGTTTTAAACATTCTTCAATTTAAGTCTTATACTAAATCAAACTAGCTTTCACACATTAGTTTCAATTACTGAGGTTTACATGGGCAAAAAAATAAAACCTTCATTGAAATAGAATATAAAAAATTTCTGTTCTTACCTTCGAAGTTCTCCATTCCCAGCCATCACCTATCTGCTGTGAATGTCTAATGAATTCTGCACAACAATGCTGGAATGTTTTTTCTCCAAAGAACTCATCTTCTTCCATACTAAATAATAACTGAAATATAAAAACTAAGTATAAGCATCAGCTGTAGAATCAATGCTAAAAGTAATTTTGCTAAATCACTTATTTCTTCAAACAAACCAAAATTTGGGACGCTGAATGGAAAATATCCTCAGACCCATTCCAAAAAAGCATTACATTTCCATCTTTCTCAGTCTATCCCCATTTTTTAATCAGGAAGAAAATGTGATCAACATGAAAACTGAAAACCTAGACTTATGGGGTGCCTGAGTGGCTCAGTCATTTAGGCATCCAACTTCGGCTCAGGTCATGATCTCGCAGTTCATGAGTTCAAGTCCTGCATCAGGCTCTGTGCTGACAACTCAGAGCCTGGAGCTTGCTTCAGATTCTGTGTCTCCCTCTCTTTGCCCCTCCCCCACTTGTGCTATCTCTCTCTAAAATAAACATTAAAGAAATGTTTTTGACCTAAATTTATAACAAATGTATATCTATGGTTCAAATAGTTAATCTGTCCATAAATTTAGAGTCCAGAGCTTAATTTTATCTCACTTCTTCTGAGCTAATGTTTCCAAACAATCTCTTCAGAGCTTCCTTCTCTACTTCCTACCTTACTTAGTCCTTATGTAGATAGCGTGGCAGTCTTAGTAGAGCTGAGCTGTTCTTCATACTTTATTAGAGTTCAACTCCCTAACAAATGATGTTCTAAAGCCTGAAAGTATTTGTTTTTCAAGGTGTAAAGTTAGGATCACCTAAGTAATTACCTACTTTATCAAATCTATAAATGTGACAAATCAAGGAATAGCCACATATTTGTTACATAAATCTGCCCAAAACATAAAATATTTATAAAAAGAGAATTTTAAAGCTAGAAAGAAATTGATATATTATGTTATTCAAGTCCCTTAATAAGAAAAATTCGACCAAGCGAAGTCCCATAGTCTCCTCACTGGTGATAAGCACCATCAGGAAAATCAGCACTTGTGGACTGCTTACTCTGTCAAGCACAATGCTACATATTTTACATTCCCATTTAACCTTCCCGCAACCCAAAGACTATTGTTATCCTCATTCCCCAAATGAAACAGAGAAAGTAATCTGCTCAAGAAAGACAAATGAGAAAGGATTCAAACCCCAGTATGGCTCCAGGGCCAATGATCTGTCTATACTAGCTGATTCTCAGCCCAATATTCTTTCTGATTATTTGAATTTAGTATGACCTATACAAGCATTTGTTCGTTCACACAAAAAATACATACTTAACATATACAGTAGGTACTGTGCATGGTGTATGACCTCACAGTGTAATAAAGGGAGATAAGCAATAAAAATTGTTACAGTAGAAACTCCAACTTCCATTCAATCACCTTGCCAGGTTAATCAACATAATATCCATTCCCTCAGTAAAACACTGACTAGTGTCTACAACATTCTGATTATGAAGCACCTCCCTCCCCATCAGCTGAGTTTATGTTCACAAACCACATTTGTATATTATAAATACTACTTTAATTAAATACTCCACAAACCAAACCAATAAAATACAAGTAAAAAAGAAAAACAACTGTTATTTCTATGATTTAATGCCTCAGAAAGACTTTATAACAGTAAGTCCCCATAAGAAAAACAAACTGTTATTGAAGTAGGTATGGACCATATAACTGAAAAGATTGGTGGGGGTAAAACCATACAAATGTAGGATTCTGTGCTCAGATTGCTACACAAATGGCTTGAATTCTTTCTTTTAAACCTAAACAGGAGGGGTTCCTGGGTGGCTCAGTCGGTTGAGTATCCAACTCTTGATTTCAGCTCAGGTCATGATCCCAGAGTTGTGGCATTGAGCCCTACATTGGGCTCCACACTGAGCTTGGAGCCTGCTTAAAATTCTCCTTCTTTCTCTCTCTCTACCCCTCTCCCCTGCTTGTGCTAAAAAGAAAGAAAAAAAAGAAAAAACACCAAAATTGGAAATGTATAGGATGCATTATAGGTTCAGAATTCACGAAGGAACAATGAATTCCAACCAAGTTCCCACACTCAAAAAAAAAATCCCTTAGTCATACATGAGATAACCAGCAAATGAATGTATTTCTGTTCTAAGTTGAAATAAAATGTTTCATGTATGCATGTATTTTTTTTAACTCTAGCTTTAATCAACTTTTTCAATTAATTGCTCAACTCTCAATTCTGACAGCACTGGAAAACAGGACTTCTATTTAAAGTACATACATACAAATGATGGAGTCCTTTATAAAGAGGGGATAGTGTGGGAGGGTGTGCGGGGTGGGCGTGAAGATGAATCTTTAAGGTATATAAGAATTTTTGTAGAGCAGATTGTCAGTGGGTGAAGCACAAGGGTTAGAACGTGGTCCAATCAGGGAAAATGGTATGAACAAAGGCAAGTTAGGGTGGAGAGAACTCTAAGTCTGATCTCATAAACATGACACAGCAGGTGTAGGGAGATAGAGATAGTCTAGTCATACGCAAGTTAAACTTGTCTGCCCTCTACTGGAACAGAAAGACAAAGGTAATGCCTCAAAGATACAAGACTGAAGAGATAAAACTTCTTGAAGGGAGGTTTGTGTGCCATGCAAGAGTATGGACTACAAGGTTGTTGTGATTACCCTTAGCAATAATCACTTCACCAAATATGGGAACCAGCAGGGAGCTGCATTGGGCACACATGCAAAGTTGAGGTTTTGCTGGGTTGATTCAGTGTATGGGTAGGTACAGGAGAAAGAAGAGAATATGCTAGTGAGAATAGCTCAGAGTTACAGATTAAGTAGGAAACATACCACAAGACTGAAGGGGCTGGGAAAATACGGTAGTATCAAAGAATATTAGATGCAAAAAAGCTAACAACCATAGGGAAAGGAAAGAAAAGGAAGCCGAAGAAGACTTTGAAACTTTAGAACTTCAGGAGAGCTTACCAAGTATATAAAGTATTATTGCTCTGAACCTTTACTGTATTGTTACCAAATTTGAAGAAAGCATTTGGATGAATTTTATTTGCTTTTAACCCCCCTCAACACATTAAATTGTTCAAATATGAAACATCGCTAAATGCAAATTACTGGGGTGCCTGGGGGGCTCAGTCAGTTAAGCGGCTGATTTCGGCTCAGATCAAGATCTTACGGTTCGTGGGTTAGAGTCTCGCGTCCAGCTCTGTGCTGACAGCTCAGAGCCTGGAGCCTGCCTCAGATTCTGTATCTCCCTCAGATTCTGTATCTCCCTCCCTCTCTGATCCTTTCCTGCTCACACTGTCTCTCTCTCTGTCTCTGTCTCTCTCTCAGAAATAAATAAAAAACATTTAAAAAAATTTTTTAAAAAAGATCTCATGATTCTGTGAGGTTGGGCTCTATGCTGACAGCATGGAGCCTGCTTGGGATTCCCTCTCTCCTCTCTTTATCCCTCCGCTGTGTGCTCTCTCTCTCTCTCAAAATAAATAAATAAACATCAAAAAAAGGAAGAAAACTATGAGGCTTATGTTTGCTGTTTTCCACATGGATACTGAAGTTACTTAGAATTATCTGGAGAGCTGGTGGGAGGGAGAGCTCTTTAAAGGAGATGGAAGATCAAATGAGAGATTTGTAAATGACACGGGACAAATGGTAGGAAATTGAAGTGCATAGAGATGATAAGTGATATAATATCCTGGCTCCATCAAGAATAATCACTAATAAACTAAATACATGTGATCCTGATGAGCCAGAACACTGCCTTGGATTCCTCCTCAAGATGGTGGTAAAAGTAGCCCGTAGGAAAAGTATGTAAGAAAAGAACCCTAGCTCGTTATCTCGGTGGAGCTAAATTTCATAGGATATGAAGGTCCTCAAAAGAGTTTCCAAGGAGCCTCAAAGGGGCTGGAATATTGACAAAAGACTAGAGAAGCAGTGACCTCAAACTGGCTCTCGGGAAGTGGAGGCTACCAGCAACCTCCCTACCGTGAAATTTACAGGATGGAGGCAGAAGCAGCTTCCACTCAAAGAATTTCAGTTTTTGTTTGTTGTTCTTTGTTTCAAAGCCAAGTGTTCTTTAAAACCAGTTAGTGGAAGCACTGGCCTGTGAAGATGTTAACATCACGTAATACGGAAGTGTGAAAACTGATCCGCACTATATCCACTCGCCACCCCCACCCTGGAAATTCACAATACACACTGTGGTGGGGAAACTATTAAATTAGGGTTTCCTGACCCTTTTAACCATAAATTTCCTTTTCTGGGAATACTTAACTTACTCCACAGAATATAGTAAAGAAAATAATGGGTTTTCTTTATAGGTAAGTGTGTTTACTGCAGATGTGTGCTCCTGAAATCATAATGGAAAATCTGAGAGGGCAGGAGAACAGTGGGAGAACAGGTTTGGGAAAAGAAAACAGCAAGTACAGGAACGGAAGTACATAAGAGACAATGAAGTACACACACTTCTACCGAGGCGGTCATCAAATGTTTCAGGTGTGGATGAGAGATTTCCAGGTTACACACCAAATCCTGGTTAAGGAGCTTCAGTGCAAACACAGGTTGAGAAAGTGATACCTAAGAAGACGCTAAAAGGAAGAAGAGAAGCCAATTAAGCGAAGGAGGGAGGCAAAGGAACAGGATGTACAAAAATCTGAATATAAGGGAAGGTCTGGTAATCGAAGACCTTTTGGCTTGACTGAAACACAGAGGTAGAAGAGGGGTACTGAGAGAACTACTGCTGATGTCTCTCCTGAGCCTGTCTCTCCTGAGGGCTCAAAAGGGCATTGAACACGGGGGGACACTGATTACATCTGCATTCTGGCCTCCAGTGGAGACTACAGGTTCTGCCTGACTAAATGAAGACCAGTTGATAGTCTCCAGCAATAATCCAGGAAAGAAAAAATGATGCTAAACAGAGCCAAACACCGGAAGTAGGGTAGAAGAGGGAGGGATTCAAAAGACATTTTGCTAGTATACTCATGACATCTGGGGATCTTGGTATGTGAGGGATAGGTGAGAGAAAAGATTCAAGAAAGATTCCCAGTTCTTTGCCTTACGTAGAGGTGCACTGAGCAAGAGCAGTCTTGGGGAGTCAGTTGGGCTTAATTTAACCACACTGTGTTTGCTCAAAATGCCTAGGGAATAACCATGTGAAGGGAATCTAGTAGGCATTTGCAGATGGATCTGGAACTCAGAAGGAAAGAGAGATTGGAGCCAGAAATATTGATTCTAAATCAACATTTCATAAATAAGAGAACACATATGATCAATCAGGGAGAGGATAAAGAACTAGAATAGGGAGACCAAAATGGAGCAGTCAGAAAATTAGGTTTTTTTTAAACTATAGAATGATCTGACATATATTGAGATACTAAATCAAACCAAAATTGAATTTAATTCATTAAAAAAATACTAATATATTTTGGCACATTTTACAAATTCCAAACAAACCCTTACTTCACAACAAAATTGAACTAAAGTAAAAACACTCTATTCCCTAAGCCCCCTGGTTACTTGAGGTTTACTGAACTATTTAAAATGTTAGGTGAAACATAAAAATTTCACTCAATAGCCATAGTTTATCTAATTAACAGCTCTGTGCCAGTAGCAAGATGACAGCACATCAAAGCACTAATTAATATTTGGTTGAATACTTTTAAAATTATCTAAGGACTGGGCTTTGCTGAAGGATGTTACATATAATAATACAAACACTTATGCCTTGATTACAAAATTATGAATTATATTATATTAAAATGATATCCATCTCAATTTGAATCATTATAATATGTCATAATGAAATATCACTGAATAATTATTATCTTTGCTCAAGTAAGAATATTTCAACTTATTAAAAATGAAAACATAATACCATCAGCATTTTTACATGTACTTTTCAAGCTGTAATACTCTGGTCTCTATCAAGTTCATAGACTAGTCGAGGCAGAAATGAGAATATGAGAACTTGCTACTATGAGATGGCTAAAATTATGGCCAAAAATGGAAATAACCACAACTGCAGCTTAATAAGCAAAAATGGCAAGAATTTATTTTGCAAATATAAAACCTTAGACATGTGAACTGCCTCAGTTTCCAGACTAAAAACCTTAAAAATAAATTCAAACTGGAGGTGACAACAGAACACAGGTGGACTCTCAGTAGAAAGACTAATTCCAATTCTCATCTCATCCTAAACAATGAACCTCTCATTTCTTATTACAAATAAAAGTTAGAAGGGAGTCAGAGCTCTTTCATGCCCTAAAATGTAAGTTGCTAATACATCTATTTTGCTTGAGTCTTACTCCTGCTGGAAACCTATTTGATTTTTTTTTAAGTTCAAATAATCAAAGCCTTTTTGTTTAACTGCTTCAGCAGAGGCTAAAGATTGGGAAGGTAGAATAATTTTTCTTCCCATCAAGTGAAAGCAGTCTTTCTAAACTAGAGGTTAGCCCTAAGACTAGACAGTGTGAAGAAGCTTATTCTGCTGCTATTAAATATCTTTCCAGAAAAACAGGCCCCATGAATTCTAATACTGTGTATAATCATTGTTCAAATGATCCTTTTTAGATAAAAACATTTTTTTTCACTACCATTCTCCACTTTTTTTGTGTGCTTTTTAATCTAACATGTGGGAAACTGTTTTTAATTTATTTTATTTTAATTTTAGTTTATGTCAAAGACAGGTTTTTTTTGATGAACTTATAAATCAATGTATATCAGAATCAAAGTGAGACGAAAACACTTAAAGAAATATAACTAAGTTTCCCCAGAACTCAAGGTCATTTACAAAAAATGTGATTATCACCGAATATACCATAAATACCTTTAAACATTAAAGATAATTTTTAACTAATAAAACTATAAAACTTTCTTTGTATTTGTCCCTCCCTGAAGCAATTTCACATTATTATAAATTTAGATTTAGACTTTTTCCAAAAACCAGACCAAACAAACAAACAAAAAACACATGTAATTACTAGATAGGGGGGTTAAGCTGAACCCAATACCGTTTTAAGAATTGGGCTTGAAATCATTTAGATAATCACTTACATAGCAAGGTTCTTGGGCATGTAAATATGGAATCAAAGGCCCAGGTGGAGATTACCTGATTCTGAAGGTAACCAAACAAACATCTGTAGTTAGCACCAGACATACTTTTGAGGAAGAAGCATGCTAGGAAATTCAGACAAAATACGATTGTTTTGATAAGGCTAGCAGGATTTCGAGGCATTTGACAGCCTGGGTGGAGCACAGCAGGGATAGCCCCAGTAACCCAAGAAATAGCACAGGGAAGCAGCAAAAGAGAGAAGGTTTGGTTCAGTCTTGACAGCCACTGACCAATGAGCCCAGCACTCCCTCCCTGCTTCCCACTAAAATATATATCACAAATAAAGTTTAAATGGGCTACAACATTATACCTGGAATGTAACTGAAGGATGTTAACTGGTAGCTGATGCTGTCTGTGGCCTCTTGCAGCAGGAAGTCCAGTTAGGATGAGCATAAAAAAGCATCTCACTCTACCTCATACTGTATTTCCTCAAAAAAAGAGCCTGAGATGCTCCCTCCACTACTGGCTTCCAAGCCCATTGGCAATTCTCTCTCAACGCCGTTTTGTCTCCACAATATAATGTTAATGACCAGAGCTGGAAGGTGGAGCCAAGGGGAATACTTCATGCTACAGTGTAAAGTCAGCACTAGGCAGCTGTGGTGTTGTACGTTGACCTCAAGCATGGTTAAATACTAACATGCTATTTCTGCTTCTGTAAATCCGCTTAGCAAGCTTGTGCTTCTCTGTTCTGGTTAACCAAACTCTGTATGCAAAGGTTACAGAACACCTCGTTACCATTTGGCCTCAGGTGGTCTGTATGTAGTCAGTACCCCACGGTTTCTCAAATGTCTAACTATGATTGGTCATTTCAAACCCTCTCAAGACAAAGAACTTTAAAATGATACGTTTCTGACAAAACTAACGTCTGTGTGTCACAATATAATTGGCTGCCATGAAACGCTGTAAATTGTAATTGGTTAACTAAACAATGGCATATTCTGCCTTGCTGAAATCCATATAAGCTCACTGCTACTTTTGTTCGGGGCCATTCTCTACATTTTTCTCCTTAAGATCAGGAGATCAGGTTTGGCCTGGCTGTGAATAAAATCTTGCCTCGCTTCTATTCGGGTGTTTGGTGGTTTTTCCGACATTCACCCTGCTTCATTTGGAGGTTCCACCAAGATATCTACAACCACCCGAAATTTGGAGGCTGAAGCGGAAAAGCTAGCGGAGAGCTCTCAAGAGACGTTCCTCGGCCCTGGCCTTCCATTCTCAGACCTGACTTAACTAAGGTACCTGAGGCAGCGCCTACTTTTTGTTTTCTGTTACTGGCCAGATCTGTTTCTAGGAGGGAAGGCTGGACACAGCTTAACTGCCCCCTAGCTGGCATCTGGTGGAGACATCCCTAATGCCATCTGGGTCTCCGGACCATCTAGGTCTCCAGATCACCTGGGTCTCTGGACCATCTGGGTCTCTGGACCAGCTGGGTCTCCAGACCATCTGGGTCTCCGGACCAGCTGGGTCTCCGGACCATCTAGGTCTCCGGACCGTCTGGGTCTTTGGACCATCTGGGTCTCTGGACCATCAGGATCTTTGGACTGTCTGGGTCTTCAGACCGTCTGGGTCTCCGGACCATCTAGGTCTTCGGACCATCTAGGTTGGGCTTGATCACCCCGACCATTTGTTCTGTGTTCAGTGCTTTGTATGTCTTGTTAAACGTTTCCTATTAACCTTTCTCTGGTGTGACCCGCTGTTTAACTTCCGTCACGGGTCAATCTTCATCTAAGCCTTGTTCCCCTCTTGAATGTATGCTAAATAACTTTCTGCTTTTAGGAAAAGAGGAAAAAAAAAAACCTGTGGCTTTAACCTAAAGCCATCCTGGCTGCGAACACACTGCCAGCTGGACTAGCCGGCATTCTCTGGGGTTGACTGGCCCTCAGAGGGCTCCTATAATCTTAACCTTGCGTATGCCATCCACAGGATTTGTCAAGATATTCACCCTGACCAGCAGCCACATGCTGTGACTTGGGTCGACTTCTAGAAGACCCACCCTCATGGCTGAGAGAGTGCTAACAACAGGACCAAAAGCTGTCATCTGGCCCCTCTCTTTCCCACCCTCCTTCCTGTTCTCCTCCAAACCCCAAACCCTTACTTCCCGTCACTCAGCCTTCAAAGAGGCTTTACCAAGTGCTTCAGGAGATACCAGAAGGGGTGGGGGACTTATTATCTTATCCTCAGGGACCACCCCCTTATCCCCAGGTTCCAACAGTCCTCCAGGGACCAAAGGCCACAGGAAACCCTTTAACTAGACCCCACATACTAGATCAGAAGCCCCATGTGGAGGAGAACACCAGTCCTATGATACCCTGGTTCCCAATCTTCCCCTTAGGCAAACGGCTCCGGCTCCTGGTCCAGACCCGGTCCAGACGGGCAGCCAACACGCCCAACACTTATCTACACTCCTTTCTCTACAACGGACCTCTACAACTGGAAAACTCAGAACCTGTCTTTCTCTGAGAACCCCCAGGGCCTGACTGACTTATTGAGCTCTATTTTCACCACTCACTTACCTACTTGGGAAGACTGTCACCAACTTCTGCAGGTCTTACTGACTTCTGAGGAAAGGGCTCGAGTGCTCTGAGAAGCAACGAGAGCAGTCCTTGGCCCAAACGGGATGCCTACCACAGACCTTCACAGAATTGAGCAGGTTTTCCCTTCCACGCCGCCCCAATGGGACCCCAACACGGATAATGGTAGGGAGCGTCCACTCCAGTATCGCCAGATTCTGCTGCAGGGGCTTCGCGCAGCAGCACAAAAGCCCACCAATCTGACAAAAAGTCATGACACAGTCCAAGGGCCGAATGAGTTGCCTGCAGCCTTCCTAGAAAGGCTTTACCAAGCTTACCGCCTATATTCTCCTATTGACCCCGAGGCAGTGGAAAACCAAAAAAACCATTAATATGGCTTTGATCAGTCGGCCCCAGGCATCCATAAGAAGCTTCAAAAACTAGAAGGATTTGAAGGAAAGGTAATTTCAAAGCTAGTAGAAATAGCCAAGAGTGTTTTTCAGAGTCGGGACAGCCCTGCCTTCGTGCAAGGGAAGGAAACAGGGAAAGTCCTCATGGCAGCCTGGGGACAACCCCCAGGCAACAGCAAAGGACAGGGAAAGCAAGGGATTGCTGGGGCCAGAAAGAATCCAAGCTATCCTAAACATTCCTAAATCCATAACTAAAGGACAGATCATGGAATTCCTAGGAGCCGCTGGGTAGTGCCACTTCTGGATACCTGGTTTCACTGAAATGGCAAAGCCCCTGTACTCTGCTACTGGGGGTGAAGGCACTGACATGGTCTGGGGAGAACAGGAAGATAGGGTTTTTGAGCAAATCAAGTGCACCCTTATCCAAGCCCCCGCCCTGGCTTTACCTGATATTACCAAGCCTTTCCAGTTATTTGTACATGAGTTCCAGGGAATTGTGAAAGGGGTCCTTACTCAAACTTTGGGCCCCTGGAAATGACCTGTAGCCTACTTGTCCAAACGGCTGGACTCTGTTGCCACCGGGTGGCCCAGCTGCCCAAGAGCTGTTGCTGCTACTGCCACGTTGGTTAAAGAAACTTCCAAACTAACGCTTGGGCAAGACCTTCAGATCATAGGACCTCACACGATAGCATCCCTGCTGCGCTCCCCACCAGACCAATGGATCTCTAATGCACAAATCATCCAGTATGAGGTATTGCTACTAGAACCCCCCCCGCATCACTTTCCTGAAGACAGAGGTTTTAAATCCAGCCACCTTGCTACCTGATGACTCAGAGGCCCTACTCCACGATTGCTTAGAAACTGTTAGTACTCTTACAGGACTAAAGGGGGACTTAAGAGATCAACCTCTACCAAAGGTGAATTTTGAGCTGTTCACTGATGGCAGCAGTTTTGTCAAAAATGGAATCAGATATGCATGTGCAGCTGTAGTGACTCAGGACCCGGTTATCTGGACCCAAGCCCTTGCTTCCAAAATTGGGAGATGAACAATGGGTGGAAACCTCAAACTAACATCTCTTTAAGTCTTTGTAGGCTCTACAGAGTACACTCCCAGCCATCCAAAGCCTAGTAAAAGAAAACCAGAAGGAACCACCCTTCTAGAGTCAAACCATCAGACCAAGGACTCAGACCTGGAGATTGGATCTGGGTACGTCACACCCCCCCAAATTTAGAGGAACGCTGAGTAGGGCCCTATCCGATCATCCTGTCCATCCCATCCGCTGTGAAGGTTGCTGGCCAGAGCCCCTGGATCCACCACTCTCAAATTAAAGTGGCACACCCCAACCACATTCTTCTACAATGGACTGTCAAACGGACAGAAATCCTTTGAAGGTCCGGCTGGTAAAAGAACCTGCTGGGCAATTTTGTTCTTAAACAAATTTTTTTTAAATATTTTTATTTCTGAGAGAGAGAGAGACAGCGTGAGCAGGGGACGGTCAGAGAGAGAGGGAGACACAGAATCTGAAGCAGGCTCCAGGCTGTGAGCTGGCTGTCAGCACAAAGCCCGACACAGGGCTCGAACCCACAAACCATGAGATCACAGCCTGAGCCGAGGTCCGACACTCAACCAACTGAACCACCCAGGTGCCCCTGGACAAGTTTGTTCTTAATAATTTTCTTAGTTGGAGGACCATTTTCTGACCACACCCCTGTCCAATACAGTTGGATAGTTAGCAAAACCACTACAGGATAGGTTTTAGCAAAATCTACTTACGCTTTCCCTGTTTTGACATTTAATCTGTCTTTTGTTCCCCACTGAAAGGAAACAACAACCATGGTATCAAGGTACTACCGGATTTTGCCTTACTAGAGAACCCCAGACTGCCTAAGTTTCAAAGGAGTACAGTTTTATGCTTGCCCCTCTGACAGAAACCCCCGACTGCCAAGGACAAGGCCAGTTTCACTGTGCCTCATGGGGTTATGAGACCATAGCTGACTGGGTTACTGAAAAGGACCAGTTTATACTGTCTATGAGAGCAGTGTCTACTATCAAGGGCCAGCACCTAGTCACTATCATTAAAAATGGTTTAGATCCATACCATGGAATACTACATGGCAATGAGAAACAATGAAATCTGGCCATGTGTAGCAACACGATGGACCTTGAGGGTGTTATGCTGAGCGAAATAAGTCAGGCAGAGAAGGACAAATATCATATGTCTGCACGTATAGGNTATACACTCCTGGTCTTGAACCCGGCATTGAATTCACCACTCAGAGATTTAAGGTTAAAGCACCCATAGGGGCCAATCCTGTAACTAACCCTTTCTTTGACCCTGGAGAACTTACCCCCAGGTCTCTTGCCTGACCATCAGGTAAACCTAATAGCCCATCCACCCACCGCCACCGCCCTTATGATAACCCCTTTCCCCACAAAGTGAATCTAAAATAAGGAAAACCGATACCTTTAAAGCCTTATACCTTTAGGTTTTTTAATGCCACCAACCCTAACATCACTTGGGATTGTTGGCTATGTTTGGATCCTAGGCCCCCCTACTACATAGGAGTAGATGCTCTGGTCCCTTTGGGAAAGAGGGAAGACCAAGTCAGAAACTTGAGCAATGGCCAGATAGAGGGTCATTGTACCCGGAGACGGAACCCAAGTCTCACCTTAGGAGATCTAGAAGGAATGGGAACCTGTTTCTATGCAGGAAATTACCAGATCAATCAATCCAGGTGTTTGACTTATTGTAACAACACTTACTGTAACAACACCATCTACTTGCTAAATAATACTCAGGTGGGAGGTACCCTTTACTTCCTTGTACCACCTCTGGGCCTTGTTTCGCCCTCTGGGACTTGCTTCGCTTCCTCCTCAGGCTTAATCCCTTGTTTGAACCTCCACCTTAAAATCAAGAGGTCTGATTTCTGCATCCTAGTCCACCTCCTACCCCAGGTTTTCTACTTTTCAGGTGAAGGAGGAAGAGAGCACCTAGGTTTCATTCCTCAGTCTCAATTTACGAGGGAACCCATCTCTACTATCCTAGTGTCCCTCTTTGCAGGACTGGGAGTGGCAGGGTCCACTGGCATAAGTACTGCCACTTTCATCAGAGGGGATGAGAACTTCAAACTACTACTTAAGTTCATAAACCAAAGAATAGGATCCATAAAACTCATGGTAGCTTGTAGCCAATACGTTCCACTATCCCCGATGCCAGACTAGGATTCTTCAAAGATCTGAATCACTGACAAACAGGAGTGGAGAATGCTGTAGGTTGACCTCAAGCACAGCTAAATACTAACATGCTATTTCTGCTTCTGTAAATCTGCTTAGCAAGCTTGTGCTTCCCTGTTCTGGTTAACCAAACTCTGTATGCAAAGGTTACAGAACACCTCATTACTATTTGGCGTCAGGTGGTCTGTTACATAGTCACTACCCCACGGTTTCTCAAATGTCTAACTATGATTGGTCATTTCAAACCCTCTCAAGACAAAGAACTTTAAAATGATACGTTTCTGACAAAACTAACGTCTGTGTGTCACAATATAATTGGCTGCCATGAAACGCTGTAAATTGTAATTGGTTAACTAAACAATGGCATATTCTGCCTTGCTGAAATCCATATAAGCTCACTGCTACTTTTGTTTGGGGCCGTTCTCTACATTTTTCTCCTTAGGATCAGGAGATCAGGTGTGGCCTGGCTGTGAATAAAATCTTGCCTCACTTCTATTCGGGGTTTCGTGGATTTTCCGATATTCACCCTGCTTCACTGGAAGCAGGAGGAGCCCTCAGAAGAGTGCAACCTCACCACCACCACTTCCCCTGCAACAACTCAAATCACACAAAATCACTCCTCTTGTTATAGATACAGGACAGAAAAATTAAACAATAGGAAAGGAAGACCCCTGAATGACAGAAAGACCTGTCATTCACTAATTTGGTTGTATCTTTCAACATACTCTCCTAGCTCCCACTAGAGGAAGAGTGCTGCCTCACCTAGACAGATGTAGGGAGAATGGTGCAGAGAGCTTGCTCACTGTCTGATAAGAGTCAGACAGTCCCTACACGCGTCCCTCTTCCTTCAAGGTAAGAAAATCAAAAACATCAATAACAGTATGGGAACAAGGTGACACTCTTGCACTGCAAGAAAAAACATCACCATAGAGAGGAAAAGAGAAAGCTTGCTATTGTGGTGGACTTAGACTGTATCAGGAGAGAAACTTGGAAATTATCCACTTTACATTCCCAATTGAAAAAGAAAAAGGGAAACAACAGCTGAGATTAAAAAAGAAGCTGGATGAGAAAAAACTGGAAGGGAATTCAATTATATAATAATAGTAGAGATTTAAATTCTACATAAGCAGCAATATAGAGAAGTACAGAAGGTGGAAAAAAACTAATTAGTATTTTAGCATATACATATAAGATGATCTCCTAACACAGAAGGAAAAGGACCAAGATGAAAACAAAGCATATTGGTTGATTAGAGGACAAAGATCACAAATCCAACCTACAAATAATTGGTGTTTCTGAACTGAAATCATAAGCAAACAACCATTGAAAAATTATTCCTGTGCTCTGAGCTGGACTAAAAAAAAAAAAAAAAGATCAAACATATTTACTTTCATAAATTGAGATGATTCAGTGTGTTTTTGAGAAAACTTTTGGGTAAAAAAAAAAAAATCTATGCCTAGAGGTAGCCTAGTGGAATATCTTAATTAAAAAAAAATAAATAAATAAAGATGCAGGCAGAATAAAGAGTTTACCTATACAGAAATAAAAATTAGGGTAGCCTCAGCAATCACCTCCACAGCAAGGAACACCAGAAGTCAATGGAGCAATGTCTAAACATCTGAGAATTTCTGACTTAGAAGTTTGCATCTTAGCACCTATAACAGAGTCAGGCACACTGTAAACAAAAGTCGCAATGAATAAAAGGAAATTAAAATTTTAAATGAATTTATTTTACATGTCTCTACCTATGGTACCTTTCTTCAGCTTTCAAGCTTATTCACCAATTGGTCTTTTCCCATTCAAACAACAGATTTACATGACATCTAATTTTTCTGATATCAGTGTCATTATTTTTATAAGATTATATTTTTATATAAAATAAGACTTTTCTGCAAGCATATAAGAGAAATTGATCCACCACTGGTGATGATTTGAGCTCTTGTTGTTTTGGAATAGTGGAACTTATAAAACTAAATCTAGTCTGCATGTATGCTAATTAGGCCAGAACCAGGAACTAATGACATAAGAGTTTGGCCAAAGTTATTCCACAAATAAGAAGATAGAGAAAAAATCAGCACTCTGTCAGAAGTTACAGACTCTGCTACTCTGAAAATAGATGATAGAGCCATGTATTTTTAAAATATACTAGCAAGTGCCATTAAAAAAATAATTAGTGGGGCATCTGTGTGGCTCAATTGGTTGAGCATCTGACTCTTGATTTCTTTCAGGTCACGTCATGATCCCAGGGTCATGGGACGGAGCCCTTTGTGAATCTCCACACTGAGCTTGGAGCCTGCTTGGGATTCTCTCTTAAAAAAATAGTGTTTGACATTTTTTAATGAAAGAGACATTCCCTTTTTCTTCTTACAGTCTTCATTAAAAGCTAGCTAGGAGTGCTTGTGTGGCTCAGTCGGTTAAGTGCCCAACTATTGATTTCAGCTCAGATCATGATCTCACAGTTGGTGAGATTAAGACCCACATGGGCTCCAAGACACTGTGGAGCCTGCTCCGGATTCTCTCTCTCTACCTCTCTCTGTCTGCCCTTCCCTGCTCACACATGTTCACTTGTGCTCTCTCTTTCTCTCAAAATGAATATTTAAAAAGAACAGAAACAAACTAGAAGGGTGCCTATGTGGCTCAGTTGGGTTAGTGTCTGTCAATTTTGGCTCTGGTCATGATCTCACATGAGGGTTCGTGAGTTTGAGCTCCATGTCAGGCTCTGTGCTAACAATGAAGAGCCTGCTGAGATTCCCTCTTACTCCCTCTGTGTTTGCCTCTCCCCAGTTGCATGGGCTCTCTCTCTCATAAAATAAACTTTTAAAAAAATTAGATTAATGTGCCTTCTTACTTCCACAAGCTTTCATTCATTCACCTGGCACCTACAATATCCTAGCACTTCACTGTGTGTGTGTCCTCACAGGAAGGACTATCAAATGTTTCCTGGGAAAATCTAAGGCCCTAAAAGAGGGAGTCTGGAAGACTTGAATTCAGTTCTTGAAGAACTGAATTTGGTATGTGAATGAGGTCTTACCAAGTAGAGACAAAGACATGTCATACAAAAGAAAATGGAGGAGCTACTCAACAAAGGGCCTGAAAAGTTTGCTAACTTTTAAAAATAAAGTGGTAATACACAGGCATAGGCTGGGTAAACTATAGGCAGATATGGTCCAATGGTTCCCAACATTGGGAGGGACCATTCTCAAAGAGGTTGTTTGGAAATGAGTGAGAACACAGTGAGTTATCACAAAATAGTGAGTTTGTAGTTTGCTATTGCAAGTTAGTGCTCAGGGAACAGATACAATGAGCATCTACAAGGTATGAGACAGCTCCATGAACATGCCAGTTGAGCCCCCGTTAAGAAACACTAGAAGGAGGTTAAAACTTAACAAAGTCTTGGGGTGCCTGGGTGGCTCAGTCAGTTAAATGTCAAACTAGCTCAAGTCATGATCTTATGGTTGGTAAGTTTGAGCCCTGTATTGGGCTCTTCACTGACGGTGCAGAGCCTGTTTGGGATTCTCTCTCTATCCCCTACTTAGAATTCTCTCTTTCTCTCTCTCCTTTTCCCTCTCTCTCTTCCCCTCCCCTACCTCTCAAAATAAATAAACTTGAAAAAAAAATTAACCAAGTCTAAAAAACTTAACCGTAGTGTTTCTTAGCATATCTTTGAAATCTGAGATCACAACCTACATTTCTCTCAATATTTACTTCCAAGAAAGCTGTGTTTTTCTTGAGAAGTAGTATGCTTCTTTCTTTCCTTTGAGCACTATGAAGCTGAGAACTTAGTCTATAGGGAGATCAGGGAGTTGAGGCAGGGGGGCGGGAGCGGGAAGAAAAGCAGTTTACACGTAACTCCCAAATCCTATGAAGAAATTCCATTTAAAACAATGGGCAATAAGAAACCCTTATAGGTTCTTGAGCTGGCACAGAGAGGATTTTAAATGTTTCTCTGAAGGCTACTACATGACAGTGATATGAGATAACCCCAAACTCAAAGATAAACTTTTACCAGTAAGTATCTTCCTGGGTTCTGTAAGCCTATGAGATGAGCACTTCAAGAACGGAGATACCAAGCGCTTTAGAGGTGCCTCTCGTTTTGCAGTTTTCAGCAACCTCTCCTTATTCTGGATGATTTTAGGTAGGATTTATTCTCCATTCCCCTGCTTTCCAATCTTTTTATACCCAGTCTGCTTGGCCCCTGAAGACATTCGTTTTTAACACATAATCACTAAATAATCTCTATGGCACTTTGCTGTTGTTATGGTTCCTGTGTTTATGATTCAAACACTGCCTCTAGGGCCCCAAACATCTCTAGTCTTCAAAGGTGTTAATAATCAAATCAAACCCAGACTTGAACAATCTACTTATATAAATTTTACCTGACACGTTTTTCCTTAAAGTATTGCTTATCCTTTTCAGCAATGTATAAGCATTAGGAACTGCTATCAGTTTAGAATTTGTCATAAAACCTTAAGCCCATCATGTAGCAGTGTCTCATTTAATCCTAAATAAAGAGGGAAAGGAACTGGCAAAGGGAGAAGGATGTAAGGATAAATTATTTTGTAACAGTCTACCTATACTAAATGAATCCAGTGTAGAACCAGAAACTGTTTCCACTAACTTCTTCAATTAAAATATCAATAACAATATTAAATCCTTGTAATTGCAATCCCTTAATTTGCATCTCTCAATATTCAACATTTCTTTTTAGATCAAATGTTCATTTTGTACTTTTCATTTTGTCCATATTCGACTCTTCAGAAGCAAGAAGTAAGGATTCTACTTGGGGTCCAATAATGCTGTTGAGAGCCTATGTTTTTCAATTCTTAAAGTATAAACTTAAGCTTTTATCACTAAAGAGTGAGGCCACTGTTGAGGCGCCCGTGTGGCTCAGTTGTTTAAACCTCTGACTTTGGCTCACTCATGATCTCAAAGTTCACCAGCTAGGGCCCCACCACAGGCTCGGTGCTAACTGTTCAATCTGGAGCCCGCTTCAGATTCTCTGTTTCTCTCTCTCTCTCTCTCATAAATAAATAAAAACATTTAAAAAATAAAATTAAAAATTGAAACAGTGAGGCCACTGTTAAATTGTAACTTTTTAAAGTTATAAACATCATTCACACAAAGTGAGCCTGTGACAAAGATTTATTGAACTCCTGATGGAGCAAGTAGAATGGGAAAAATTATAAAAATCTTGGAAACAGGGCAATAAAATCACAACCTTCAGGAGTATTTTTCTTCTACCAGTCAGACATAATTTGGATCTCCATTAGACCAAAAAATAAAAAATAAAAAGTGACTGCTGAGCCTGGGCCCTAATCAATATTATGTCAAGCAAAAGTAGAGTCCCCCAGATAATTAATTCATCCTCAGGTGGGCTTTTCAGACAAGGTTTCATTCTGAGCCACCCTTTTGCTTTTCCTAGATGTTTATAATTTTTGCCATCTTAAACGAATATATCTGTAAATCAGCTAACTTCCCCCACCTGCTCATAATTTGATACTATGAGTAGATAATTTGGGAAAAGAAAAGTTGTTAGCTACAAACATTAACTTATTCTCCTGATCCTTAATGAATCTGAAAGCCCTTCAAGTTTAGCGGGACTTTGCCATTGGAACCACCGGTAACTTAATACCCTTTGTTTCAAGGTTACAGGGACAAAGACTTGCTATCCCTGCGCAGGCTTCAACACATGATAGGAACTAGCCACGTCGTGAGTGAGGGCTTCGTAGTGGCCCAAAAGAGCCGGTGACACTGGGTGCGCGCCCTCCTTCCCACTGCGACTCCCCACACCCCCCACACCCCCAACCAGCAGCTCGTCCCACGACCGCTGGGACCAGGCCTGCATTCCACTAGCCAGCGCCCCGCGCCCGTCTTTTGTTCAGGGCTGCGCTGTTTGCCGCCCACCCGCACCCGCCCTTCCCCATCATTCCGGAGTGAAGTGAGGACTCTACGGTCAGCAGAGCTGGGAAGAGGCCGCGGGAAAGGCTGTGGGAATACTCACCCAGCTCCGCTCGGCCCCTGACCCCGCCGCCCAGCCCAGCGCGGGCGGGGCGACAGGGTTGGGGGAGGGGAGCCGGGGTGAGGTGCCCATCGCTCTGCCAGCTGCCGCCCAGTCGGCGGCCTCAGCGGAAAGTAAGGGGTTCCCGGGGGCCGTGGAGACTGTAGCAGACGAGCGAACCCACGCGCACAGAGGCCTCCGGAAAGAAAAGCCCAACCCTTCCTCGGCTACCGCCACCGCCACGGCGGCGACCGAGTCAGAGCATGCGCACCAGCACCTCCGGCGCACCGTGGGGCCAAGCTCGCGCGGGTGCCTGACGTCTAGGGCCGCGCGCGCAGGGCCCGAGCCGGGGGCGTGACCTTCCTGCTGCCCGAGACCGCGGGAGCCGAGGCCCCGCCCCTCATCTCACCGGCCGGGGAAACCGAAGGGCTGCTTGGCGCTCCGCGTCCTCAAAGGCGGCCCGTTGGAAAGCCCAAACCAGGGAGATGAGTGCCAACGGTTTAAATGGTCGTTGGTTTCACCCTTTCTTCCAATAATCAAATAACTGCAAAATAAAAGGGTAACGAATGGAGAAAGTGTCGAGCAAGAACCTTCAGGAGATTGGGGAACCAAACCGGCTAACATCCTGGCATACACATACTGTAAAACTACTGTAAGCACCACAATTAAGCACAGGCACTACTACCTCCTTTAAAACGGAAGACCAAAGTAGAAGTTAGCAATTCGAGAATTGACAATAGCACCATCTGTGACACATATCACAGGGGAAAAAAAAAAAAAATCTAGCAGCAGAATTAAATTAGGGGTGGGGGGGGCGGTGGGATAAAGAAAAGACCACAGAAAGATGTAGGAGTAACAGGGGTGATCGAACTGAAATACTGAAAATGCAACAGTAGACATCTGAGGGAAAACTAGCATCTGCTCCTTCTAACACAACAGAATTGAATTTGTGTGAAAAGAAAAGAGTAAATACAGGCAAAAAAGTGAAAGGAAAACCTGCCTTCAAACGTACAGGGGATAGTTATGATCTTATACCACAGTTATGTAAGATATCACCATTGGAGAAAGCTAGGTCATGAGTACTTGAGATTCTGTACTTTTTTTTGCAGTTTCTTGTTAGTCTATAATCATTTCAAAATAAAAAAAAATTCTTAAAAAGGGGCAGAACACCCATCAATGGCGATCAGGAAAAGGGGTTGACTAAAAAGGAGCTTGAGGAAATTTGGGGGGGGTAATGGAACTGTTCTACACCTTAATTGCGTTAGTGACTACACCTGTTGTTTTGTCTACCAAAACTCATAAAATGGACAGATTTTACTGTATGTAAAGTAAAACTCAATTTTAAAAAAGATACTGCTAAAAATAAAGATACTACTCGTAATGAATTTCCTAACATATTTGAGCAACCGTGGATGTAAATGAACTAGATAGCTGCAAATTAAAAGTATTCACTGGCTTCCCTCCCCTACTCCCACCCCCACCCCCAACCCTGTACAGGGCAGTGAGTTCTGAGTGACAACTTTAGTGGATGAATGTCCCCTTCAACTTTAAGCAGTTATTTGAAAAACATATAACTTTCACATACAAAAGTAAGAATGCATTGCTTGGCACTGTATTCAATAATCTAGAAACATTTTCATGCATCAACAATATCATGTTAATTTTTTTTTGCATTTGAGATTTTTTAAACTACTTTTTTAACGTTTATTTATTTATTTTGAGAGAGTATGTACACGCAAGAGCAGGGGAAGGCAGAGGGGGGAGGAGGAGGAGGAGGAGGAGGAGGAGAGAATCTTAATCAGGCTCCAAGCTCAGATCAGAGCCCCACTCAAAGGTAGATCCTCTCCCTGCCCATGAGATCACAACCTGAGCTGAAATCACAAGATAGGCACTTGACCAACTGAGCCACCCAGGCACCCCTGGTTTTGAGATGTTTTTAAGTTTCACAATTCATCTGCCAAAAACAAAAACAAAGAAAGCAAAATAAATCAGCTAACTTTCATCAGATCATTCTTGACAAGGAATAGTACAGGCCTGTTTATGTGTTTACCCTGCAGCACTACAGAGTGCTTTAGGGTGGAGTTTGTCATTGGACAGCCAGCCTCTAGCAGAGTTTCTCACTAGTAGTAAGTATTTGCTGAATAAAACAATGAATCACAAAAAGAAGGAAAATAAAATTCATTGAGAACCCTTCATAAGCCAGAAACTTTACAGGTAGTTCACTTTATAACTACATGAAGATACCTATTTTATAGACATGGAAAGTGAAACTAAGTATCAAATCCCTTTTATCCCTTATTTCATTGGATTTCTCTGTTTCATTTGAACATGTTGATGACATCTAGAAAGTCTTGCTTCCCTTAGCTTCCATAAAACTACAGTCCCCTGATTCTCCTTCTGGCTCCCTTGATCATTCCTTTACTTACCTTCACAGGCTTCTGTTTGTTCACTACATTATAAATACCCATGTTTCCCACAGGGCCTCATGAAGTTAAGCCTTCTGGCTTTTTATTTGTTTTGTTTTATTGAGACACTGTAAAGTAAAAAAAAATAAAATATAATAAAAATATTTTTTAATTCCAAAATAAGTTTATCCCAACTATTATATTTAGTATTTTCCTTTAACCAATGAACAATGTAATTTTTATTACCAAAAATTACAATGCAGTATAATTTTGTCTTTCACCTTACAGGAATTATAATGTTAATTCACAGTATCCTTTAGGCAGTATGGCCCGAGAATGAGACACAAGTCTAAAATTACATGGTAAATGTCTTATTTTCTCAATCTTATCAGTTCATATCACTTGTACATAGTCTTTCTATTCATATCCCATAGGCCACACCAAGATACAAGGAAGGTAGAAAATATAGTCTCTAGCTAGGTAGCCAAGGGCTCAGTCAAACCTTGAGAGAATGGGATTGTTTTATTATTAAAAGGAAGAAGAGCAGACTGGATACTGAGGAGAACAGCTCTCTCTACCTCTGCTTGTAGAAGGCAGATCTCTTCCACTACCCTCCAGGAGGTCTTCAGGAAAAGATAAATTATATAAAAGAAAGAGTTAGGGGAGGTAATCTGATTGGATGCCAGAGATAAGAAACATAAACCTGTGTGTACATAGCACTTACCCAAAAGAGTGAGAGGAAAAAAACTATAGTCAGCAAAACTATAGAGACAGTAAAAAGATCAGTGGTTGTCAGAGTATGGGGGGAAAGAGGGAAAAAGAGAAGAGACGAATATGTGGAGTATATAGCATTTTTAGGACAATGAAACTATCATTTTTGACACTGTAATGGTGGAATATGACATTAAGCCTTTGTCAAGAGCTATAAATCTATACAATGCAAATAATTCCAATATAAACTATGGACTTAACAACAATCTATCAGTATCGGTTCATCAATTATAACACACATACCACACTAATGCAAGATGTTAATAAAAGGGGAAACTGTGAGTGGCATACATAAGAATTCTCTATTATCTGCTTAATTTTCTGTAAACAAAATTTTCTAAGAAATAAAGTCTATTAACTTTTTGTAATGATACTGAAAAAAAGCCCACAACTGTCAATATCAAACAATGGGGTTTCAGGGAATTGATAATAATCACAGCAGGGTGATTCACACTGTCTATCATGCTACTTCTTATTTGTTAACTTTAGTATACCTGCAGCACATACATATTTCTGGGGTCTTTGTTTTGCTTTTATTATCTGCCTTTTTGAATGTAATTTGTATACAATAAAATACTCCCATTTTAACTCTACAGGTTAGTACATTTTGACAAACATTTACACCCATATAACTATTACTACAATCAAAACATAGAACACTTTCATCATCCCAAGGAGTGACCTACTACCCCTTTGCAGTTAATCATTTCCTTGACCCTCAGAGCCTTAGTAACCATTCATTTCCTCTAGATTAGTCACTCAAGTTTCACCAATTGTAGACAATGGTAGCATACAGTCCATACAGCACCTATGTGTCTAGCTTCTTTTACCCAGCATGTATCTGAGATTCATTGATGCATTTATCAGTAGTTAGTTCTTTTTTATTACTAATTAGTATTCTACTCCATGAATATACCACAGTTTATATATTTATTCATTTGGGAAGGACATTTAGGATGCTTTCAGCTTCTGGCTATTATAAATAAAGCCACAATAAATGATCATGTACACGTATTTTTGTGGACTATATTTTCATTTCTTTTGGGTAAATACCTAGTAGACATATATTTGGTGCTCAGTATGGAAATACAAATTGTGTCCTTTGACTATAATTCTATATTGATCACATTCCTTAAATTAGGGCTTGTCTTATTTTGTATTCTAATTTAGAGAAAATGTGTTGCTGAACTTAGTGGTAGGCATGTGTACTTAGAGCACCTAAAGTTGGGGACTGTGGAATGACACTCATGAATTCAACTATATGTATGGAAATAGCAATGGAAAATTGTCATTTTTTAATCGCAATCTGTAATTATATCTGTTACCTATGAAAAAGTCTTTGAAAATTTCTAAAGATTACTGAAAATTAGTTGTAGAAGTCTTGATGATAGCAAAGGATAAAGTTAACATAGAATAGCAGCAACAAGGTACTATAGCTAACAATGGATACAATGGATAGCAGTAGGATTGGATAGCTGTGCTCCTATTTTGATGATCTTATCCTTAAGGATCTAGTTTTGTATTATGAAGGGTATAACACATCTCAGGAAATAAGCCAATTTGAACTGTCTGAATAAAGGTTGGAATATTTTAGTCTATTTTTTCTTTAGTCTGTCTTTGTTTCATAACATTTTTGTTTGGACATTTCTATCTTTCAAACACTTGAGGAACTAAAACATTTGTTTCAAATTTGTCAGAGGAATTCAGAGTTCTAAAAGAATCACTCTGGCAGTGATCTGATATTACTCAGGTTTCTTGTTTTTTTCCCACTGAAATTGGTTGAGAATGCCCTTTGTTCTTTTATTGGGGGGGAAGGGAGGTTCAGAAAAAACTATGCGTGTCTCTAGCATATATCCTTCTGTTATCAGATTCTAGCCTTGTTCATTGTCTTTAAGCAATTTTGTTGTTCTTTGTAAATTGTAGGTAATTGATAGATATATAATTATTTAACAGATATAATTACATAGATATATGTCCTGTCTGGTAGTGATTTTAATTGATTCTCCCATCTTACCCATGGAAAAATCAGTTCTATCCATTTTGCCTGGTTCCCTGATATCATATATTCATTTAACATATATTCATTTTTATATCTGTATGAAAGTCATGATTTTATGTTTCTCTAAAGTTATATTTTAATAGAGGCCTGGAAATTTGTACCTAAACACCCCACAGGAATAAATTCTCACTGTAGACTTTCAGTCCCAAGTCTCAATGAAATGTTCAGGACCTTTAAAGGGAAAAGCAGTCCAGAGTCCATAACAGGGCAGCTGCCAAGCAAACCAAAACCTTGCCCAAGTTAGTATGAGGCCCAAGAAGAAATAAATGAGGAACACCTGGGTGGCTCAGTTGGTTAAGCGTCCCGCTCTTGATTTCAGCTCAGATCATGATCTCAAAGTTCACAGGATTGAGTCCTGCTTCGAAGCTCTGTCCTGACAATGCAGAACCTGCTTGGGATTCTCTCTTTCCCTCTCCTTCTGCCCCTCCACGACTTGTGTGTACACTCTCTCTGTCTCTCTCTCTCTTTTTCTCTGTCTCTCAAAATGAATAAGTAAACTTAAAAATAAAGAAGAAGAAATAAATGAGAAAGTAGATAAGTAGCAAACTATGTGTGATAAAAGAATGTGCAACACCTTTGGACTATGTGGGAAAAAGACTCAAACAGGATATTTGCAGCACCCTATATCCAGAATCCATTGATTTGTAAAGCAATGGGTAGAGAATAAAAAAGCAACTACAAAATCTCAAATTCTTTAGAATTTTTCTTTCAAACTCCCTGTACCTTCTAGGCCACAGGTTAGATTCCTTAGAACTACATAGCAAGATGTTCTCCCTTGCCAGACTTTCCACTCATCACCCAGCAAAGAAAATATCAGGAGGGTAATGAGACAAGATCAATGTACATACATAGGGTCTGCCTTTTTGCTCACAAGGACTTTAATGTCCTAGTTCAATAATGACCTGTTGCCTTTAATGTTCTATGGCTATGTTTACAGATCAGGAATTTATTCTGATTGTTGTATTCAATTGCGTATTGATATATATTGGTGTTTTATAATGATGTTTTGCATTAAGACAAGTTCAGCCTGCAGCCCTGGAAGCCTTTGTGCAGTTTTAATTCACAAAGCTGCCCTAGATTCAGACCAAATCAGAAATTGCTCCCAAGGCAATAATTCTCTTTAGACTGCCTCTTAAAATAAATAACAGTAATGTGCATGTCCGCGGCCCCTTCATCTACATTATCTTATTAGAGAGATGGAAGGCACACTGTGGAAAGGGCACCAATTTGGCATCAAGAAGTCATAGAGTAAGCTTTATTTCTGCCACTCACTTGGTACGTACATTGTGAGCTGTCACTTACCTTCTCTGAACTTTAGGATCTATTTATTTACAAAATGGAATTAGTAATAATCCCACCTTTGCAGGGATGTGAAGAACAAAAAGATATGCATTTTCAAACGTATGAGATTGATACATAAGAGTAATAGAATAATACAATAATTGATATAATCATGTTTTCTAACATAGAAAGAAGGTCACGTACAAAACAGTATGTTAAAGTATGGCTTCATTTATAATCCTATAGAAAAATGGTAAAAAGTTACAACCAAAAATTAACAATGGCTATCCCTAGGTAAGGGAATTATGAATGACCTTTCTTCATCATACTTTTCTGGTATTTCAGATTTAGAAAAAATAGTGTATCATCAATGTGTTACTTTTTATAATAAAAATTTAAAAATGCTATCTCCAATAAAAAATCAAAATTGATGTCTGATTTTTAGATGGGAGCAAGTGATATTAACTTTACTGAATATATATTTGACACAAAGAAAAGAATGTTATCAATATAAATTATATCCTGTTGTTCTGTAAAGAAAATCATACTGGAGGCACAAAGGTCAAATTTAAAGGGGAAAAAAAAGCCAAAATGTGATGGCCAGCAAAAGATGATAATGGGACATTCCAAATGTACAATTTCCTACCTTCTGCAACCCAGAGTTGGCCACAGAGAATGTCCCTTTGTCATTCAATCTTCCTCAAATCAAGGGGCTGATGGAATAAATATGTAGGCAGAGGCAGGAGAAAGATATAAAGAGGCATCCTTATTCTATATATACTCAAGACATGTCAAGAGGCATATTACAGAACATGAATAATGACAGAAAGAAAGAGGACAAATGTTAAATGTCAAATGAAGTAGGCCACAGTTGAGTAGTATTGCCACATCTTTGATGTAATGTTTGACTGCCTTGTATTATGATGCTTTTAATTATTTATGCTGTTTGGTATGTGTGATAAAGAGGAAGTGAGGCTTATTGTCATAGATACTTGTCTCTGATATTGGTTCTTAATACACACAGCACACACCCTACTTTAATTGTCAAATGTTCAGTATGGTCAATGGGGAAATTTCACTTCGTAAAGTGGTCATGATAGCCTCATGAGGATGGTCTGTAGGGTGATGTAAAAGCCACCGGGTGAAGTACAACACTTTAACAGGCCAGTAAAGAATTGGAATGCCTTCCTACATGCTTATGGATTCCACTAGTTTCAATAAAGCTGTTTAGCCAAAGGTTACTTGCTTGTGTGATACTTGGCCTGGAGATTCCACCAATCGGCACCTGTCTACGAGTCTAGCCAGGCTGCATAATGCTAGAGGACATCTGCCTGGAATAAGGACATCAACCCAGAGGATGAAAACACCCTGCATGTGAGGTATACCCCTGCCACATCACTGTATACTTTCAACAGATGCCTTTGCTAAGCAGTATGCAAGTATGTCATATATTTTCAGCTTTCAGAAATGTAACCAAAACAATATGGAGTGGTGGTATATCTGAAAGATGATATTTGGTAGAGAGGTCAGCTGAAAAAATAGATAATGGAGTTATCTCCGATGCTTACTTAACTTATATTAACTTAACTATATGCGTTTGGCAAAAAAAAAAAAATTCTTATAACATGGACCCTAAATGCAAGCCAGCAACTCATCTGGTGTTCAACTCAAGAAACAACCTTCTGTTCCAATAACAGAGGAAAACTGGCTGTGCATGATTTCTTGACTGATAGTATACACACTCAAAATCATGTACAGTGTTTTAGAGGAGATTTCTTTCAAATATAATTTTAATTCTGCCTTTCACACTGATTTTAGATCCTAACCCCTTTAGAAAAAGTCACTTCCAAACCAGTTTGTGGGTGTCACTGCTAGTTACTGCTATGGTCACAGAAGACACACTATTCAGGGGAGACTAGATAGAGTGAAAAAAAGAGATCTGAGGGTGAATCCTAAAGAACGTGAGTATTTTAGAAGTAGGTAAGAGAGCCTATGAGGATTCTAAGAGAATTAGGAAGAAGACAGGAAAGAATAAATAATAAAACACCAAGAAGAGAGTTTCCAAGGAGTGTTTAACAGTATCAAATGTAAACCAATCAAGGCATATAAATACTGAAAAGTGACCTCTGGATTTGGAAATTAAGAAGACACTGATAACAAAAGCAGTTTTGATGTTATGGTGGTGGTCTGTTTCTGATGGATTACAAAGTGCATGGATCTTTAAAAAAATAAAAAGGGAAGCAAGGAAGTAAAACTTCCAGCTTTTCTATGAAGAAAAGAAAAAAGACAGAGTGGCTGGTAGCAGAGAATCAGAGGCAAGTGTGGGTACTTTAGAATTTCACTTTCTAAGTAGGTGTGACTTGATCTAGTCTATAGGCCAAGCACAAGAACCAAAGGAAAAAGAAGATAACTGAGGTACCACAATGCCTAAGGAAAAGAGAAGTTGAGTCCCAAGCACTAATCTGCATTACCTGGAAGGAGGACAAAGGAGAAGATACGATAGGAGTAAAAACATACACCTTTTTATTTAAGAGAGAAGAAGCGCAGCAGACTAGGACTTCAGGAAATTTCATTTCTAATAGCTTCTGCATTCTCTGTGAAATGGGAGCCTAGCAGAGACATTTCTGAAAGTGAGGAGAGAGGCTTAAAAACATAAGTAAAATGTTGTAATTGTCTTTAAAAGAAGTAAGAGAAGGTAAGAAAGAGTATAGACAATTTGAGGATCTAGCTAAGACGATTCCTATATTTGTGAAGGTACTACTTTCTATCCTTGGTGTGATTTTGTTGTTGTTGTTGTTGTTTTCTGTTGTTGTTTTTCAGTATCATCCATCCTCTTGGGTGAAGAAGTACAAAAAGTAGCTGAGTGAAGAGTGAGTGAATCCAGAATTGCAGGCTTACAGGGTGCTGAAGAGAACTATAGGGATAAAATCAATTAAGGTTACTGGTACAAGAATAGCAGAAGTGAGAATCATGGGGTTTGATCAGGATGATACAGAAATGATGATAAGGGGAAATCAATAGAGTTGGAAAAAGGAAAGAAATCAAGGGACAAAGATTATCATGGTGTCATTAAGAGAGTAGGGTTATAGAAACAGAAGATGACCAGCAGAATAGGAGAGCATGTTTGAAGAAGAAGAGGTGGATGTGCAAGGTTTCAGGGGTATGTATCAGTGAGTCGCAGGTAAGGACAAGGCCTCTGGGGTCAATCCAAGGTGGGCTCCTGAAGTAGAATGGAAGTGAAGTCATAAGCATTGAATAGACCATAGTAAAAAATGGGTCACTCATGAAGGCCTTGAAATTTCTGCAGGAGTTGCATTGGAGAGAAAGATAGTGAGCCTGTTACCAAAAATCTAGATAAAAGTAGACCATTAAGAAAATGATGGTGATGAGGAACATAAGAAATGGTACAGATGGATTGGAATAGAACCGACTCAAGAAAAATTTTCCTTTATAGGGAAGTAAAATGATCTGGATTTGGCACTTTGTAGCTAAGATAATACTGGCATTACCTCCAGGCTATGGGTAAAGGAGCCAGGCTAAAGAAAAGTGGAGGGCTCAAAGAGCTATGTGTTTGAAATGGGTGGATGTATTAGTCAGGATTCTCCAGAGAAGCAGAATCCATAGAATATATGTAGATATGTAGAAAGAGAATCATTGTGGGGGATTGACTTACAGGATTATGAACCTGAGAAATCTAATGATCTACTGCCTGTCAGTCAGAGGCAGTTCAAATGCAAAGCCAGAGAACCAATGATGTTAGTCCCTGTCTGAATCCAAAAGCCTAAGAACTGACAGCTGATGACCAAGAAGATGAACGTTCCAGATTGAACAGAGAGGGCACATTTGCCCTTCTTTTACTGTTTTGTTTTATTCAAGCCCTCAGTTGATTGTACGAAGCCCACCCACATTGATGAGACTGACCTTTTTTTACTCAATCTGTGGATTCAAATGCTAATCTTTTCTGGAAATACCCTTATAGACACACTCAGAAATAGTTTTTATTAGTTATCTGGGCATCTCTTGGATCAGTCAAGCTGACATAAAAATTAATCACCACTATAGGTCTACATTCATACTGGCTCTCTCTGTGTGGTAAATAGAAGCTGTTAAACGTATTAACATTCATCCATTCTTTTCACAAACTTATAGAGAATCTAGTGTATGCCAGGCACTGTGCTAGGTGCATAGAAATACAAGAACAAGACAAACAGTGCCCCTGCCTTAAAAGAGTTTAGAGGTTTTAATTAGTAAGACCTCAGTCAAATAAGCAGAAAAACTCCTCAGCCTGACCATGTTATGAGGCTCTGTAGACCTGGTGGAGGAATGTTAAAAGCTAAATCAACCAAAGGATTTCTGAGAAAAAAGATATGTTCGCAATCTGGCAGGCCAATATTATTGATAAGCTTGCCCACATCTTTGAAAAGGTTAAGATAGAGCTGTTTACTGAAGAGCAAATAGGAGTTTACTGTATCGTTAGGGGTTATTTACATTACAACAAGGCATAGAATCAATTGATATGGAAATCAGCTAAGAATGTTTTAATAGCAAAACAACCACCGAACTGTATAATCTTATTCTAAAATATAATACCTAAGAATCACATGAAAGCTAAATTTAAATGTTTTATGCATGCAAGATGGAACATTTCTTAGATGTTTTTAGAAACATCTAAAAGCATGCTTATAGATGCTATTCTGAGTACCAAATGATATGGAGCTGTGAAAAGAACTACATATGAATTATAGGTAGATAATATGTGACTTATATGTATATTACATGTAAAATCACTATGCCTTTGACACTTGGCAAGCTTTCCCCAATAATAATACTTCAATTACAATCAGCAAATCTCAGAAACATTCAACCATTTTAGATCTATTTTGAATAAATTTTCTTATATCATCAAATCTATAAATACAATCAATATATGAATAAGTTTTGATTAAAAAAAATCAATAGTGGGGTGCCTGGGTGGCTCAGTCGGTTAAGTATCTGACTCTTGACTTCAGCTCAGGTCATAATCTCATAGTTTGTGAGCTTGGGCCCCACATTAGGCTCCTCACTGGCAGCATGGAGCCTACTTGGGTTTCTCTCTCTCCCTCTGTCTTTGCTCCTCCATTGGCTCGTGCTTTCTCTCTCTCTCTCTCTCAAAATAAATAAATAAACTTAAAAAAAAAAAGGTGGAATCTGGAACATAAGAAGTAAACTAACAATGTCAAGTTATCAGAGATAAAGCTTTCCTTCAAATAAATGTAATAAAAGGCTAATATATAAAATTCATGACAACAAAAATCACCAAAATATTTAAAAACGGTGACTTGTGCTGTGGAAAAGGGGAGAGAAGAAAAAGGCAGAAGAATGAACTTAAAGCAACAAAAACTTTTCGTAATACATCCGTATTCCTAGAGTACAAAATTCTTCAAGCCTCAAATCCTGAAGCCAACAGCACTCTTTAGCCTTCTCAGCACACCCTCACAATGTGAGGCTTGAGCATAAGCTTTTAGGGCTGAGCAAAGCCTTTGGGAGGCTTGCCATCTCAAGTTTCACTGTGGATAAGGCTCAGTGAACAAATACCAGACTGAAACACAAGCTGACCTTCCCTTAGGAGGAGGGATTTGGCTTAGGATGGGTTTAGGGATTTCAATCCTGTGTTTGCTTTCCCAGCCTCCACATGATCATGCCAAAGGCCCCCTACCTTTCTGCTGCACTACAAATCTTTCATTGGTATCACTTGGCTCATAGAACACATACGTTCCAGAAAATGTTCCTTATTATTTCATAAAATAACTATTCTTCTGTCCTATCTTAAATAAAAGCAGGGATATGGTCAAACAGAAAATATGCTCAGGCAAGATGTAAAACATGAGAGCCACCTGATCATTCAACTACCGATTCAGTAAGCACAAAGCACTTTGAACAAAGCAGCATAAAGAAGTTCTTGGTCACAAGCAATTAGTAACTGACTGGCTAATTTTAGCAGGGATTTATTGGCAGAATATCAAATAGCTCAAAGAATCAACAGGACAACTGAAGAACCAAGCTGGAAGGAAAAACAGGCAGGAACCATGGACAAATACAGATAGTAAGAACCACGAGGTCACATGAAACTTTGGTTAGAATACTTCTGCTAACTTCACCACAGGTAGACACTGCTAGATGCTGTGCCAGAACCACTGGCCACTGGCAACATACTTGAACCGTCCTTACCCACTTAAATGATTCACTTGAGATTCAAATTCCCACATCTGCTTGGCCAAACCCAGGTTTCATGATCATGCCTTCTCTGCTGGGTTTGGGAAGAGGGTGTGTCTCGCTAATTGGGCTTTTAGAGAGGGAGTTAGGGCCCTAATACTCACCAAGACCCACAGAGGGGAATTTCCCTCAAATAGGAAGAGAGTCTAGATACTCCATGTCCAAAGGAATTGTAAATACTCACTTCAGCTCACAACTCTGACCTTCAACATATACTTTTCCCCCATATTTCCCCAAAAAGATGCTATGGGCATCACTGCTACAAATTGTCAGTATGCCATATTTTTTAAGGGAAGTAGGGATGATCTACCAGATAATATTTCATTATTGCCTCCCCTGACCCTTAGAAATTAATTTGTTTTCCAAAAAGACAACTACTGATCTTGATTTTAAGGTAATATTAAAGTATATAAATATATAAATATATAAAGATAAAATATATTTTCTATAGAAGCATCACTATTTAGGGGGAGAGGATTAAAATGAGTTCATGTTCCTAGAAGTGAAATGATAAATTTTAAAAAGTGCATTTTTTTCAAGGTGTTGATCCATAGTGGAAAGGCAAACCTAAATCACACAATAAAAAGAATATAAAAGGATACGGGTACTAGCATTGTGTTAGAATTGCAAAGACAGGGGTGCCTGGGTGGCTCAGTCAGTTAGGCATCTGGTTTCAGCTCAGATCATGATCTCACGGTTTGTGGGTTCAGGCCCTGCATCGGGCTCTGTGCTGACAGCTAGCTCAGAACCTAGAGCCTGCTTCGGATTCTGTGTCTCCCTCTCTCTCNGCAAAGACAAATAAGAGAACCCCTGTCCAACAAGAGCTTAGAGTATAGCAGAGTGACAGACATTTGAAAAGACCTGTGGAATAATGTGAAAAGTACTGTAATAGAAACATATGCAGAATTTGATGGAAGAATGTAGGAATGACCCTAATCTCAAATGTGGGAGACAGGGTGGTAAGGGTGGCAGGGAAGACTCCCTGGAGGATGTGAGAACATGACAACCAGAGCTATCTCCTGAAGGATGAGTAGGAGTTAGCTTATATCTTGTGAGCGTATTTTATAATCAGGAGCAATAAATCACTCAGACGGCAGTTATGGTGCATTTTTATTGAGAGCACTTCCAATAGTGCCCTTTATTTCACCTATCATAATACTTATCATGCTGTATTGTAACCACCTGTGCTCTTGTCTTTCTCTCCACCAACCTTCAAGTTCCCTGGTGACAGGGACCATGCCAGTCCTAGACACAGCTGAATTTTGGGCATCTAGCACAGTTCCTGGCCCAGGGAGATAAATATACGTTTGCCAAACGAAAGAACAACATCAAACCACTTTACACAGAGAGATAATTCCTGAAGAAACACTCTCAACAATTAGTTAAGATACTGTTGAACTTTAGAGGCAGCTTGAATATAGCTTACTTTCAGTCAGTACTTATGACAATAAAGTCATAAATCTAGGGTTATATCTTTGATCTGCTGTAAAAGATCCAAAGATTCAACTACTGCTCACTAAATAAAAATGCAAAAGAGATTAAGAGTAATGGTGTTCATCTTTTTTACATAAAAAAGAAGGGTTAACTTCCAAACTCTTTCCTTTGCCATTAAATTAAATGAGAAAATTTCTTTTAAAAACAACCCAGATCTTTAAAGGGAAGTAATACTACATACTGCAACATAATAGGAAGTTGAAGTTGAAAGGGGATCTAATACTCCTGTCTTAGCTGGAAAGGCAATAAATTTCAGCTTGAGGGTTAATGCTTTACGATGCATGAAAACTTACTATGGTCACACAGAAAACAAAACCCCACTCTATAAAAAACATCGGTGTTTGCAATAAGTTGAATCCTAAATAGATGCTATCACTGGTTCTCAGTTAGGGTGCATCAGAATTACCCAGATTATTAAAACATAGATTACTGGGCTCTATCTCCAGAGTTTCTGATTCAGGAAAGACAAAATGAGGCCAAGAATCCATAAAAATATGATCATACTAAAGATATTAATAATCCAAATCATATTTTAAGGATTGAGAAACTATAGAAAAGAAGAGGTTAATTTGAAAAATAGCATTTTAAGGAGTGAGAAATACTCACTACAATTTTTAACAATGATCGCTAAAGAGAAAATTAGTAAGCCAGAAGATATGAACCAATTACAGAGAATGCAGCTCCTATAGAGACAGAAAATATGAGAAGTTAAGAGTAGGGTGACAAACAATCCTGCTGTGTGGTTTTAGTACTTTCCTGGTTCTGGTACTGAAAATCCCAATCCTCAGAAACCCCTCACCTGCGAGCAAACTGGGCGATTGGCCACCTTAGTTATCAGATATAAAGAATAGAATGAGAAGGACCAAACACAGGAATTCCAAGATGAAAGAATATTAAGTATCACCTGGGTGCCTCAGTTCTATTAAGCATCTGACTCTTGGTTTCAGTTCAGGTCATGATCTCACCATTCGCAGGTTTGAGCACTGCATCGGGCTCCATGCTGACAGTGTGGAGCCTGCCTGGGAATCTCTCTTACTTCCTCTCTGCTCCTCCCTCTCCCTTAATACAAATAAATAAACTTTAAAAAAAGAATATTAAGAATGGGAAAGAGGAATTTAAAGAGAAGGCAACTGGTGAGTTTTTCAGAATTTATCAATATGAGTTTTAAGAATAGAGGAATAAGAATCTAAGATTCAGGGATGACAGATACCAAGAAAGATACATAAAAAGAAATATACCCAGATGCATCATAGTTAAGTTTCAGAATATAAAAGACAAAGAGTTACTATTCAGAGCTACCATAGAGAAAAAACAGATTACCTACAACGGGATAAAATGTAAACTGGCAGGACATAATACAAATACTATACAGAACTCCATATAATAATAGTTTTAAAGGCTTGAGATGAAATACCTTGCCATCAAAAAGACTATAACCAGCTAAAAAATAAGACAGTACCTGCATTCCCACCCTATGAAGTCCAGTGTCATATTTACTGTCATCAAGGGAGGGGTAGGGGTGCTTCAATGTCTCAGTCAGTAGAGCATGTGATTCTTGATCTCAGAGTTGTAAGTTAAAACCCCACAATGGACGTAGAGTTTACTTTAAAAAATAATAAAGAATAAATTAGATAGATAGATAGATAGATAGATAGATAGATAGATAGATAGATAGATAAAGGGAGGTCTAGCCTCACAATGTATGCTTCCAAACCCCAGACTAAGCTTGGCTCTTCACCAGATAGTAAGAGACTGGGGACCTATGTACCTGCTGATAGCTTTTGCCAAGTACTGTTGGTGTTCACCTTGAGACTCTTTGTACAACATAGAGAAATCCACACTTGATCTTAGCCAAAAGGCCAAGAAGCAACTGTATAATACAGGGAAATCCAAAGTAACCAAAATGGAAAAGAAAGCTGAAACCAGAATGGTAAGGAAATCACTATTGGCTGATCTGAGAGATTTGTCAATAAAACAAACCTAAACCTTCACAGTGAATGGTAATATAGGAGACAGGAGAGGATACCTTGAACCAAGAAGTACAGAGTCTGGATTGAGACCTTTATAAACATTAGCCAACATCTTGGAAAGGGTACAGTGAAAGGATGAAAGAAAAAAAAAATCTCAGTTGGAAAAAAGAGCCATTAAAGGAAAACTGTCTCACACAGCCCTCATCACGGGGTGAGGGGGAAAATTTTACCTGGTGAATTCATAAGCACAAACCTGCCCATACTGGGTTTGGTATGCACATTAATTTGTGTGGTCTAGGAAAGTTTGTTCCAAATGCTTCTGGTTCAATAATGCCCCAAGGCATCTGGCAGAAGCGAAGGCAATTCCTCACTAGAAAAAATGTACCTTCAATTTGGGTTTTGCCATACTCAGTTTCACCACAAAAAATATAAATGTGACTGTGTGTGTGTGTGTGTGTGTGTGTGTGTGTCTGTTTTATTGCTGTAAGTTAATAGCTCTTCTGATGTGTATTATGGAACTTTGTTATTCAAGCAGCTCAATATATCATTAGTGCTAAAATTGAACTCCTTTTAGAATTCAATAGTTGCCAGCCTATTTGCTCAGGTATACATTCCTGAAATCTCTTGCTCCACATTTTATAAAGGCATCATATGATCTTCAATGAACTCCCTCATTTGTGACAATCAATGTTTGACATTCTAAAAGTTTAAGTCGTTTGATCTATAGTTAGACTTTAATAAAATTATACAATTCCCTGGATCTTTAATTATATACTTACTAAGCCATATATAGCCAATCCTTCTAAAAGACTTCTTTTATTCAAAATAATAGCCTTCCTTTTGGTGTTTCCTCAACAACTACTAGCCTCTAATAAAAGTTGTCATGACTGTTGGGGTTTTTAAAAAAATTATAATCTGATCCCCCTTTTAATACCTGGCATAGTATGAATTATGTGATGAATTATTTAATGTCTATGTGACTAGAGAAAGAAAAGGGAGGAGGAATTCAGGATATGGATGCAGGCAGGGAGAGGTGGTTGTTCTGAGTGTTAAGCATTAGCTTAGCTCCTGAAATTTTTGGGAAATGTAAACCAAATGTCCCAGGCCTCATCTATGTGCCTTTTATAAATGTGGGACCTCGGCACCTTGCCAATAACTCCCTCTGCCTGAAGTCCTTCTGATAGGCCCTGGTGGGGGTAGGGGGGTGGCTCCAATACATTCAAACATCTGTGCTCTCCTACTTTTACATCCAATCTTCTCTGTACAATCACCATGTCTATAAACTCCTGTTGGTTCCTGCTCTGGGATGCTTCCTCAGCTCTTTGGGAAGGAAGGTAACTTGCCTAGAGTGCCACTTCCTTCAGCAAAGCCTTCAAGGTGTCGCAGTAACACCTTCAATCCTCCCTGTATTGGAGCCAAGCTCCTTACATGCCTTTTAGTGGATATGGGGAGAATGAGAATTCCATAGAGATTAGTCCTGGCATCTGGGAAGGTCTGGATAATCACATGTCATCTTATCCCTTCCATCTCATTGTTGCCCCTGTCCCCAGACACACAAAAAACTCCTCTATTATCCACTCCAATCACTTAAAAAATCGATGCACACACTCCAGTTTAGGCTCAACTGGGACATCCTAGCTACAAAACATTTTCTTATGCAGTACCTGTTCGGTTCAGGGTGCTATGCTAGAAGCTGTGGAAGACACAAAGAGGAATTAGAGGTAGCTACTTGGGCATGAAACTGACATGTTTCCATCCAAAACATATGGCCAATGAGTCTAGTTGTAGTATCTTCTCTTAAAGAATCTCATCAATCCTAATATCAACCATGCTACATTTTGAAATTTGACATTTAAAAATCTGACTTTGGACCATGGGACTCTAAGTCAAATAAAGAAAAGCCTACATTGCTCTCAAAGAGTATTGAAAATGGTGAATTTTATTACTCAGGAAAATGAATAAAACTTCAAAGCAATTTAAATTGCATGCATGCCTGTTCATAAGGAGCCATTATCTTCTGGTACCGAATCTCCCACCAAGTCATTACATAGTTTTGGAAGCTGTACTAATTTTTTGGACAGTGAAAGGCTAGGATTGAAAAACATGGCTCCCCTAATTAGCATATGCCTTATTACCTTGTCCTGTAATGGCAAATGGCAGAGGTTCGGCATCTCTGTAGAAAAACAAATGACTCCTATCAAAACAGACACCTAACTAACTGATTGTCAGGAGGAACTTAAGTCATAATGATGACACCTAAAAGAGATGCTTACTACCACAGGGAGAAAAACATAATGAAAGTAGTTTCTTGCTATGTGAAAATGTATACAAGATGGATATATTTAACACGACAAAAAAAATCTACATCCTGGATTTCTCTTCCCTCTGAAACTGGGATTTATAGCCAGATATGAATATTTTAGATCTGTGTTATCTAATACACTAGCCACCAGACACAGGTGGTTTTTGAGTATTGGAATGGTGGCAAGGCTGATTTCGAAGACCTATTAAAAATAAACAATGTAAAAGATGTCATCAATATTTTAAAATATTGATTATTTCCACATGTTGAAATAAATATTTTAATTTAAGTAAAATAGATTAAAAATAATTTAGGGATGTCTGGTTGGCTCAGTCAGTTGGGCATCCAACTTAGGCTCAGGTGATGATATCACACTTTGTGAGTTCAAGCCCACGTCAGGCTCTCTGCTGACAGTTCAGAGCCTGGAGCCTGCTTCGGATTCTGTCTCCCTCTCTCTCTGTCCTTCCTTTCCCTGCTTGCACTGTCTCTCACTGTCTCTCACAAAAATAAATAAGTGTTTAAAAATTTAATAATTTAACTTGTTTCTTTTTCATTTTTTAATGTGACCACTAGAAAACTGTAAATTACATTATAGCTTGCATTATAATTCCATTGGATAGTATTGTTTTAGACATAGCTGTATTTATTGTATTTGGAGATGATAACTTAGAGCTGCCCTTTTGTGTTTAGATAAAATGTCCACTAAGACCACTTCCAACAGGGTTACTCTCATAAGCACATGTCACTCTTCAGTGTTCTATGAGACAGATAAATAGTAACTTGTGTCTTAGATAAGACCAATGTTCTATCATCTCATCGAATTCAAAAGAAGGCTCACCATGAAGAAGCCTACAAAACCGGACCTTTTCATACTGTGGATTCAGCTGCTTGAGCTAGTATAAAAAAGCTCAATTAGATAAAACTAGAGATGATCCCAACAAGACCCTATGGCCACTAAGAACTGATATTATTTGGCCCAATTTGGAAGAAAAACTCTGTGGAAATGAAGAGAACATATTTGTGCTTCCCAAAGCTGGGAGTCTAAAAAAGTTAGTGGCACTGAAAGTGCCCTTATAGAGACTGAATGATGTCCCTCTCCATTCAGATGTTGAAACCCTCATCCATGGTGTGACTATATTTGAAGACAGGGCCTTTACAGAGGTAATAAAGGTTGAATGAGGTCATAAGGATGGGCCCTAATCAGATAGGACCAGTGTCCTTATAAGACGGGTATGGAACACTAGACCAGATCTCTCTCTCACCACCATGACCAACAAGTGAACACAGAGGAAAGGCCATGTGAAGATGCAGTGAGAAGGTGTCAATCCACAAGCCAGGAAGAGAGTCCTCACCAGAAACTGAATTTGCCATCACCTTGATTATGGATGAGCTTCCAGATTTGCGAGAAAATAAATGTCTGTTGTTTAAGCCAGACTGTGAAATACCACAGTTTGTGGTATTTCATTACGGCAGTCGGAGCAGATGAACACAACCCTTAATGGGAATTCTGGAGAAAAAGTTTATAAAACCACTTTAATGGGTCTTTTACTGCCTTCCTTTGTTGCTAGTGTGACACCACATAAAGGAGATTGGGTCCTGCTGCCTTAACAGTGACACAGAAGTACTGAAGCAGTCAGCAACATGGTCAAAGGTTCAAGAACGGTAACTTTCCCAACCCTGAGAGGGTATTTTGAAAATTTTAAATTCTGCAGAAAGATGGCTGAGATACCTATATGTTCCATGGGACCTTTCTAAAAATTTCTTGCTGAGAAAGTACCTCAGAAATTTCAAGAGAAGCATAAAATCTTAGCTGTAGATGTCATGCTAATGAATACCAAAGAGATTTTTATCTTGTTCTTTTATCTTGTATTCAAACTAGCCCTTAATTTAAGACATCTTCCCCTAAGTAGTTCTCATTAGTAAGAATATGCTCTAAAATCAGGCCATTATCTATACTAAATTAATGCAATGGAGCATTTATTTTAATTCTAGGCAGGTGAGTATCAAACTTTTCAGGCATTAAGAATCATGTGTGAAGTTTGCCAAAAATACAGGTTCTGGGTTTCCATTGTCTGGAGATTTTGACTAGGGAGGTCTTGAGGGTAGGGTCAGACCTTTACCTTTAAAATACTCCCCAGAGGATCCTGTCTTAGGTAGTCCCTGACTTCTGTAGTCACTTCGAGAACCATGATTCTAGGTGTCAAGCAGATTTGAACAACTTACCCTAAATTAAAATGGAAATATACGTAATGTTTTCTGCATGCTTACCATGAGTATAATTATACTTTGAAATGCATATGGGCCCTCATTTTTTCACTCTCAGTTATGTCCTCAACAATGGCAATTTTAATGAAAAGATTTTGTGCGTTAGTTTCACTTACTGTTTCACACACAAACTATGCGCTAAAAATCATGTCAACACTCCCATCTGAAGGGGCATTTTTAGAAAGGTGTAAAGAACATTTGCATTCCACAATAAGTTTTGATCTAAAACGAACAATGAAAGGAAAAGAGAAATATATTTATTCATACAAGTATATATTCATGACAATATTAGTAATATGTATCCATTTAGGCCACAAATACAGTGTGATACTGTGCTAGCACTTGGGGAGAGGCAAAGATGCCTCAGAGAGAGTGAGATCTGTCCTTAACAGGCTTACAGTCTAGTAGGAGAGCTCAGGCATGGGCACAGGTACTGACACAGAAATTAAGTGCTATACCATAAGAAGTACAAATGAACACTATGGGAATTTAGGGGAAGGAATACTCCGTATGATTGCAGCACTGGCTGATGTGGGGAAATGGATGAAAATGAAGCAACAGAGTTATAGGCAAGGGACAGATCATGAAGAGTCTTGTGTGCTAAACTAAGGGCTGATATTTGTCCTAAAGTTATGTGGAGCCATCAGTAGATTTAAAGGAAAGGAATGACACACATTCACTCCCCCAGTAATTACTGAACACCTGCTACATACCCAGCACCGAGTGAAACTGCCAATCAGAGTTGCCTGTGAAGCTTTTAAACCATCTCTGAGCCCCGACCCCATTCAGTCCCACCCAATTAGAACCTCAACAGTACTTTGCTATTGAAAATCTCTCAGTGATTCTGATGCACAGCCAAGTTAGGTGACCACCAATAAAGTGGGTATTTAAATACATATACGAAAAACTTTGCCATAAGGTGTCTTCACAGGAAGAGCATTTCAGCAAAGGAACTGAACTAGTGATAAAATCACTTATGTGGCAGATGTTGCCAAAATCAACAGGATAGGAGGCAGCAAGAGGGAAGCTGGACAGGTAAGGTAGAGGTCAATTGATTGGGTCACTTAATTCTTGAACAAGGAAAAACGGTCTGAAAAAGTTATTTTAGGAAATTGTTTTGTCCGTGATGTCCAGAATAGATTAGAAGAAGAAACTGGAGGCAGAGACACCAAGAATTGCTGAACACAGTAATCTAAGCATAGGATTATAGCAGATGGCTAAGGTGACAACAGAAGTGATGGAGAAAAGTGGATGAAACGAGTCACAGTGTTTGGAAACTGCCACATGACTTGTAACGTGTCACTAATGACAAAGGAGGAAAACACAAAGAAAGTAGGAGAAGGAACTAAGCCTGGATCTAAAGAAAGTGGATCAGACGGTGAGGAAACTTGCATGGCAGAAAGGATACTTGGGTCTAGAAATGTAAACTGCTAGTTGTTTATATACAACCTTTAACGTAAGATATTTGAAATTTTACTGAAAGTTGTCATTTTGCAGATGGAAAACTGAAGCATAAAATGACAAATATTCCAAAATGTCAAGTTAAAGTGGCAACTTCTTTTGAGACTCAGACTTGAGGTTTATTAGTGTTATTATATTAAAAATAAGCATCATACCTGCAATCTTGTTACTGTTTTTTAATTATTAGTATAAATTATTACTATTTATAGATTAATTTTTTTTTTTTCATTAAAAACCTAAAACTACCTCTCTCTCTATCCCTTGCCTTGTCGAGGTATCTCTCCTCATACCCATGCTTTGGTTGGAAGTCAATTACGATAACAAGGGTGAAAAGGGAGTAAGAAGCATCTTGCCAGGGCCTCCTGCCAGGGACAGATGCACTCGCTCTCTGTTGCTTCCTGTGCACAAAGGCTGCTTAAGCTTTAAACTGAAAGCTTGAAAGAAAACAAGGCCACATACATGTGTGCAGGCTGTGCACTGCACAGCTCTGGAATGCTGTTCACCTCTGTAGATTTGTATATTTAATTTCCAGCAGATGGAAATCAAATGTTTGAGGGAGGGGTGCCTTTATCCAATTCTCATCAAGGCACTGTATGGGTGAGAAACAATGCTAAAGAAATCCCCTTTTTTCAATGTTTCTCAAACCGTGGTCTTAGGACTAACTACATAAGAATCCTACAGGAACCGACTTAGAAATAAAGATTTCTGGGTCTCACTTCAAACTACTGAGAAGGGCCTTTGAATCAGCATTTTAAACAAACTCCCACCCTGCAATCCTCACATTTAAAGACAACTTTTCACTTACTTTCAGTGGCCTCATCTTCCTTCAACCAATCATAATAACATAAACAACTATATATATTTTAAACCATTTTACTATAAAACAAATAGCCAGCACACCAGTTCTGAACTGCCCTTCTGTTTTAGAATTAAAATGTGGGAATAAAAATACAGAAGAAAAGTCACAACTTCAATGTCAGAGATACAAAGAGGTGTCTTAAAATAATGTAGGAAAGGCCATAGTAGGTCATATGCCTTATCTGCTCAACCCAAAATTTCAGACTTATCTCTCTCCATGATCCCAAAAGTCTGTATCAAGAGTATCCCTAATTTGTCCATTATAGATCATTGATCAATGTTTATAAACTCTCATCAAACATATTTATGTTTTAAGTCTATACAACCCATGGAACAATAGGCATATTGTTTACTTCTATTACTTAATGTGTACATTTTCACCTACCTTTCTGTGTGCTGAAAGGAGCTTTGTCAAGCTCTAGGCAGCACTCTCAGTGACTGCACCATGGGACACGAGGGACAAAAAAGAATTTGCCCTAGCGTTCCCATTGCTTCTTGATTTACAGGCTGCTGTGAGCCTCTTGCAGAAAGAGGAGCCTTAATCTTTTCCGTCTGTTCTCCTAATAAAAATCACCGTTGCCTTTTAGTCATTTTCATTATCCTTATATTTTTTGTTTTATCCTTATTGTGCTTTTTAAGGATTGGTGACCTGAAGAATACACAGTTGTCTGTATATCTATATATACACCAACATTTTCTCAAAAGCATAAATCATGCATGTGTTGCTTCTAACATAATTCCTCATCATGGTATCACTTTCTGACCTTTCGGCTATCGTTTGAGATCTAAAAAAGCCATCCCAGGTATTGAAATATCAGATATTGAAATCTGATTAAAAAATGGAAAATTACCCAGGTAAAAGAGCCAGGATGAACTGAATAACATTAGCCACCTGTTTTCCCATGAGTAACATCACCTTCCATCTTAACCTAGACTCACCCTCAGCTGCTTGGCTTCCATCCAACTCCACAGTTGGGCCAGGAACATCCAAGGCAGGAAACTGCACTGCAGGGACATGGTGAAAGGGAAGCATCCAACAAAGCATCACCTGGACAGTGATGATACTGCTTCTTCCATATGCCTCATGATTACTTAAAAGATTCAGATCCTGACCTCCAAGCGCATTCACCCTGTAGCATGCAGGTACTGATAAGTCGTGCTTTGCTGGGGAAAGGGCCTAAAGAATAGCACAGAAAGCCCAAAGCTGCGTGTTTTTGTGTCTTACTTTACAGTGAGCCACAGACTTAGGTGCCGTTCATGTTGAAGGCCTCTGTGTGTTTTGCAGTGATCGTGCAAGCCAGCTAAGACGGCAACAGTGGCAACCTGAAAACCTGCACTGGGGTACCTGACCTACCCCTCCCACTTTTGATCACACATTGTTCTGATCTGGGATATCAGTTCTTCTGACTGACTTCTCTTTAAATAAACCCTCTGGTTCTTTACTTGGTTTCCCCATTCAGTCCCTCATCTGGGATGACTTAGGAGACCTTCTTACAGGAACCGCCCCCACCCCAGGTCCCCAACTGTTTGCCTTGGCTGCTGGCACCCAAATCTCAAACATAGCTTCCAGTAGAAAAATATACTACCATCATCTACTCAGCAGGCTACATTTCTTCCGGGTTTATTTGTTCCTGGATATGACATTTAGATGCTATGAACCAGGAAGCTTGCTTTTACTAGACACCAAATATGCCAGCACCTTGATCTTGGACTTCACAGCCTCCAAAACTACAAGAAATAAATGTTATTTTTAAGCTACCACAGACTAAGACGGATGCTCAAGGCAGAGAATTCAGACAATTAATCTAATGTGGGGGGAGAGGTAGAATCAGAAGCAAGGAGATTCAATAGTAGATAAAAGCACCAAGGCAATGAATTAAGATAAGAGCTGTAGGAATCGGTAGGCACTTTTTAAAAAGGACCCTAAGGATGAGTCCCATGCTATGAAAGCAGCATCTTTCAGGGTTAGATCCCAGCTCTCTTACAGTCTGAGTTTTCAGTCAGCCTTGCACTCTGTGTTCTCACTTGTTCCTGATGTCTTCAGGGGTTGTTCCTGATGTCTTCAGCATCAACCCCTTGCCTCGTTGTCTTTGTACACCCCTCTCTCACATTTTGCGTTGGACCACTGACACTACTGCTCTGATCCTGACCTCTGACTCTCTCCATCACTATGGTTCACATGGTCCCTGTGCCTTACCCAGCTGAGCACCTTCTCCCGGAGAAGGAGCGAGGGAGCTGCTGAACAGCCTCAGCTCAGGCTAGTGTGACTGCCATTCTCTCTAGGTCTGTGCTGATTTCAAAACCAGACCTCAGTTGCCTGACAAACTGGTCAGGCATTAGTGATAAGACATAGTAGGGAGGCTATAATCCTGGAATTTAGGATTTGGGACAGAAGATTGATTGAATGGAATTTCTTTATATAGAAGTAGAAAGGTGACGAAAAGCCCCTAGTCTGGGAGGCAAAGTGAGGCAATCACTTTCCACACACAAATTAGAGGTGATGATGGGGCATTCTAATGGAAATGTACGACAAGCAGTCTGACTTATTGGGTAGTCACTAAGGAGAGGGGTCAGGACCAGTCATAGCATACACACACGGGCTCTGCACTGCCTAACTCTAAGGGGTGGTATTTACAAAGACTAGAATGTACATGGTGCCCCCTAGAGTTGTACAAAACAATGATCTTGGTCATGGCAAGGAGTTACATGGACAAAATAGATGAAGCCAGGACATAATAAGCGTAGGGGAGAAGAGCAAACCAGGAGAAACGCACAACACTAGGATTGCACTTTAGGAAAAAATGTAGGAGGCAAAAAACTGTGTCAAAGGATAAAGAGAAATGAAGTAGTATCATGAGTTAAGGAGGATTTCAAGGAGGAAATAATAATTGCAAATGCCAGAGGAAAAGAGAACATAGATAAGAATTTAAGACAAAGTATACAGTAGTCCTCTGCTCCTTATCTGCTCGGATATGCTCCAAGATCCTCAGGGAATGCCAGAAACCACCAATAGTACTGAACCCTATATAGACAATGTTTTTTCCCATACATATATACCTATGATAAAGTTGAACTTACAAATTGGGCACAGTAAGAGATAAACAACATGGGGCGCCTTCATGGCTCAGTGGATAAGCATCTGACCTTGACCTAGGTCATGATCTCATGGTTCATGAGTTTGAGCCTCTCATGGGGCTCTCTGCTGTCAGCACGGAGCCTGCTTTGGATCCTTATCCCCACTCTGTCTGCCTCTTCCCTGCTCACATGCTCTCTCTCTCTCTCAAAAATAGCAAATAAATAAACAAAAATAACTAGCAATAGAATAGAACAATTATAGCAATATACTATAATAAAAGTGATGTCAATGTGGTCTCTGTCACACACACAAAACATCTGATCGTATTGTACTGTAATCACCTTCTTGTGATGACGTGAGATGATAAAATGCCAGCCTGATGAGATGACATGAAGTGAATGACAACGGCACTGTAACCTAGTGGTAGGCTGCTGTTGAACTGCCAACTAGTCAGAAGGAAGGTCATCTGCTTTCACACGGTGTTCACCAGAGTAACTGAGCTGTGGAAGGTGACATTGCAGGCAAGTAGGGAAGCCTGTAATGTGGTACAGAGGATTAACCTGAAAGTGAGGAATCAGGTCTCCAGTCTTGGCACAACGTGCCTTAGGCAGAGATCCTCACATCAGTGAAAACTTTTCTTGTCTGTGCATTGTTATGGATAAAATAATAATATTCTGGGGCTCCTAGCTGGCTCCGCCAGTTAAGCGTGGGGCTCTTGATTTTGGCTGAGGTCATGATGTCACTGTTTGAGTGAGTTTGAGCCCCACTGCTCTGGACTGACAATGTAGAGCCTGCTTGGAATTCTCTGTCTTCCTCTCTCCCTGCCCCTTCCCCCTTCTCTCTCTCTCTCCCTCTCTCTCTCTCTTGAAAAATAAGTAAATACACATTAAAACAAACTGCTTAAAGGGCACCTGGGTGGCTCAGTCAGTTAAGCAGCTGACTTCGGCTCAGGTCATGATCTCATGGTTCATAGGTTCAAGCCCCGCGTCAGTCTCCGTGCTGACAGCCAGCTCAGAGCCTGGAGCTTGCTTCAGATCCTGTGTCTCTCTCTCTCTCTCTGATCCTCCCCTGCTCATGCTCTCTCGCTCTCTCTCTCTCTCTCTCAGAAATAAATAAAACATTAATTTAAAAAAAAAACAACACCCAACAATCTTTAAATTGAATGTTTCCCTGTACCAGGCACCACTGTACATATTAATGTATTTATTCCCCACAACGTCTTTGTCATTGGTTTCCAATATTACCTCCATTTTCCAAGTAAAAAACCTGATGTACAGAAAGCACTGGAATGAAGCCAAAGTGACACAGCCAGAAAACGGCAGTGCCATAATCTGAAAAATGAGATGGCTTGGCCAGCTGGAACAGGATCTTCTATCTTTCATATATACAAACTAGAAGGTTCCTAGTGACCCTCCAGGATGTATTCTGAAGAGAGGTAAGAGAGGAAAACAACATGATGATAATGAAATAAAGGATGTGTGGTGATAAAAAGGAGAGAAAAAGGATTTCAAGCATTAAGTGCGACAGGGTCGAGTAACGATTGTTTCAAGAAAGATGAGACCCATGTACAGTGTTGCTTGAGGGAAAGGAACCAATGAAGAGGAAGAGAATGGAAATGCTGGAGACTGAAGAAGATTGACAGAGCAACATTCCAGAGAAAAGTTAGCCTTGAAAAGGGAGAGAACATCCAAGATGGCATAGAGAGACCAGCATTTAGAGACAGGGAATGGGAAAGATGAGAAAATTCACATCTGATGTCCTTGCCTTTAGGAAATGAGAATTAAAATAATAATCAGCTCAAAGTGGACTTAGCCTTGGGTGCAGTTTTTTTTCATATTTTATTATTATAGAAGTAAAATGTACTCACTGTAGAAAATTTATGAAAATTGCAGAAAAAGTAGAAAGAAATATCACCTAAGTCCTGGGAAACAAAGATACCACTAGAGTATATTTCCAGACTATTGTGTGCTTTTTTTTCTCCTCCACATATTAACATTAGCAATTCTAGTTATTATTTAGCTTTCACAAAGCTCATATTTAAAGGGCATTTAATATTCTACCAAGTGGATATACTATAAAATCCTTAACCATTTCCCCCATGTTAGCTGCTTCCAATATTTTACTATTTCATAAATAAAGCTGCACTGAACATCTTTGCACATAAAATGTATTCTGTATTTAAAATCATTTTCAAAAGATAGGGCCCTAAAAGTATAACTACTAAATCAATGACATTCATATAAATGCAAATGTCTTTAAGGCATCTGACACTTCTTATACCATTTTACATTTTGCCAATAATGGATAACAATGCTCAATTTTCTTAACCCCTTGCCAGAATTAACCATTTACAAAACAAAAATGAAAAACTTTGTTAATCTGACAGATGAAAAAGTAATACTTACTATATGACATTTCTTTTACCAATAGTGAAGCTGATTAATTTTTCATATCTGTGAGTTTTTTCTACTTTGTAAAGTGTTTATTTTAGTCCTTGGTACATTTATCTTTTGGGTTCATAGTGTTTTAAAATTTTAGGGGTGATTTATATAATAAAGATATTAATATGTTCCCATCTTAAACATCTTACTACTAGATTTTAACTTTAATTATTAGTTTTATAAAATTTGTTAGTTAAAATACCTTTTCTTCTTATTATAAAAAGTCGTATTCTGAGCCTGGTTCATCAATCTCCCTTTAATCAAATGAATTCCCCCATTTACTTCTCTTCAGTTCCCTTTTGGCTCAAGTTGGTCAGAGTTGGTGTCTGTGGGTTACAACAAAGAACTCTAATAAACCCAGCAATAATCAATTAAGGACTGCAATAAAAAGAAGCTGATATATGTTAGCAACCAGAACTATAAAATATCCAGGAATAAATTTACGAGCAAGCATGTTAGACCTCCAGGAAGAAAACCATAAATCTTTGCTGAGGACATAGGAAAAAACCTGAATAGAAGAGGAGCAAATTCTTTTCCTAGTGAAAACTGACTGTTATGAAGACATCAGTACTCTCCCAAAGGCTTATATAAATTCAACGCCATTCGAATGGGATTATTTGGAATATGACAAGTTAGTGTAGATCTTTAAAAAATAGTATGTGAGAGCAGCTAGAAACTTTTCGAAAATTACAACCTATTATAAGGCAATGGTTAATACAGCACATGTTTGTGCTTAGGGCAGAATAGGCAGGTGGAGTGGAAGACCCTGGAGATAAACCTGGGTAAACATTTTTTTTTTTATATAAGTGTAATTTCAGATCAGTGGGAAAAGGGGTAGATTGTTCAATAAACTGCATTTTACAATAGTTGCCTCCTGACTTCCAAGATACCACATTCTATAAGCTTCCCCTGTGTGTAATTGGCTGCTCCTTTCTGTCTCATTCACTGGCCTCTCCTTCTCCAACTTTGTACAACAGAACTTGAACACGGACCTCATTATTTTCTGTTGTAGACCTGCCTTATCTGAAAATCTGACTCTAAATACCAAATCTCTATCTATCTAATACCAAGGTCTCTCTAGCCCTTACCTGACTCCTGAACTGCCTATTTGATATTCCACTTAAGATATCTAAAATTTAATATTTCTAAAATGCAACAAGTAATTTCCCTTCCACTACTACCTTCCCCACCACCATCACCAAACATATAAACATAGATTATAATATAGATTTTGGTCCCCCTAATATTTTCTATCTTAGTAAATGAACCACTATCTACCAAAGTGATCAATGAAAATGCCTGAGCCATCTCTGATTTCTGCTTTTCCTTCAACCTCCAGCATTCATTCTACCACCACATCCTGTGGTTCTGCTTGAAGGACAGTAAAAGTTAGTGCTTAAGAACATGAGCCCTGAGAAACTAATTTGACAATAAACTATTTGTAAAAAATAAATAAATAAATTTAAAAAAAAAAAAAAAAACATGAGCCCTGGGACCAAGCTATCTGGGTTCAGATCCTGGCTCTAGATTTGACAAATTCTATAACCTTGGGCAGCCTACCTACACTTTATCAAGTTATCATCTGTAAAACAAGGATAATACCATTACCTGAGTCATAGGGTAATGGTTGGGATTAATAAATTGTTAGGTGATTAGCACAGTAGCTGATGCGTTGTATGTGTTCATTGAATATCTGTTATTATTGTCTCCAAAATATGCCTTAAATCTGTACAATTCTCTCCATATTCATGTGTACCTTCCTACTGAAAGCCACTAATATCCCTTCTAACTGATCTCCCCACTTTCTCTGCTGCCTTACTATAATTTGTTCCCCACATCATAGTCATATAGTCATAGTCAACTTACATATTTTCAGATACAGATTGGACTAGATGTTCTCTTGCTTAATAACTTTCACCGCCTTCTTTAATGTGGCCTGAAAGTCCCTGTATGAACCAGTCCTAATCCAACTCCCTGACTCATTTGGTGATATTCTCTATCTCACTCACTTCATTCCATCCACAGGGGAGTTTCATTCTGTTGCCTGAATACACTAAGCTTGCTCCTGCCTCAGAGCCCTTGCCTGTGCTTGCCTGAACCTCTACCTAGATCACTCTTTTCTTGTGTCTTCCAACAGCTGGATCTTCAACTCAAATGTACTATCTTAGAGAAGCCTTCTCTGACCATAGTATTTAACAAAGCTCTATTATTCTCCATCATATCACCCTGCTTTATTTTCTTCATTGCACTTCTAGCTATCTAAAATTACCTTATTTATTTTTTGTTTAATATTTTGTTAACTATTTCTTTCATGTAAATTATATGAGAAAGGCATCTTGTCTGTTTTTATAAGTTGTATTCACAATGCTTGGAATGGTGTTTACCATTTTGCAGATGTTTAATAATTTAATTGAATGAATTTTAATAAATTGGTGAATTACTAAATGATTTTTAAAAAGTAGACCATTGGGTCTTCATCTTATAGCTTATATAAAGATAAATTCCCAGTTGATTAACTCTCTAGACATAAAAAAAAAATCAAATAAAATAATGGTCATATTAAGTAAAGAGTTTCATGTTCTTGGAATAGGAATGATCTTTCCCAACTAGAAAAAAATACTATGAATCCATAAGGAAAGTACTGACCAGTTCAGTTGCATAAAAGCTGGAAAACTTTGCACTGCTAAAGACATAATTGACAAAGTTAAATAGACAAAAAAGACTGAGAGAAAGCAAAATATAAAGTGCTTTAAAATGTAGATCCAAAAATCCTCAAAATACTAGCGAACCAAATCTAGCAATATATAAAAAGATTATATACCGTGACCAAATGGAATTTACCCTAGGAATACAAGATTGGTTTAACATATGAAAATCATTCAATATAGCACACCATAGTAAGAGAATAAAAAACAACAAACATATATTCAACTAATTAGACATTTGACAAAATTCTATGCATATTCATGACTTTAGAAAATATAAAATCTATTAACAAACTCGGAATAGAAGGAAATTTCCTCAGCCTGACAAAGGGCCTCTACAAAAAAATCTACAGCAAAATCACTCGTTATGGTAAAAGACTGAACACTTTTCCCTATAATGAGGAAATAAGATAAAGATGCCTACATTCACTTCTGTTCAGCATAGTATGGGAGGTTCTAGCCAGTGAAATCAAGCAAAAATAATAATAATAATAGTAATAAATCAAGTCATCCATATTGAAAAAGATGTAATATTACCTCTGTTATAGCTGAAATATCTTATCTACAGAAAATCCTAAGGAATCCACTAAAAGACCAATAAACAAAAAAATTTCAGCAAATTTTCAGGATATAAGATCAATACACAAAAATCAATTGTATATCTATATACTAGCAATGAACTATTCCAAAATAAAATTGCCCTAGTAACCATGAATCTACTTTCTGTCTCTATGGATTTACCTATTTTGGAAATTTCATATAAATGGAATTATACTGTATGTGGTTCTTTGTGACTGACTTCTTTGACTTGGGATAATGTTTTCAAGTTTCTCCAATTTTGTAGCATGAGTCAGTTCTTCAATCCTTTTTATTGCTGAATAATATTCCATTGCATGGATATAGCATATTTTGTTTAATAAATCATGAGCAGATAGACTTTTGAATTTTTTCCACTTTTCGGCTATTATGAGTGATGCTGTTATGAACATTCCTGTACAAGTTTTTGAAAAGACATACATTTTCAACTCTTTTGTGTTTATACCTAGAAGTGAACTTTCTGAGTGATATGGTAACTTTATGATTAACTTTGTGAAGAACTCCCAAATTATTTTCCAAAGTGTGTGAGGTTTCCAGTGAGGTAACAAAAACTTGTTATTACCTTTTTTATTAGAGCCATCTTGGTGGGTGTGACATGGTATCTCATTGTGGTTTTGATTGTATTTCCTAATGGCTAATGATGTTGATCACCTTTTTGCATACTTAATTCCCATTTGAATATCTTCTTTGAAAAAAATGTCTATTTAGATTCTTTGTTCATTGTTAGGTTGTCTTTTTTGTTGTTGTGAGTTCTCTATTTTATCATCTATACAATCTGCTAACATTTTTTTCCCCTTCTGTGGGTAGTCTTTTCACTTCCTTCTTCTTTTTTTTTTTTTTTGTCTTCTGATAAAGAGCTTTACTTATCTGATGTGATAGTTATTTTTTACCATTTTTTAAAATTTCAAGTATAGTTAACCCAGTGCTATATTAGTTTCACGTGTCACTTTTCACTTTATTGATGATATCCTTTGAAGCACCAAATTTTTAAATTTTGCTTACATCAAATTGATCAAGTTTTCTTTGGTAGCTTGTGCTTTTGGTGTCATAAGAAACCATTACCTAATCTTAGGTCATAAAGATTTGTTCCTACATTTTCTTCTTTGTTTTTTCTTAAATAGTTTATTGTCAAATTGGTTTACATATAACACCCAGTGTTCATCCCAAGTGCCCTCCTCCATGCCCGTCACCCCCCTTCCCCACTCCCCCACATCCATTAACCCTTAGTTCGTTCTTGGCATTCAAGAGTCTCTCATGGTTTGCCTCCCTTTCTCTCCGCAACTATTTTTCCCTCTTCTCCCGCATGGTCTTCCATTAGCTTCCTCCTAATCCACCTATATTCCTACATTTTCTTCTAAGAGATTTTGCTTTTACTCTTATATTTACATCTATAATCCATTTTTGAGTTAATTTTTGCACATTATGTGAAGTAGGGGTCTTATTTTATTTATTTAGTTTGCATGTGGATACCTAGTTGTCTAAACACCTTTTGTAGAAAAGACTATTCTTTTCCCATTGGAGTACGTTGGCACTCTTGTTGAAAAAAACCTCTACTTTGAAAAATATGATAATTTGTCTTAATAAAAAGTGGTAGTATGACAAATGGGTGTTTTTTGGCCTCCTGGTGATTTGTGATATTCAGTTGAACAGTTGTCACACATGTCATCAATATCTGTAGATGGTTTTCACCTAGAGAGACCACCAATCCTCCAACTCATCTAACTAAAAATGAAATTTTTAAGTGGCACTCTATCGCAGTTTCAACCAGGGCTCCAAGACAATAGGTGCCTGTGTGCAAATTAGCAAAAAAGCAACCCCAGTGGGTTGGTGAATTATAATAAAGTGCTCCTTCTGGTATCCTGTGTTGCTAGAGGAGCAAGAACTGAAATTCAGCATTCACTCATCCCCTTAACTTCATATCTTTGTATAGGACACAAACTGCATAATCACTTGAAGTTGTCTTGGATTTTATCTACAGCAACTTTTCAAAGTGAGTTTCAAGACCATATAAGCAGGACTTACAGAGGAGTTGGTCGAAACTGCTAACTCAACCCACAAAAAAGAGATTAGAGATGCCAACAGACAAGGTATCTTTGGAGCGAGTAGTGCTGAGACTCTAACTCCCTTAAAGGTTAGGTGTGGCAGAAGATACCTCTTCACTTCGAATGTGAGCTGTCCCCTTCTGGGATCGCCCAGAAAGTAGTCCATGTGTTCTCGATAGTAAGGGAACTGCATGTCTGACATAGCCTGGAAAAATATGTACTGGCCCAAATTTCCATTAGCTACAAAATAGAGGGGAATCACTATAGTATAACTGACATCAGATCAGCATTTTTGGACTAGATTAAGCCATTATTGAGCAAGTCCGGCCAGAGCTGTCTGTCTAAGGATCTGCCCAGAAGGACCACCTGGAAAGGTGAGGACAAGCATAAAGAGGTAAAGGTTTTCTGCTAGATACTCAAGAGTATCTAGCAACTCTTAAAATGGAGACATCATAAAAGACCAACTGGAGGAGATACATTTCTATTATTCAAAGCCCCTTCCAAATAAGAGATCCCCAATGATTTCGAAGAAAGAAAGAGAGAAAGAGAGAAAGGAAGGAAGGAAGGAAGGAAGAGAAAGAAAGAAAGAAAGAAAGAAAGAAAGAAAGAAAGAAAGAAAGAAAGAAAGAAAGACAGGAAAGAAAGAAAGAAAGAAAGAAAGAAAGAAAGAAAGAAAGAAAGAGAGAAAGGAAGGAAGGAAGGAAGAAAGAAAGAAAGAAAGAAAGAAAGAAACCCCTAGATGTGTCCATGAGAGAAAAAGTTGGCCTTAAACATTCACCAATTCTGAAGAGGGCCAACACCAGCTCAGGAGGGCACCAGTCAAGTAAACCTTTGCCTGTTTCCTTACCTCTTATTTTCTCCCTCACTCACATCCCAACCCTGGAGGGGTCAGAAGTCACAGTGTATGGCAGCAAAGAAAAGGCAGAATAAAGAAAGAAGTCAGCTTCTCCCCATTTCCCACCGGTGGCTCAAAGTAGGAGAAGATACTTAACTGCAAATCAATGTTTTAAGTTTTAACTATTACATGGGATTAGGCATTAATTACTAACATAAGGCTCACATTAGGTTAAAAGTGTCCAAAAGACATTTGTTACCTAAATGTGTGTGTGTGTGTGTATGTTTATATATATATATATAAAACCATCTTTTATTGTCCCTCTCCAAAGGCAAGGGGAAAACTATTTTTACAGAGTGGATTTGAATAGGCAGTGTGGGAGGAGGGAGGAGAAGTAAAATTGTATTTGTGTGCACTCTAACAGTGCCACCTATTCAATGTATTCATTTCTCAACTATCAAAATCAGTAAACTACAATATGAAAAGTAGCCATGTCTCTTTAAATCAGATAATGTCATTTTAAGAATCTCTGTAAAAAAAAAAAAAACACACACACACACACAACTTCGAGTCAATTCAAACAATACTTTAAGCAGTTCCCTAAAGAAATAACTGTACTTTAATTTGGGCATTGATAGCTGTAACACCATTTAAACACGGCTTCACTTTTTTGTCTTAATATGATTCCACCCACTGCATCCTTCTGTGCGTTGTTTTGATGATTCTGTCACTTAGGGCTCTTTGAGCTCAGTCTTAAGGAGTCAACAATGAATGAAATGAATTCAGCACTGGGATACATTTTCAAGAATTCTCCACATAGTTTGAAACCTTCCTATATAATTCCATCATACTTGATTATAACATGAATAGAAACAAAAAGGCTAATCATGACATAGAAGCAACTTCGTGTCAAATAATATCCATGAATAAGCCAATTTAGTAGACTCTGAATTTACTTAGCCTGTTTGAACATCCATAAAGAGGACTTAGCAACAACAGTCTTTCCATATGCCAGGTGAAACCCTCAGAGGGAATAGGCCTCAGTTTAATAATGAAAGAGAAGGGAAAGGGCTGATAATTATTCTGTCTAAACAGTGTTTTGCGGCCTAACATTGATTGTGTCTTGAAATCTCCTTTGGGAATGGAGCAGGCAGCTTTTCCTTTGCTTTCACAAACCTCATGCAAATTATTTAAACATTTTTGCAATTATTTTCCTGAAACTGAGTTTTGGCCCGAAGCCTGGAAACACTGAAAAGTGACATCACACTGCACCCAGAGATGTAGGTTCCAAACAATTCTCTGGGGATCCTTACAACTGACTGTTTTGGAGGCCGATTTCATATCACCATGTAAACATGGGAGTCTATTGGTACTTCTGCCTTTAGAGAGTCTCCAGATAAGGATACCACAAGTAAGCAAATGTTTAGGCAATTTAATTCTAGGTATCTTGCGATAACTTGACTGTCTGTGCAGTTTCTTTTAGTGTCCTTTCTAACTATCTGTGTGAAAAAATATTTCTGTTGGCACTTTCTTAAATCCTTGATGTGTCTATGACTCTTCTTTTAAATGTTAACCACAGAAAGAAGGCTGCTCCCCCTTTTCTCTATCCCAGACCTTATATCTGGTTATTCATAAGGATAATTTTATAATTAATGCAGATGACTGGCCTAAAAATGATGACCCTCTTTTGTACTATTACTTCATGCTGAGGACAAAGAGGATACAGGAAAATTACTCCTTGGCCCAGGAAGTTTATTAAAATGCTAAATGAAGGTCTGGCGGCAGCTCAAAGAACTTTAAATAACCTTGTGGTGGAAAACCTCCAAAACCTCTTTTTACCGTCAGCTTAAACTAGGCTGGCTGTGACAAAGAGTAAGAAAATAAGTAGTTTCAAGAGTGCAAAAACACATCTATTTTTAAGAGGTAGGTTCATCCAATGGTTGTGGGCAAATGTGACACAGCCTTCTGAGGAATGATGATGATAATTTATCGTATTGTGGTTTTACAGGGTTCACAACGAGTCCTGGGCAGATTCCACGTGTCAGTCATCAATGAAGTCATGCAGAAGGAAGTCTAATTACGTCGTGGTCAATGCAGTGTTCTCTCTCGGTTGTCAGTGCAAAACATACCACAAACACACTCCGAATAATCTTTTGGGGCTAAAATTCCATGCAGTGAAAACATAAAGTTACATGAAGTAGAATGTCAAATACTATTCTAATGAACTCCACTCTAGTATCTGGAGGCTCTAACTCCACATGTACTTTTGTTCTGCGTTGCTGTTCTGGATCCTTCAAACATTCAACAAGTTGCACTCCATCTAAAGGATAAGAATCTGCAGGCAAAGTCATTGAGACATGGTATCTGTAAATTATTACTTGGGCATCTGAAAACTGTATTCGAAGTTTTGAAAAACCCATGGGCATCAAGACACCATATACAGGGGTGCCTGGGTGGCTCAGTCAGTTGAGCATCCGACTCTTGATTTCAGCTTAGGCCACGATCTCATGGTTCATGGGCTCCAGCTCTGCATCAGGTTCTGCACTGACAGCATGGAGCCTGCTTGGGATTTTCTCTCTCTTCCTCTCCTTTTGCCCCTCCCCCACTCATGCTCCATCTCTCAAAACAAAACAAAACAAAACAAAACAAAGACAGCATATACAAATACAAAAATGAACAGGAAGAGAAGCTGACCTTTTAATGTGTTCCCAGGGAGAACAAAAGAGGTAAGCTTCCACAGCCTCAGATGAGCAATGACAGAGAGAAGGCAAGTTTTTCTCAAAGCCTTCATATGGAATACCTATGCCCTTTCTTTCCAGTCTCCCTGACACACCAATGTACAACCTTAACTAACAGAGCTTGTCTCCCATGGCCTTGTTCTGAGCCCCAGAAGCTGTCCTTACTGGGAATCCCTGGGCTCCATCTGCAGTTGATCTGTTAACTTCTTCCCTACAACCCAACTCCTAGATCCAACCTTAGTGAGGAACGACTTAAGGTAAGTGGGCCTGGAATTCGATATCATGCTAGCACAAGATGTCTGAAGTTAGTTCTGATACCCAGGCTTGTAAGACCTGGCCTCATCCTATTCACTGGTCTTGGAACTGGGTCCTGCTAAGTTTTTTGTCCCCATTTTGGTCACTTATCTATTATGAGTTTTTCTAGAACTGAAGCCCATCTTGCTTGCTGCCCCAGGCTGCTCCTAAATCTCACGCCAAAGGCTAGAATTCTCAATCCATGACTATCAACAGCTTCCACATTCCTCCTTCCCATCATGCTCCAAAGCTGGCAGCCTCTCAACTGCACTACAACCAGGTCAGATATAGAGTTCCTTTGCTGTTGGACTGAACTCCTGTCCAGGCCCTGCTGCAAGGCCTGTACCCACACTGCCTGCCCCAGCCTAGCAGGCGGAGGCAGCTTCAGAACCCGTCCTTTCCAGTCAGTCCTGGCTCATTCAGGTTAACTAGGTCATTTCAGGCAGTGCCCCAAGATATGAAGTCAGCTCAAGAAGCTGACTTCTCCCTGCAGAGTGCTAACTAAAGCTAGAAAAATAATTCAGGTAGCACTGTGCTAAGACTGGTGCTTCTACCTTTGTAACTGCCATGCTTTACAAGCCTTAATTAGGACAGTTAATATCACATATGCTATTTACTGATCAAATCAAGACTGTTATTTTAGAGTCACTGAAAAATCTTAATTTTGGAAAATACTTCATGTTTTAGGAAAACAGTCATGATTTAATGTTTGAGAGAAAACCAGGATGCAGAGCTATATAAAGCTGTATGAGCTCACTGTGGCAGACATCATGTGGGATTTTGGCTGCTCAGCATCTAAACTCCTGGCCCACGTTGGGGGAATTTCCCACCATGTGATTCTTCTTATGAAGAAGAGGCCTTGAAGGCCTCTTACCTTTACAGAAGCAAAGGATTAAGAACCTTTATGTCATCATTCCCTGACAACTGGTGTAGACCTATAACCTGAACTTGATCAAGCATCCAGACAGACCCAGACATGGAGTTAGGAGCCACTGACCCACAGAAGCAAGGATGGCAAAAACTCCATTCCATCAGTGAGACAGAACACCTTCTGGGGCAGGAGGGCCAGCAGGCCCCTCCAACAGTGTCTCGACTGGCAGTGGCAGAAATACTGGCTTCAGGGAAAGGTCTTTATTGTGGCAGCATGGGAGCCTCACCAGAATAATTCTATGGTATTTTCTGGTTATCAATCTCCCTTGGTCACTTGTTTGCCTACTCTTTTCCAAGACTGGTCCTCTAAACTTTCTTATGAATTTCTGAGCTACTCAATATCTTTTCAATAAATTCCTTTCTACTTAAAGGAGTGACCACTCTTTCTGTTGCTCGCAGGCTGAGAATCTTGATTAGTATAACAATGCTATTTAAAATACAACAACAAAAAAAGATGTACACCAAATGTTAATAATGGTTATCTTTAGGTGTACACAATCAAAGATCATTTTAACTTTCTTCTTTTGTGTGCATTTTCTAAAAATTTTAGTAAAATGGTATTATCTTAGTAGTCATAAAATAAGTAAATTTTAAAATTTGAGATTGCTTTGGATCTCCTAGTCTGAAACTGTTAGAGAGCACTTAGCTTGATTACTCAGATGGAGTCCATTTTGCTTCTATCAGAATAAGGTACCTGTTGACTTCCACACTGGCCGAGGCAAATCATAGGTATTGGGGTAAGAGAAATATTTTATTGAGGAAAAACTCCAGAGATCAGTTCTTATTTCTCAATTCTGATCTACATATTGTTTGGCTTGTTTGTTTTAGAATTCAACAGTCCTCTAGAGGGTGGCCTAAGAAAAATGGTCTGTGTTTAAGGAACTTTAATATAATCTGAAGCAAAAACGAATTTCACTTTAGCACTGATGTTTACAAAAGTGTGTATAAGTACAGAAATGCCACTCTTATGATTCTTTGTTGGTTTCTGTTAAACAGACACCCCAACAGCTTTATGAATACTAAGAATAATAGTCTAGAATACTAGGGTACTGGACCTATCAGTAACTTATGCAGTTGGCCTAAGTGGTTACCAGCAATGGTGTGAGTAGCACAGACGAAAATGTATAGTAGTGTCCTTCCTTAGAGCAAAATCCCAGCTACCAAGACAAAACACAGACCATCATTGTTAGGAAGCAGTGATAGTCTCATTTCTCCACGTAAGGGCATACACAGAAGTTTTTGGTATCCCTCACACTAGAGACTGCCTGCTTTGGACCATGATTAAAAGATCAGAATTACAGGGGATAAGGGTCTCCTGCCCCTCCATCAATGTTACTAAGAAACAAGTCAAGAGAACTTTGTGAATCTGAACAAGTTGTGGTAAGAGGTGCTGACCATGTCAACTGAAACAGCAACACACTGTAGAGTGGAAGGGATAAAATTTAGTCCAACAGACTCTGCATTAGATCCCAGGTCAAACATCCATTAGTTGGTTGCATGAGTTATTTGACCTCTCTGAGCCTCAGTTTCACCACAGAATGCATTTAACAGAAATATCTCATGGTGTTAAAGGAAATAATGTACATAAAACTCCCAGCACAGTTTCTGGCTTATAATTGGTACCAGCAAATGTAAGTTCTCTTCTATCCAAGAACTTGCCCTCCTTATTTTTCCAGGAAAATCTTTACCTTTTACAAATTTACAAAGACCGACTTCAGATGTAACTTTTGCATTCAGAAAGTTATTTTCTTTAAATCTCTCAAACCTGGTAAAAGCCTATAGTTACCTTTTAATTATTCCCTGGAAGGAGATACCATGCCAAACCATAAAAGTTATTGATAAAAACAAACATTCTCAATTAGCTGAGTAAATAATCCATGTCAATATTGCATGTGAAAAATGGATCATCATTTAACAGGTAAGAATCAGAATGAAAATTCAGGAAAAAGGTATTAGAGAACACAAGGTTAAATAGTGCAATGAAAGAAGAATTGAAGTTTGCTTGGCAAGCATGCCAAGCTTCAATAGATAACCAACATGTTCTTCTGTTTATTGAAGAAGATAAATACTCCATATTGAGCAAAATGCCTTCATAAATTGTTTACGTGTGGCTAATTAGCTTGGACATTAAGATACAGCTTCCCATACTCTTCCAAACAGCATTTTTCTTGCCAACATGTAAATGGGACTCCATTCTCTGAGAAGGTGACACAAGAATAGAAGTGCATTAAAAAAAGGAAAACCAAACTAGAAAAGAAGCTCTGTCCAAAAAAAAAAAAAAATCAATAATTTTGCTACTGAGAAATTGCTACCATCCTTATCCAAGAAGGAGTGTAAAGGTCAGACCAAGCTAACTTGCGTGATAAATGAGTTTATAAAGTAGCCTATATCAAGAGACTAATTTAATTGGCTGCTTTAAGTGTGATAATATACCATACTTCCTACAGATATTTTCATTTATTAAAATCTTAAAATTAAACTAAGTATAAGGCACCGACTGCTGCTGGGGCATAAGTATTCAATATTATTAGCAATACCTACCCAAAATATTTTTAAACAAGATATTTTTTTTCTTCTTGACATTTTAGACAATTGCAAGTCATACAGAGACAAAAAAAATATATTTTTGTTCTATCCCGTTGGGATATTTGGAGCCTTGCTAAATGCCCACTCTTGTTGCTCCCAAATTACAAATTAGATAGAGACTTAAATTAAGGAGCTTTGACTGGATACACTTACAAACACCTAGATATGCATTCTTAGGTTTAAAACTCAGTTTCCCTCATCTCTACTAGTTGCATGTTAGCAGTGTAATTCATATTCCACTGGCTGTCATCCTCAATGTTGAGAGAAAGATAAGGCATTTGGAAGACAGTGTCAGTTTTAAACATAATTTTACACAAGTTCCCCACCTCTTTTATAAGAATAACTGGTAGATAGAACAGCTCTATATTAGGAAAACCATTAGAAACACTATAGAACAATGTAATCTAGGCAACATTTGCCTCCTGGAATGATAAGAGTAGGGATAAAAGACATTATTAGGTTAAGTCCTCATGAAGTCCTTACGAAGAACTGTGTTGGTGCACTCAGTAAATGATCTGGACTTAGGACCTGCAAATCTAACTTTTATATGTGAGGGAAATAGAAATGAGAGGGAAAGATCCAATATAGTATTAGATCATATTTTCTGGGGATAATTGATAAAGATGGTAATAGATATTACACAAAACAACCATCAAAAAGGAAGAAGGTCAGGGGTGGCTGGTGGCTGAGTTTCTGACTTTGGCTCAGGTCATGATCTCACGGTTCATGAGTTTGAGCCTTGCATGGGGCTCTCTGCTCTCAACACAGAACCTGGAGCCTCCTTCAGATCCTCTGTCCTCCTCTCTTTCTCTGCCCATCCCCTACTCTCTCACTCTCAAAAGTAAACATTTTTTTTTAAAAAAGAGGAAACCGTCAATTAAGGCTAGGAAATTCTTGTTAAATAGGGTAGAACAGGTTTTTCCTCTCCTGTTTTTGAGGGTTTTTTTTTCTAATTTCAATAATCTTCTAAGCTTCTAATAAGTGAAGATGCACTGAAATCTTCAAAAGGGTAGCAACAATACTCAACAACGGTAAAGCTCTCCTTGTGCAAAAGAAAGCTAGATTTACATATTAAATGTAAATCATATATACAAAATAAAACAGGTAGCCTGCTGAACATTTCCCTGAATTTCCCAAGTTTTCTACAGTAAACATGTATTAAATTATTCATCAGGGAAAAATAAAAAACTCTCTCCTTTCCTCACCCTGATATTCAATCCAGCAGTAAGTCTTGTCAGCTCTACTTCCAAAGTATGTCCTGAATCTAACTACTGCTTACTAGCTCCCAAGACCACGACCCTAGTCAAACCCCATTCTTTCTCCCAGATTGATGGATCACCCTGCCCCCCCAAAGTAGTCACTGCCACCACGTTTTGCCCATCTGATTCCTCCACAGAGCAGCCAGCTAGAAGAATACTCCTGAAGCATTAATCAGACTACAATTGTCTCTTGCTTACACCCCTCCAAGATCTCTCCCAGAACCAGAATAAAATCCAAACTACTGCCTTGGGTTCACAAAGCCTTACCTGATCTGTCACCTGTCTGTCTTTCTGTTCTCACAGCTCACCCTGCTCCTTTGATCCTGTACTATAGTCACAAGTCTCTTCTCTCTGTCTCCATGAAGACCAAGCCCATTCCACTCTTGAAGGCTTTGTTCCTGAGGTGCCTTTTTACTAAGAATATGTTTTTCTGGGGGTGTCTGTGTGGCTTAGTCTGTTAAGTGCCCAACTCATGGTTTTAGGTCAGGTCATGATCTCATGGTTTTTGAGTTCAAGCCCCGTAGCAGAGCCTGCTTTGGTTCTCTCTCTCTCTCCACCATCTCCCTTTCTCTCTCCCTGCCCCTTCCCCACTCCCATACACACTCTCTCAAAATAAAGAAGTAAACTGTTTTTAAAAAGACATTTCTCTGGGAAGTACCTGAGTGGCTTAGTTGGTTAAGCACCCAGCTCTTGATTTTGGCTTAGGTCATGATCTCATTTCCTGAGTTCAAGCCCTGCATCAGGCTCTGCATTGGCAGCATGAAGCCTGCTTGGGATTCTCTCCTGCTCTCTCCCCCTCCCCTGCTTGTGATCTCTCTCTCTTTCTCAAAATAAGTAAATAAACATTTTTTAAAAAAAGGAATAGGTTTCTCTGAATCCTCACCTAACTTTCTCATGTTCATCATTCAGATCTCAACTTACAAGTCACCTCAGAAAGCTCTTCCCTGACAACTCCATCCATTTAATCCTCTTCATTTACATTTACTGCAGCCTGAAGTGATCACATTTACCTTAGCAGGTTTATCATCTTTCTTTACAAAAATATAATCTTTTTGAGAACAAGGACCTTTAGTCAACAATAGTCCATAGTGCTTAGAATGAAGCACAGCACATTGTAGGTGTTCCATACATCTCCGAGAGGAGATTCGGAGAAAAGGATATTTACTGTACCTTATATGATACGTCTGATCCTCTGCATAAAGGATTACCATTTTATAGAGAGGAAAACTAAGATTAAGAGAGGTTAAGCAACTTGTCTAGTCACTCACAGTGAGCTCCTGTGTGTTATATCAATAATAACTGGGGAGAAGATACAGCTACTTCAAAAGTTTTACTTCCTGACCGACCCAAACCTTAGCAGTGTAAACTCCCAACTCCTAACAACTACTACCACAACAAAGCCTGCAGTTTCACTCTTTATTGTTACTGTGAAATATATTGATATTTCATTTATAAGGCTCTTGACTGTTCTAGACAAGTGAATTTGTCAGATAACTAAAGCTTACCTTTTAAATGTCAAAATCTCATTTATTTACATCATGTTTGGCAAAGTGTTTCTAAAGGTACTGTATATTTCTCAGTCTTCTTAGAGTATATTTAGCAAGATTTAATGTTTTCTGACCAACACATAGTAATTTTTAGTAATATCAGTTATTATTCTGAATAAAAAGAATTTTCTAGTCATCATAACAGAATTGGCTACATAATGTGCAGAGCCCAGTACAAAATACAAATGCAGAGCCTCTTGTTCAAGACTTCCTAAATATTGGAAGATGATAGCAATAGAATATGAAATCCAGGGCCCCGCATGACTGCGCAGGCTGCACACCACGAAGCTGGTCCTGCATCATCCCCCACATAGCATCTTATATGTAACAGAGATTCATAAGCATCTCCTGAATAATGAATAACACCTTTAGGGCCTACTGAGTGGTATAGAGCTCATTGCTCTAAATGAATCCAAATGTGATAAAATAGTAACAATAACATTAATTGAGGTATGTGTCAAGCATCATTCTAAGTGTCTTATGTGCATTTTTCTATCTGATCCCCAGAAAACCTTGAGATTCATTTAGGATTTTATGGCTGCATGTAACAAACACAACTGGAGCAGCTTAATGAAATGAGTTCTATTATCATATATTTAATAAGGATCTAGTATCCAAAATATATAAATATACAAAGAACTTTCATAATTTATATAAATCATGTTTCTCCAGAGAAACAAGACCAATAGAATATATATGTATATAAACATATATGTGTATATATATGCATATATGTATGTGTATGTATATATGTATATATATATACAGTGTGTGTTTATAGTGCACAAACATATATACTTATATATAATATACAAACATACTTATGTATATACACATGTCTTATATATAATATATATTATATATGAATAGTGTATGTTTATACATACTTATATACAAAACACATATACATATAAAGAGATTTATTTTAAGGAATTGGCTCACCTGATTATGAAGTCTGACCTGCGACTAGAAACTCAATCAGTATTTCTAATCTTGAGGCAGAATTCTTTCTTCTTCAGGAAACCTCAGTTTTTGCTCTTAAGACCTTCAACTGATGGGATTGAAGTCCATCTGTATTGTCAAGGGTAGTCTCTTACTTAAAGTCAACTGTAAATGGGGGGCTCCTGGGTGGCTCAGTCAGTTAAGCATCTGATTCTTGATTTCAGCTCAGGTCACGATCTCACAGTTCAGTTTGTGGGATTGAGCCCCACATCAGACTCCATGCTCACAGTGTGAGGTCTACTTAGGCAGACCTCTCTCTTTGCCCCTTCCCTGCTTATGCACACACACACACACTCTCTCTCTCTCTCTCTCTCAAAATATATAAATAAACTTAAAAAAAAAAGTCAACCGTAAATGGTAATTACATCTACAAAATTTCTTCACAGCAATATGTAGGTGAGTGACTGAACAGTTGAGCACCGTAGCCTCTCCACATTGGCATATATAACTCACCATCACACAACTCAATAACAGAAAGACAATCCAATATAAAAAATGGCAGATGACTTGGCAGTAGACATTTCTCCGAAGAAAGCATACCACATAAAAAAGATGCTCAATATTTTTAGTCATCAGGGAATGCAAATCAAAACCACAATGAGGTACCAAGTCACACCCACTAGGACAGTCATAGTTGTTGCTGTTTTTGTTGTTGTTTAAGGAAAATAGCAAGTACTGTACAGAATGTGGATAAATTGGAACCCTCATTTAATGGTGATGGGAGTGTAAAATCATGCCATGACTGTGGACAACAGTTTGGCACTTTCTCAACAAGCTAGCTATATACAGAATTACCATATGACCCAGTAATTCCACTTCTAGGCATATACCTACAAGAAGTGAAAACAGATGTTCAAATACAAACTTGTACACAAATGTTCAGAGCAGCTCTATTCACAATAGCCAATAGGTGGAAATGACCCAACTGTCAACAGATGATCAGATAAACAAAATGCAATATACTCAGACAATGGAATATTATTCAGCTATTTAAAAACTGAGTACAACATGGGTAAACCTTGAAAACATTATGCTAAGTGAAACAAATCAGTCACAAAAGACCACATATTGTTTGATTCCATTTATATGAAATATCCACAATAGGTAAATTCACAGAGACAGAAAGTAGCTTAGTAGCTGCCTAGAGCTGAAGGGAGGAGAGTATGGAGAGTGACAGCTAATGACTTTGGGATTTATTTTTTGGGTGATGAAAATGCTCTGGAACTACATAGTGGTGATGGGTGCACAACAATGTATATATACTGAAATTCGCTGCATTGTACACTTGAAAGATTAAACTTTATGATATGTGAATTTTATTTCAGTAAAGCTGCTATAAAGAATAGTCAAGGGCTTAAACATTTTGATAAATTTGGGAGTTTAGAAGTCTTTTTATGTAACTGCATAAGGGGGCTCCAGATAAACACATTCTTTCAGAATAAAAGCAGGAAATTCAGACAGAAGGGGCAAGGTAAGAGAAGAACAGTTCCTTATGTTTGAGTCCTGGTCTCTGCTCCTCTGATTTCTCTAATGACTTTCCCAGGTCTTACAATTCAATTTGAGAAACACTAGTCAAAGCTCTTTGGTAAAGCCAAGATAATGTGTATTAGTGCCTCATATTTAATCTGAAGAACTATAACGGGTCATCTGAAAGTATTAGAAAGGGTCCGGAATGCTTTGACATGCTTGTTAGAAGCCTAGTGACAGAGAAAGACACGTTGAAGAAATCTAGTTGCCTAGAGGTGTTAAATGCTTTTGTAGATAAGTATCTTGGTTCTATGTTTTAAAAATAAAACAACCTGCAGTCATTCACAAGCTTTATAGAGAGACGAATGAACTGAAGCCCAGTGATATTGCTAAAGACTCATAGCAAGTGAGGAAACAGAAAAGCTCTTTTTTCATTCCAGAAAAAAGCTTGGAAAAGCTTATAATAAGCAAAAACTTCTACACCAAAACCAAGCTGGAGGAGAGAGACTTGTTTCATCAAGACGAATGATGTTGAAAGGTTTTCTTCTGGATGCGTACTTCTACTGCCTCAGGAGAAGAGACTTGCTTCTGATACAGGGCAATCCTGATTCTTTGCAAATTAGAATTAAGGCAACTTGAAACTAGGTGATATAAAATAAAAGTAAGCTTTCACGCCCGAAATGGAAAGAATACAAATTATGAAATTGCTTCTAAATTTATCAAGAATCTCAGTTTCTTTTCTTTTTCATTTCTTTCCTCCTCCTCCTCCTCCTCCTCCTTTTTAAGAATCTCAGTTGCAAAGCTAGTATGTATGATATTTATAAGTCAGGTTTATGTTATCACTATAGTGGTGCTCCTTTGAGCTGATAAGTAGGAATACATGTCCCTTTTTGTCATAATTAGGCTAGAATTAAAGGAGCATTGAGTCATACAAGATCTTTAGAAGTTCTTCCTTACTGAAATACTACTGCCTGGTACCTCAAACAAGAGACTAAATCATGGGAATTCTAAACTCTCGGATCTCAACAGAATAATGATGAAAAAGGAAGTTCTAATTTACCCAAGGGATACAGAAATGCTGAGGCATAGGAGCACATGTACCCCAATGTTCATAGCAGCACTCTCCACAATAGCTAAAACATGGAAAGTGCCGAAGTGTCCATCAACAGATGAATGGATCAAGAAGATGTGGTTTATCTATACCATGGAATACTACATGGCAATGAGAAACAATGAAATCTGGCCATGTGTAGCAACATGGATGGACCTTGAGGATGTTATGCTGAGCGAAATAAGTCAGGCAGAGAAGGACAAATATCATATGTTTGCACGTATAGGAGGATTAGGAGGAACTTGACGGAGGAACAAGGGGGAGAAGAAGGGCGGAAATGGTGGGGGAAAGGGAGAGAGGCAAACCATGAGAGACTCTTGAATGCTGACAAAAACTGAGGACTGATGGATGTGGGGGGGAGGGGGGATGGGCATGGAGGAGGACACTTGTGGGGATGAGCACTGAGTGTTATGTGGAAACTAATTTGACAATAAACTATTTGTAAAAAAAGAAAGAAAGAAAGAAAGAAAAAAGAAAAAGGAAGTTCCACAGAGACTTTCTTATCAAATGCAATCAGGATATGGAATTGGTTGGTTAATGGAAGACACTGGTTAAAGAAATGAATCATAAAAAAATTGTAGATATATGCATTGACATTTTTATTTTAAATTAAAGTAATTGCATTCTTTTGCCAGGGTTTTGATATAAAACCCAGGTTTTTTTCTTTGAAAATTGGTCAGTTGATTGGAGTTTGGTCTAACCTTTCTGTCACGAACCATGCCCATTACACATCCTTTACTATTTCCAATAATAATTTCTTTAAAAGGAAGCAAAAACATCTTGTGGGGCAAACTGAGTGCAGAGTCCTTCTAGATTTTTAGAGTTGTTTTCCCACTTTAACCATTGCTCAGCAATTTATTTTTGTTGAATCTTTTCAAAATATTCAACCAAATTCATAGAAAAAACTTTCTTTTTGCACTCAGATGTTGTATGTTTAGTAACATTTAATTTAACTTATTAATAATAATGACAAATTTAACTGGCATGAAACAGACTGAGGAAGAAATAACCTGGGTCTGGGTAGGTACAGAACTCATGTTGAAGAGCATGGGGGTTCTAGAGAATGTCCTTCTGGCTGTGGTGGTTATCATTTGGTATGTTTCCCTGCAATATTGGAAACACTCTAAGTAATGTGTCTCAGGGACAACTAGAGCTGCTCTATACCACCACCTCTGCCCTCATTATCTCCCTCTTCCCCACTGCATAAGTTCATCCTCAAACTCAAGGCCCACATCAAATACCTTAGTGATGGTCAGACCTGCCATGCTCAGTGTCTCCTCAAGATCAAGGCCTACTGAGTATATGAGAGCATGTGTCCATTTGCTGGTCATCATCAGCATGACAGTTGATGTATGACAGTTCATGTACACACCCAGGTGTGAACATATTATCTGTGGATGGTTTGGCCACATAATTCTGTAGGAAGAACTGTTTCTGAAATCTGAATGCTACAGTAAGCCCAGAGCAGGTATGGCCACCATATAAAGTAACTTGGTTGGAGTCTCAAGATGACATGGTAAATGGTACAAAATCCAGTGAAAGGCCTCTTTTGATGCCCCCCCTGCCTACAAGACTTCATATCCTGTAGAACTGAATCTTCATCACCATCCTAATCCATCTCCCATGGTGGAACTAGGGAAAATAGATTCACATCCATTGAATCATGACAAACCTGATATCATCTCTTATCTTCATTGACAACTGTATCATTTAAATTTGGAAGGGTAAAGTCAATTTGCATAGTGTTATGTGACAGAGTGTATGGCTTCAGCCACCCTGAAATCCTGGGGGTAACCAATTCCATGAAATACTAATTCTCTTCCCTTCCTTTTCCACCATCTTGCTGGTCAGCTAGCCTACATTTTTTTTTTTTTTTGAGGGGTGGAGGTGGTAGGGTGAAAGGTGGGAATACAGTGTTTAAAATGTTCAATGTGAACAGTAAGGGAAATGGGAGTCAAAGGATGTGCTGAGCCAGAAAATTCTTGAGAATCACCAATACTAAGAATGGAGTTAAAATTCAAAATGATGTGTGTATAATGGAAAAGAGGTTATGCATACAAAGAAGTTACACACTTTAGAATTTCAGAGAAGAAATAACAGACTTTGGGAAAATAACATTTGGAAAGTGTCTATGAAATAATTAACCAAAAATGTACGGGTTGCTAGGGCAGAGATAACCATTGATGGATCCTGAGGGCCCCATCCATGGTGACATGAAGAGAACAGCTTACAGGTCATAAGTTAGGGTGAAGCTTCTTTTAGGGTTTCAGGTCCTCTTTCCATGTTTTCCCTTTGTCAACTTTATGAAACCCTTTTCAAATCACAGCATGATTTCTATATTGTCCCCAAAGAGGTAACACTACATTGGCCTTGTACTTATACAAATCTCTTATGTTACCAGAGAATGCTGCCCCCAAATGCTCAGGAATTTGTCCTTTTTTTAAGAGCAACCATTTCTTCATCTGGATTGTTTAAATATTAACAAACTACAGCTCCCTAGCCATAATATTCCTAAAGGTTCTACCTTTGTTCCTGAGTGAAATCCCTCCAAAATTATTTCTTCACACAATATTTCCCTTGTAGCCTACCTTGAGCTGGACTAGATTCCTTGGGCCTCATCTGGTGTGTTTTGAGAACTCTCCTAAACCTGCATTGCCTGCATACCTCTGTGACATGTTTGAACAAAGTAATTTCCATTCTCTATCCCAGTCTTACATACCTGCAAATTCTCCACTAATTGCATAACCTATATAGCAACTGTCCCTTTCTGTACATGGGTTAATTTAGCACAGATTACACTGATGCAATGGTCAACACTTCTGTCAGTAGCTTCTAGGAATCTGGAAGCCAGCACAGAGTTCCCTCCTCATACACTGCCCTCTATGCCCAGGCCTTTACTAGCTCTATCCCCTAGTTATTTTCTCTAGCTTACAACCAGGGTCTATTTTTGCCAGCTTACAACCAGGTCCTAAGGCTTCCTTCTACCCTACTATGGTCTTAACAAAACATCGTCTCAACAAAGGCTGGGCTCTTTCTACAAGGAAATTCTCTCTCAGCTGCTATGGGATAAACAAAATTGAAAACTTCATACCTCTGATTTTCACTGGTTGCCCAACTTCTACTTTCCCCACAAGTCTTCACAAATCCCTGGAACAAGATTCTATTGCTCCCTCTGCTGCAGCAACCCACCTTCTTTTCAAACTTCTGATTTTTGGCAGCTCTCTATCTTTATAGGCCTACCATATCCTCAACTCAAACTGTCACATACTGCTACCTTAACACTTTCTGTGATAAGATTTATCAGCAGTAACAACTATCACTCAAACAAGACAGCAAAGCAATTCTCTAGGGGTTTCATTCTTGGTAACAAAAGAAGCCAGGGATTTCATTTATTTTGCAATAATTAGCTTTTCCCCTCTACCATTATCCAGGCTATCTCTAATGCTTTCCTCAAGCTCTCTTCTGGGGTGGTATGGTATAGTTCTAGACTTTATCCTGGTTATCTGATTAGATTCTTTACCTCAGATTCAATACCGAATCCTTCACCATTATACATCCTCTTAAGGAACCACAGTGTGATTGTTCTAAAATGTTAGCCTTCACAAGAATCTCCTGGAGACAGTGTTTAAAAGGCAGGTGTCCAAGCCCCTCTGTAATTCTGCTCTAGTAGATGCAGGAACCCGCCTCTTCCTCTAGTCCACCTAAGTGTTTCTGAAGCCAGTATCGGAGGAGCATATTCTTTCCCAGAGTGGGCCATTCATACCGTGGTGGCCCAAGACATTTTAATAGTTATGTGTTTAATTTACATTTTAAAAAAGCATAGAATAGTAAAAACATGATTTCCTAGATACTACTTAGAAGGCTAAGTAGAGTAGAACTCATATGGCAAGAAAGGTGGAAGTGGAACATGATGAAGCAGGAGAAACACTGTGTCAAGAATGAGGACTGCTTCTCTGAACCCTCAATATGGTTATTTTTTAAACTTCCAGGATATTTCTTCAATATATACCATAATTTTTTTATTATAAATGCTACATTTTCACTATAGAAAGTTTGAAAACTTCACGAAAATAGGCAAAAGAAAGTAACAATTACTGCCAATGAGAGATTACCACTTACATCTTGAAACTGCCTTCCTGTCTTTCCTCTCTCGGACCTGCTCATGCTTGCTTTCTCTCTCTCTGTCTCACTCAGTCTCTCTTTCTCAAGCCTTTGTCCTTCATGCTTTTAAAATTGGAAACATACTGCACACATAGATTTGCCACTCTTCTTAATTTTTTTAACACTTCGTTGTGCCATTAAATAGTCTCCAAAAAGATTATTGTAATGGTTTAATAACATTCCAGCATGGAGTAGTCAAGAGCATATGGGCCAACCTGCCTGGCTTCAAACCCTGCCTCTGCCTTGGGTAGATGATTTAACTGTTCTATGCCTTCATTTCACCATTAGTAATATGGGGATAATAACACACCTAACTCACAGAATTGAAGTAAATGAGATAGAATATTTAGGACACATAATAAGTACTTGAAAAGTTTGGATACTATCATCCTATGTGAATTGCCACACTAAAAGCATTTATTTTATTATTTTATTTTTTGATGTTTTATATCCTTTAGAATGTTTGTGATTCCTATAGGACCTATCCTAGGGTCAGAAAACCCATATATATTAATGTAGGTGGAGGAACAGCTCATATGTTCACTAATTTCCATGGCATGTCTACTTTGGCTCTTTGGTTTTCAATTTCTCCTAACACTGACTTTTTCTGCATACTCAAAATGTCTTCCCCTTCTAGGCCTAAGCAAATATGACCATTCTTTCACACCACAGGTAGGTGGCTCTGTTGTCATCATATACAGTTCTTATTACTTTGATCCTGTGACTACAGGATAAACCAACATAGGGAGATTACTGTCTTGAATATAATTTGTTTTCTGCTTTTTCTCTTTGACTAACAGCTAACAAAGCTATTCATTTGAAGAGACTTACTACACATAAACCTGGTCAATCTCTAAGACAGTCATTCTCTTTTTTTTTTATTTTTTTATGTTTTATTTATTTCTGAGAGAGAGAGACAGTGTGAGCAGGGGAGGGTCAGAGAGAGAGGGAGATACAGAATCTTACACAGGCTCCAGGCTCCGAGCTGGCAGTCAGCACAGAGCCCAACGCGGGGCTCAAACCCACAAACCACGAGATCATGACCTGAGCAAAAGTCGGATGTTTAACCGACTAAGTCACCCAGGCGCCCCTAAGATAGTCATTCTCAATTATTCTCCTTAAGAGCTGGGTATGTCTCAATCAGCCTTCTAGACAGAAAGTCAGCCTTAGCCTATCTGTTATACCTTCTATCCTCCGTGAATGTTCTGGCTTGTGGTTTGGACTGTAATTTAATGGTTAGTGGTGATTCTAGCAAGCACCCTTCAGGCCCTGTCAAAGTTCTGCTCTTCTTTATGTCCTCCTGTCATGACCAAATTTCATTAAAATCTTATCTACTTAAAAATATTGTGGCTGTTTCTGCTTTATTTTTCAAGAGAAAATCCTCAGATACCATTATATATTACACAAAAAATCTTAGAGTTTTGCTATAGGTAGTGGCTTTGGGAGAGACTGAACATCACAAAGCAAACCTATTTCTAGATGACAGAGGACAATTGTGCAGTCTGCACTTGATGGTCCAATATTGCATACATCTGTGTGACAGCAAGAAAAGCAATCCCTAGAGCTCTGGATATACCTTTACTTCCCTCTGTTTTTATTTTAAAAAATTACAAACCTACAGAGAGTTCTTAAGGAAAGTACAATGAACACACATATAAACTTTATCTAGGTTCCCTGATTATTAATATATTACCACATTTCCTTTCACTGATAGGATATGTGTGTATTTGTTTATATATGTAAATTAAATAAACAGATGTCTGTTTATATATACATAAATTTATTACTATTATTACTATTACTATTTTGCTGACATCATACCCCTATGAATAAAGATATACTCTTACATAACCATAAAACTGAAAACATTTAACATTGATAAGATACCATTATGTATTACACAGGCCAAATTCCCCAAATATCTGTGTAGTGTGTTTTAATGTAAATTAGTTTCCAGCCCTACTCTCTCTTTTGCAACATTGATAGGCATATTTTGTTGTTGATGATGATGTTGTCTTTTTCAGAATGTTTCTCAGTTTGGATTGCTTTGACTGCTTTCTCATAATTAGATTTAGGTTAAACTGGGATTTGGGAGGTGGGACAGAAATACTAAATACATGACCTTGTGTATATCAAATAAAAACCTCTTAATGTCAGTTTTGTATCTCACTGGTAGTGTAAGTGTGGTCTCTTGGGAAAGATGATATTCACCAGATTTCTGCATTGTTAAAAGTGTATTTTACTTTTTTTTTCTTTTTCTTTTTTAACTGAACTTTATTCATTTTTTTTGAGAGACAGAGTGCAAGCAGGGGAGGAGTAGAGGGAGGGAGACACAGAATCTGAAGTAGGCTCCAGGCTTTGAGCTGTCAGCACAGAGCCCACCATGGGGCTGGAATCCATGAACCATGAGATCATGACCTGAGCTGAAGTCAGCCCCTTAGCTGACTGAGCCGCTCAGGTACCCCAAAAGTGTATTTTCCTTTTGTGGTAAATATGAATCTATGGGATCAAATTATTTGAATATCATATTCCCCAATGTTCTTTTACCCAATGGTTTTAGTATCCGCTGATAATTATTGACTAAATAATTATAATTACTATGGAGGTTGTAAAATGATAATTTCCTATGTGCATTATACCTTATACATTTAATAATTGACATCTTTCCCTAAGAAGTGCTTTTCTTTCTCCCCTTCTTAATTTTATTTCCTAACCTGTATGAATTCATAGATACTTTAAAAATTCAATTTTCAGTCAATTCCTGTCATTTTTCATTCTGATGCATGGGTTATTCCAAATTTGGCCAGTAGGAATCACTTCAAGTTGGTCAATATGCTTTTTATGAAGTCTCTGTACTCAAAGTCTGAATTTTGGACAAATACATTCAGGAGCACAAGGGATAGAGGGGACTAAAACTCATCAGCTCTCTACATATATTGTTTCTATAATTCTTACAAAAGCCTATAAAGTAAGCATTATCTATAATTTATTGAGATATTTTAAAGTTCTGTAATTAACATAAAAGTCCTGATACGCAGATATTACAGTACAGATGGACATTCAGGATAAAACTGAGGAATATAAACAGGTAAATAAATGGAAGCTCTCAACAGAGACAGAATTAACATTGCCTTTATCCACAACTGATAAAAATATCTTTGCTTTTAGTTATGTGTTTTTGTGTGTTTAACCAGTTTTTCAGTGATGTTAATCCAGAATCACATCGCATATTCTGGGTAGTTAAAAACACATAATCTAACTCCTTAGCTAACTTTATACAATACAAGCTCTCAACTACTTATACTTAATTAACTTGCCAGATTCACAGATACTCTCCATTCTCTGAAAATTGAACTCTGCTATGCCCAACATGCTGAGCACGTGACTGTAGTAACTATTCTTTGATATGCCAAGGACTTCTTTTCTTTTTTAAGTTTATTTATTTATTTTGAGAGAGAGAACACACATGTGCATGCATTAGGGTGGGGCAGAGAGAAAGGAAGAGAAAGAACCCCAACAAGGCTCCAAGCTGTCAGTGCAGAGCCCAGCACGGGGCTCAATCCCATGTGAGCTCATGACCTAATCCAAATCCAAGAGTCCGACACTTCGCTGACTGAACTACCCAGGTGCCCCTATACAAGGACCCACTATATATAGCTCCCACTCGGCTGTAGTTTACTATCCCAGAGTTAGTTGTACTTGTTCCCAAGCCTGTTTGGGTTCATTAGACTTATGATTGTAATATTTTAATTAATTAAATTAAATATATTTTAATTAAATATGAAAATTGACAAGGAGAGCAAAGAAGACAGTACTTGTTATTCTGAAAATGAAGCTGAGTGCTTGGGACTCGACAATCCCAAGTCACTTAAAAAACATTACTAGCACCATAAGTGTGAGCAAGAAAAGTTTCAAAGATTACAGTAGGAATCATGAAAGTCCTATCAATTTAGGTTGCCTCAGAAATGTCTGCTTTACCTTAAATAAACTGAAACTAGAAATAGATGCAGTATAGATATGATTTATGCAAGAAAGTCTCCAAAATACAGATCTACACTCAGGGGGGAAAAGATCTGGACCCTACATCAAATACTGTATTTTGAGTAATAAGGAATCATGCTTTATTATGGCATATTTTAGGACTTCAGGCTTTAACTGAATTTTTTGATTGACTCATTACTGCTTTGGGTCTTACCAAATAAGAGTTTTCCACTGTAAAGTTCTCAGCCTACAAGATTTCTATCCCGTTTTCATTTTTATTTTATTCCATCCCATTTCTGTGTCTTTAAAAAGTCTCAAGTTAAAGAACCATTTTAGGTCTTGTTAAGAATCTGTATTTGGTCAGGGCACCTGGCTGGCTTAGTTGGAAGAGTATGCAACTCTTGATTTAAGGGTTGTGAATTTAACCTCCTTGTTGGGTATAGAGATTACCTAAGTCAAAAAAAGAAAAAAAAAAGAAAAAGAAAAAGGAAGGAAGAAGGAAGGAGAAAGAAAGAAAGAAAGAAAGAAAGAAAGAAAGAAAGAAAGAAAGAAAGAAAGAAAGAAAGAAAGAAAAATCTATTTGGACTACAGGGATCCAAATTATCACTGCAGCCTAGTCTTTGATGTCCAGAATGGATCCTTCAGTAAGATGGTGTCTAAACAACATTTATGTCTCCTGAACATAACCAAGCAGAAAACCTACGAGGTCTTTATATACTATCTAAATATCATATTGTATGTTGTATATTTTTTATAGGTTAAAGTTTCTACTGTATATCTGTCTTTCAAGAACGGCTATCACTTCTTTTGAATCTCCCTAAACACCTAAGGCTGTTCCTGCTTTTCCTAAATTAGATCTTCAGAAAAATTAGTAGAGGATATAATGTCTAAAGGGGGTGTCTCTTGATCAGATAGGGGCCTCCAAATGTGTGGCGATGATTGCACAGAAGTCAATGGCATAGGAGGTGAAATAATTCATCTTATGCAGAACAAAAGAGAGGTTTATAGAATACACTGTGAAGGAGTGACGAGCAGGAGAGCAGAGAAGAGGCTGTGTGCCACAAGGTAGTGGAACATGAGGAGGCAAGGCAATGTATGGAATCTTCCCTTTTTGGTAACCATACCTAGTTGTAAGTAGCGTGATGGTTAGTTAGGGCCTATGGATATTTTGAGGTGGGTCACCTAATGGGCCTGTTTATATTCAGCCAGGTGGTTGCTGTGGCCCTTTCTATGTTCCACTGTTCAAGGCTATTTGCCTATAAGCAGCCTCTACAGAGAAGATATTATATAATAGTACAGCATTCAAAGGCAGTACTGGAAATGGCCTATCTACCGGGTGGACCCTCATTAAAAATAGCCCTTTCCTATTTTGACGTCAGTTCAAGATTTTATTTCACTTTTGGCTTTGACTGCTAATTTATTACCAGTCTACGGCTGTTCATGTAGGAGGCACTTAACAAATATTTATGGAAGATAGTGTTTCTTTCTTTCACTTCTGAAAATATTCAGGAGCTCAAATGACGCCTAAATAGACAGGACACAGAGGCCACAATCAGCAGCTATACTGTCCCTGGGGGGAAGGAGGAACACACCCAAATGACCCTTACTGTGCTCTGCCCTTTAAGTAAATCTGTAGTACAGAACCATTCTCTCCCCAAGGAGCTGGAGAACCAGCCTCAACCTTTCAGCAGGAGAATGAGACTGAGTACAAAAGCATGGGCATTAGAGCATAAACAGAGCAGTGTCATGTCACATCATGTCACTTTGATTTGGATAGAGCCCTACTGCTGACTGAATTTAGTCCAGACTCATCGGGCTGACATCCCACCTTCCCAACTTTAGACCCTCTACTCCCATGGTGTATATACCATGTTCCAGCAAAACAGGAAACTCTATTCTCAGATGAGCCGTCTTTACCTGAATTGCTTTCCCCACCCTATTCAAACCAACCCATTTCTGCCTATTGAAATCCCACCCATCCATCAAGATCTCTGGTCGCAAGTCACTTTTCCTTGAAGCCTTCCTTGATTTCTCTAACTCATGGTTTTCTGTCTCCTTTGAACCTTTAGGTCACCAAGCATATTTTGCATCATCTTACAATCATGTTTTACTTTACCGGCTATGCTCCTTGGGAGCAGACACTAGGTTCTACAAGTCTGCATTTCCTGCAGGACCTTGCCCAATCAGAGTTTTGCACATAGAAGGTGTTTAACCTCTAAATAAATATTTGGTGGCTGTTAGTTGAATTGTATAAGTTTTTGACTCTATAACCAAGCAGTGTGGTGCTGGAAAACTTTAGGAAATATTTTTAGGAGGAAAAAGGCACATAGATTTGGAATGAAAATATTCTACTCTAAACCATGAAATCCTGTGAGCTGAAAAATAATACTTAGAATTCAGATAGAATATTTGACTTCCAGACATGTTATTTTATTTATGCTATAAATAGATTGTGTTTATTCCAAGGCAATTTTTATTTATTGAATACTAGGAAAAATATTACTTCTATTTTCTTGACACTTTTAAATTCTTGTCTTCAATATTTTTTTTTACCAGTTTGATTGTTAATTAACTATTAAAATATCAATAGCCTTAAAATGATTTAAGACTGTCTATATTTTCTGGCATTGAGTGGTCAAATATACAATCCTACAGACTGATACTTCGAACAAATACAGGGAACCACTTCTTATATATGTCATCTTTATAATTTATTATTGATACATTCTATAATGACATCTATTTCCTCCTTGCTTTTCTGCCACAGAGCTGGGTAGCAGGCAACTGAACAAGCACTAAAGAACTTTCCCTATTAACTTTATTCTGCTGTTCAGGATAGATTGTGACATTGACAGCATTATGGATCACTCAGCATCCTCCCCTCCTCTTTATTTTCTCTAGTACTTTGTTCTCTTGAGGCTGTGGGGCACTTCAAGGTGGGTCTGGTGCATTAAATATGTGTGTGGCTTGACTATAGTACCAGGATGGTATACACTAATGATCTCATTCCGGATTCTGTCTTCATTTTTATCTCCCTGTGTGTGCAATGCACTCAGCTAGGTCATGATCAGCCAGATACAGTCTTGCTTATTTGCTGAAGGGTTTCCACATGTGCCATCCACATGACTTATTTCTTAGATTTGGGGGCAATTTCTTTAAATGTGGTCACCAAGTACAGATTTGGAGCATCTGAAAATGAAATAAATGGTTTAAAACTACAAAAGAGGAAAAGAACTATATTCTCTTCGTATTAGCATGATGACCAGGCTTCATTGCTTAAATGCAAAATTGCCAGTCTCTGAGTGATAGTAGAAAATAGCTTAGTTACCTCTGTCCAAAATTCTGGCCCCACAATAATGTATAAAAGGAAATCATGTTCTGGCCAAACTCAAATACTTATAGACAAATAACTAGAGGTTCTGAATGATGTATAAGTGATGATCAGCCTTTTTTTTTTTTTTTTTTTTTTT
>NW_027529433.1:1683547-1684979 GCF_008692635.1 Crocuta crocuta
TTTTCATATAAATATCGGAATTTAAGTCGTAAATCCCTTTCTTTTGTCATCTTCGGGGTTTCTAGAGCTTCTTGCTGTTCCTTCTGCCTAAAAGTCTGTTCCTGTAAATATGCACATATCTTGTTCTCTTATCTCCTTCAAGTCTTTGCTCAAATGTTCTCTTCCTTTTCGGTGGGAGTTTATGCTGTATATTGCAAAGTTTGTATCTCTCTTCCTTCCCTGTTATATTTTCTCCATATAGCACTTACCACCACCTGAATGATTATACATATTTTTGTTTATAAGCTGTCTCCCTCCACCACTAGAAGGGCAAGAATTTTTGACTATTGCAATCCCCAGTCCCAAGAAGGAGCCTGGCAGATAGTAAGTGTGCAATAAGTATTTGCTATGTAAAAATGAATAAATTTAGTCTTTTCTCCCCTTCCGTATATTAATATCACCTTTCCAAAACATAAATCCAATCATGCTACTCCCATGCTTATAAACTTTCAATAGGCTACAGAATACAATTCCACTGCCATTCCTTGGCATAAAGAATTCCAACCCAACTCTCCAATCTTTCCTCTTAGCACTTAACCAGTCAATATTCCCCAAACCTGCCTTGACCCTCCTATCTCCAGGCTTTTGCACACACTGTTCTTTTCATCTACAATGCCTTTCCCACTTTCCTACCTGGACAATTCTTGATCATGCATCAGGATCCAGTTGAAACTGGGGCTCCTCTAGAAAGCTTTCCTCATCTACTCCAGGCAGAATCAGCCTGTCCCTTATCTCATTTCCTACATTTATTATAGCACCAATGACATGAGGTTACAGTTATTTATACATCTGTGTTCTTCTATTAAACTGTGATATTAGCTTTTGTCTTCCTTAGTCTGAGTCATTAATAAGATTATATATGTAAAGCTTTGCAAACTAGTTGAAATGCAGTTGGTATTTAATCTCTTTTCATTTCTTTCTTCCCGACCATGCCTCAAAACTGAGTCCACTTAACATGACATATAAAGCTTTCAAGGACTGGAAACATTGTATAATAATCTTTGAACCCTAGTGAGTTCTATAGACACTGATATTTTACAAGATTTTTGAATGGAATAATGAATGGATGGATGGATGGATGGATGGATGGATGGATGGATGGATGGAGGGATAAACTGATGATGAATAGATGGATAGACAAATGGGCCTCCAAGTTCTAGGTCTAAGACCTCCTTTTTTCTTCCTTTTTCTTTCTTTTTTTTCTTTTTTTTTATTGTTTGCAATACTAGTTTTCTTCATAACCACTTCATTACCATTCTTCTTACATATGCCCAATTAGATGATTCCACATATTTGCGGGATTTAGATGATTAATTGCAATCTCAAACAATTCACTCTAGAGACCTAAAATTTATGTTAAAAAAAAAAAAAAAAAGGTTTCTCTGAGGCCAGG
>NW_027529433.1:1684986-1687654 GCF_008692635.1 Crocuta crocuta
AGGCAGAAAACCTGGACAAAAATGTTAAAGGTACTGTGTACAAAATAGCAGCTTGCAATTTTTCAACTTCTAAATGCATTATTCAGTCTTTGGGGAATAAACAATGAGCAAAGAAAGTTAGAGTTGAATGCATTGGAAAGTGTTTCATACTTGATTCCAAAAAAGGATTAAAAGGACTTGACATAGAAAAGAGTGATTTTTATCAAGGCAGAGGACACGTTGGAAAAAGGTCATAGAATGTAGCTGGATACACAGAGACAGCCATAAATCACGTTAGCAATCAACACACCCACGGTTCTATGCCCACCAGCTGGGGCCTGTATTTGAAAGAAAAGTGTCAATCCCTCACCCAGCACTAAGTTTTGTAATTCTAAACTGTAAAAAACATTTCTTTCTAAGCCCATCCTGGGATCATAATATGACCTGATAAATAGCTTCATTTTATTTTAGTTATAAAATACATGGGATGGGAAAAGCAACAGCATCTACAGTGCAGGGTCTGGTGACACCAGCCTTCTGTACTAGTGGTTTCTACGTGTAAGACTTCTAGCCCTGTGGTCTTGCATCTCCTTTATTCTGGGAATCTCATCTATCATTACTTGACTCACCTAAGCCAATTCCTGCCCAAAACCTACTATAATACCTTGAACATCAAAATCACTCTAACCACAAAATTCTATCTCTTTTCTTCTACCATCCCTTCCCTCCTGCTAAACCCACCCTCTTCAGGACCTCTTGAACCTCACTTTGGAAAGACGATATGACAGTATTTGACACAAATATGACAATATTTGTGGCAGAGAATGCCAATTTTCCTCCAATATTTCCTCCTCCACCCTCAAAATAATAGAAGCCCCATATTTTATCAGGGCACATAGTTGTTCACAATAAAGGCTACCTTTTCTTGCTTTCCTTGCAATTAGATGTAGCCTTGTGACTAAGTGCTGGTCAAGAGGATGGGAATAGAAGTGACAGGTGCTATCTCTAAGTTGCTCCTTAAAAGGAGAGAATGTGCCATCCTGCTAACTAGAATATGGACATAATGGTGAGTTATTCTGAATCATGTGAATGAGAGCAAAGCAATAAGCTAAAACGGCCTTAGGCTTCTGAAAACTTTTCAGAGCAAAGATGCCATGAGCTCAGTTTATAATATAAAATAGAAATAACTTTTACTGTGTTTAAGCCATTGTTATTTGGGATCTCTGTCACAGCATTCAACTTATAGCCTAACTAGTACGATCCTTCACAAAGTGACCTGTCCACCAAACACATTTTTTCCACCCTTGTTTTACAACTTTTCCCGTAACCATTGGTAGTTCTCAATGTTGGCTGCATATTACAATTTCCTGTGACATTTTTTCAAAAATCTTGATGCCCAAGGATGACTTCAGATCAATGACATCAGAATTTCTGGGAAAGACTCATGCATCAGTATTTTTTAAATTAGCCAGCTGATTCTAATGTACAACCAAGGTTTAGATAGTTTAGATGATCTACTGGTATCTTGAGAAGTTGGAAGCTGGAATCTTTGAAGTTGGAAAAAGTAAAGAAGGTAGTAGAAAGTAGATAGAATGATGATTCATCTTGTTTTTTAATGTTTATTTATTTATTTTAAGGGAGAGGGAGAATCCCAAGCAGGATCTGTGCTGTCAGCCCAAAGCCCAACATGGGGCTCAGTTGCACAAACTGTGAGATCATGATCTGAGCTAAAATCAAGAGTCTGACTCTTAACCAACTGACCCACTCAGGCACCCCTCCTCATATATTTTGCTTAAAAATTTAATAGAGCTATCCATTATCTTGCTGGAAGTTTTGAAAACTCTCAGTTTACCACAATAGGAAGTAAGTAAGAAATACATTCCAACGTAGTGTTTTAATGACTCTTTTATTTACTAATCTTGATTTTTTTTTCTGTGATTCAGACTTCTTTCATTGGTACTGTAGAACCTAACCACAAATTAACATCTTGCAGAAAACTACACAAATAGAGAACAGGGGTGACAGGGGAGCACCAATCACCAAACACCCCACTGTATAAAAAAAGTAAAGTTTACCCCAAGGAATGATTTACATCAGAGAATTTTTCATTCAATGTTTAAAATACACAGATCACTCACTATACCATACACCTGAAACTATATAAACATAGCACTGTATGTTAACTATACTTGAATTAAAATAAAAAACTTAATAAGAATTTAAAAAATAATAAATTTAAAGAATACACAGACCACCTCTCAGTAAGACAACAGTCACCAGGCCAGAGAGATTTGTAATCAGAGAGAGAGAGAGAGAGAGAGAGAGAGAGAGAAACTGAAAGAAAAGAGAAGGGGAATGTGGTGAGGGGAGAGAGACTGAGAAAGATGGGGTGGGAGGGAAAGAGAAGAGAGATAGTGGCAGAGAGACAGACGGTTATAGCTCTTGAGGGGCCATTAAGGTTCAATTCCCTTGCCACACACCTCTCCCTCCATTCACTCAGCTCCTGTAAATGACTTTTCTGATTTACAGAGCAGGGGAGGGGTTATTCATTTCCTGTGTATTATTCCATTACTTACTAATATCTGAAAGCAGACGAGAGATGGTGTAAGCTGAATGGGAAGAGACGGTGAGGGAGAAGTTATAATTGCATGAATTATTCTTTTTTTTTTTTTTTTTTTTTTTTTTTTTT
>NW_027529433.1:1687665-1742866 GCF_008692635.1 Crocuta crocuta
TTTTTTTTTTTTTTTTTTGTTTTTTTATTTGCCAATGGGGCTCATTTAATCTGATATCCGGTATGACAAAAATACTATTGTAATTTACTTAAACTATGAAGGAGGGAAAGACAAGATTTTTTATTTTAAGTGTCAAAGAAATAGTTCCTAGGACTTGATCACTTTTTCAAAATTTAGTGGAGATCCAAAGTCTGAACTAATACACATTGTCATCACCTTTCTAGGCTGTCCTTGGCTAATGTTCATTTTGAAACTAATGTTCCTTCTAAGAGGATATTCAGTGGGATCATGAAATAGTGTGTCTCTGGCTATATCTACTGGAGGTTCAAAAAATGGCATTTATAAAAAAACAATTTTTCACAACTTAGACCTAGCTTTAATGAAACAGAATGACATAAAGTCAGCTATCAATGAGATATAATATGGAAAGAAGGCAAATTGCAATAGCCTTCATTTGAATTAGAAAGTAGGAGTTGGTTCTTAACTGTTTGTTTGTATCATCAAAGCCCAGCCTGGGTTAGGAAACTAAGTTTCAAGTGACTTAAGAGAAAGGGCTGATAACTTGACAAGAGCTGTACACCTTGCAATTTATACTTGGATAATTTATACTTGGATGGATAAGAACTTGTTGGTTAAAACATTAAAATAATCATTTCAGAGGATCAGTACTTCACAAGAAAGAAAGCAACCACTGAGTCATAGATCGGATGTGCTTCAGAAGGTACAGAAGGAAATGGCTTTTAATGTGACTTTTTTTTTTTTTTTGCTATACTATATAATATTTTGTTTGCTGACCTACTGGGTTTTGTTTGTTTGTTTGTTTGTTTGTTTTACCATAACCTTAAAATTCAGACTATGGTTTTTAAAATCTCTCTTTTAAAAATCAAGGATAATATTTCTTTTGTATAAGGTCTAGCTCATGAATTTTTTTTTAAATGTTTTATTTATTTTTGAGAGAAAACAAGTGGGGGAGCGGCAGGGGGGGNGGCTTTTAATGTGACTTTTTTTTTTTTTTTGCTATACTATATAATATTTTGTTTGCTGACCTACTGGGTTTTGTTTGTTTGTTTGTTTGTTTTACCATAACCTTAAAATTTAGACTATGGTTTTTAAAATCTCTCTTTTAAAAATCAAGGATAATATTTCTTTTGTATAAGGTCTAGCTCATGAATTTTTTTTTAAATGTTTTATTTATTTTTGAGAGAAAACAAGTGGGGGAGCGGCAGGGGGGGGGAGACAGAGGATACAAAGTGGGCTCTGTGTTGACAGCAGTGAGCCTGATATGGGGCTTGAACCCATGAACCGTGAGAGCATGACTCAAGCTGAAGTCAGACGGTCTGAGCCACCCAGGTACCTCTCATCAACATTTGTATATATACATTCAAGTATCTCAGACGGACACCATCAGGGAATTTTCCAATAGTTTTTTCCCATCCTCCTTGATTCTAATTTTTAAAATGCTGATTTTGTTTGGCCACAGGTCAAAGTGCTGATTTTGTTAGGCCATTGCCTAGCCCCAGGAAATGAACCACGATTGGTCTAAGACTTTTATGGTACAGCCAGGACCTCTTTTGCTGGCTACTTATTTTCTCAGCAGTAAGTGGTGACCATGTGACCCAGCTCTGGTCAATCATATGTCAGAGGGAATCTCCAGGGGCCTTCTGGGTAATATTTCACTTTCTGACAAAATGGATAGGTATTTAAGGAGATTTTCTTGGGTGTTGCTATTCTTTTTGTCTGATATATGGAGGTAAAGGCCTGATGCTTGGCACTGAAACATACATCTTATTACTGATTGCCCATGAGGCAAGAGCATGACAGAAGATGAAGATTATGTCAAAGATGCTGAACCCAGACCTAATACTGCTTTGCTATTGTTATTGCTGTTGTTGTTTTTTGGACTTTAATACTGTTGAGCCACTGAATAAGCTCTGGAACTGCCTACAACTAGATTTTTGTTAAATAAGCAATAAATATCTCTTTGATAAACCCATGTTTATTGGGTCTTCTGATATTTGCAGTCAAAAACTTCCCAATCAATATACAATTCTTCTCCTTTCAGGTCATGAGTTTTTATTACTTTGTCATATGATTATGGAGATGATTCTTCATTAGGCTGCCTTTTTTCGTTTATTAATCCAAACTTCATATAACTGGTAACCTCCTCAAGAAAAGAAAGAAAATCATTCTTCCCATGAAATCAAATAATTATTACTTACAAATATTAACTAGCTATTTGGCAATATTAACCATTAACATAAATAATTGCAATCATTTCCTGTTGGGAGTTCTGACAAATTTGACAAGAATTAATCTGAAAGGTTAGTACTATGACTACAACAATACTGTTTCCATGTTGAATGGACATTGTTGTGTATTTGCTATAAAAAAGTAATTTTTTACATTTATTTTTCATTTGAGAGAGAGCACATGTGAGCTGGGGAGAGGGGTAGAGGGAGTGAGAAGGAATCTTAAGCAAAATTCATGCTCAGTGAGGAGTCCAATGCAGGGCTCAATCCCATGAGTCTGGGATCATGACCTGAGACAAAATCAAGAGTTGGACACTCAACTGACTGAACCACTCAGACGTTCCAAAGAGTAATTTCTTATTGGACTTCAAAGTTTACAGATTAGTTCAAATGTCACATATTAGTGCAACTGATTCTCACAACAACCTCACAAGGCAGGCATTATTTTTGGCTTAGTTTTACACGTAAAGACACCAAGACAGAAAAACTAATAGAACTGTTCCTGCTAAATCAGTTAGTAACTAGAAGAACTTGGACTTAGAGCAAAGCCTATGTTTTTCCTCAATACCATGCCGTGACTTGGACAGTTCTGAGGCTCTCAGCCTTCAGCCCAAATATTCCCAGATCTCATGATGTGTTATTAGTATGTTGTATTGAACTTCATAAAACTTAAGAATAGATATGTATCTGCCATACCCATATAATTGTTAGCCTAATATAAGTTTTGGTAGAACTTACCCAAGTTGGCTTAAAACAAATTTTGAAAAGCCCCAAAGGGTACCAAGGTGATACCTTCCTCGGCTTACAATGGGGATACATCCAATAAACCCATTTAAGTTGAAAACATCATAAGTCAAAATGCATTTAATATACCCAACTACTAAACATCATGGCTTAAACTAGCCTACCTGAAATGTGCTCAGAACACTTATATTAGCCTACAGTTGGGCAGTCATGTAACACAAAGTCCATTTTATTATGAAGTGTTGAATAGCTCCTGTAATGTACTGAATACTGTACTGAAAGTGAAAACCAGAATGACTGCATGGGTACAGATGGTTGTAAGTGTATTGGTTATTTTCTCTCCGGGTTGCATTTCTGATTGGGAACCGTGGCTCGGGGCCACTGCCCAGCATCATGAGAGAGGAAGTATTGTATCATCTATTGCCAGCCCATAAAAAGATTAAAATTCAAAATTCGAAGTATGTTTTATACTGATACTGAGTATCCCATCCTGGAATTGAAAAAACATAAGCTGAACCATTGTAAGTCAGGGACCATCTGTATTTAGAGGCATTCCTTCTCTTGGAACTTTCTTAGTAATTTTTCTTGCTGTCTATTATAAACTGAGGTCATATTACAATTAACTCTCTATTAGTTGTTTTTGTCTAGCACAGTGCCTGCCACATAATAAGAACTCCATAAGTTTATTTTTTAATGTTTATTTATTTAATTTTTTTTTTTAATGTTTCTTGAGAGAGAGAAATTGCACATACATAGGGGAGGGCCACAGAAACAGGGAAACAGAGGATCCAAAGCAGGCTTTGCACTGTCAGACAGAGCCCAATGCGAGGCTGGAACTCACAAACTGTGAGACCCTGACCTGACCTGAAGGTGGACATTTAACTGACTGAGCCACACACACGTGCCTCTGCCCATAATATTTATTAAATCAACAATGAGTTACTGATCTAATTATGCATAGACAGAGGAACACTTTCATCTTTTCCTTCTTAAGCATGTTAGTGTACTGTCTCAAAAATTTGCTTTGGAAATCCAAAGTTCTAGGCAGTTTCAGGAAAGAAACCATTATAAATAGAATCAAGGTGAAGTTTCTTCACACTTTGTCCTTCTTGAACTGGTGCAAATACCCAAAAACAAGAGGAAAGCAATTAGTTTTTTCCAGTGGTAATGGTAGTTTCTAGAAATAGCTTATCCATCTTCCATTGGGACCTGTCTTCTTTCTAATCACTTTTCTTCTCATGCTGGATTAGTTTAGAAACATCATTGCCAGAGTTCAGTCCACTCCTTTGGTTTTTAATATTGCAACCACATCACCCCAGGTAGAGAAGTAAAACAACTGGATTGAGGAAAGTTATATATCTCTTAAAGTGTCAAAGGAGTGAAATTATAGCTCAGATAATCTTCCTGTGAAAGTTAAAATAGTTTTAAGGGATGTGGCGCCTGGCTGACTCAGTTGGTTGAGCGTCCATCTTGGGCCCAGGTCATGATCTTGTGGTTCATGAGTTCAAGCTGGGCTCTATGCTGACAACTCGGAGCCTGGAGCCTACTTCAGATTCTGTGTCTCCTTCTCTCTCTGCCCTTCCCCTACCCATGCTCTGTCTCTCTCTTCTCTCAAAAATAGGTAAAAACATTAAAATTTTTTTTAAGTTTTAAGGGAAATCCATGATATTTTTGAAATGGGCTTCTGTTTTCATAGAACTGAATTGTTCTAATAAAAAAAAGAAGTTCATAACTGGAATTCAACATGCTTGTGAATTATCACTTGCAAACTGAGTTTGTCCCAATGGGGAGAACAACCACTTCAAGAAGTATTCATGTATGGATTTTGGTTTTTTAAGTCTACTCAAATTTATTTCAGCAATCACGTTCTTTTTAGAATTAAGGAAAGATGAGTCTGTGGGGCGTCTGGGTGGCTCAGTCAGTTAAGCCTCTGACTTCGGCTCAGGTCATGATCTCATGGTTCGTGGGGTTGAGCCCTGCATCGGGCTCTGGGCTGACAGCTAGCTCAGAGCCTGGAGCTGCTTCAGATTCTGTGTCTCCCTATCTCTCTGACCCTCCCCTGCTCATGCTGTCTCTCTCTCTCTCTCTCTCAGAAATAAATTAAAAAATTTTAAAAAAAGAATTAAGGAAAGATGAAATGAAATTAATTTTTCAATGAAAAATTTCATGCACCAAATAGTCTAAATTAATTTTGAAAATATCAGTTAACTAGAAAGCCAGAAAACCTACAGGGACTAAAATATACACCATTCCATGACCTTAGGAAGACATGGGTCGCTATAGTCACTATAATATTAGAAAGGTGACTCTATTAATAGCAATATGCAAGGAAACTGAGGAAAACGTGTGCTATTATTAATTGGCCATCAATCAACATCTGTATTCCTAAAGAAGAAATTCTTGAGAAAGAATAACTCTGAAAATAAATGTTCCTGCTACCTAACAGTATGAAGCTCATAGGCTTCTAGCCATTTACATACAACAATACATCAGGCTCCCACCAGGTGAGTGGGGTCAGTTTATAGAAACCTAAACTTGTGGGGCGCCTGGGTGGCTTAGTCGGTTAAGCGTCCGACTTTTGCTTAGGTCATGATCTCACGGTTCATGGGTTCGAGCCCCGTGTCGGGCTCTGTGCTGACTGCCAGCTCAGAGCCTGGAGCCTGTTTCAGTCTGTGACTCCCTCTCTCTCTGACCCTCCCCTGCTCACGCTGTCTCTCTCTCTCTCTCCTAGAAATAAATAAAAAACATTAAAGAAAAAAAGAAACCTAAACTTGCTTGTTTTTTTATTTCATCTCAAGACATCTACCATATTTTATTTCTCTTCATTTTGAAATAGCTAGGTAGCATGGTGGCAAAGTCAATGAGAAGTCTGCTGATGGTGAAGATAGCCAAAGAAAGGATTTTATTCAGTTTACCTACATCTCCATCTTTATCTGTAGCAACATTTATGACGTGTTTCCTTAAAGAACCAATTTAAACAAAAATATATGAAATGCATATAATTTATAACTTCATACTAGTATTGAGTAGTTGCTTCGGAGAAAAATAATTCAACCACCATTTGGATGGATAAGGCATGGTTATCCATTTTTTAAAATATGTATGTTTTAACACTGAGATTCTTTTCTTTAGTTTAAATTTTTAAGTAGAACTGCAATATATAAAACATTCAAAAGTAGTGTAGTCCTAATTGAAGAAGATGAGGAACAATCAACTCTCCCCCACAGGTAGTTTAACACACGTACAGAGACCCCTAAAGCTCCCAGACAGACAGTTGGAAAATCACTGGGAAAGTAGCTAGACTTTAAAGCCAGACTCTGGCTCAATCACCAGAGCTATAGGACTTTGAAAAAGTGTTTTTGCTCCTTTGGGCCTCAGTTTTCTCACTTACAGAATGAATGATCTCTAAGAGTCCGTCCACTGCCAGTATTTTATTCTGATTTCTAAATATAACTATTCACATTAAAAACTTGCAAAGAAATCTACAGGGAGTAAAATACGAAGAAAGGCACCCATGATTTACATTAGCATTAAAAGCATGTTGTTCTGAAATATGGTGTATTTATTTACTCTTGAAAAATACAATAAAAAGTCATCCAAACCCTTAGGGTCACATTTCTTGATCTACAATCATTACATTCCATCTCCAGTTTAAGCCATAGCACATCACTACACATCAAAGGAAATATTTGTTACCTCACATGTCTACAGTCCTTAATGTCTTAAGGCCTTTAAGACTATATATGTAATATTTTCAATCTCACATTAGCAAGTTGGCAAGTGTCTCATTTTCACTTGGAAGAGTTGCCATTATTATTCTATATGAACAGCACATGATTTGGTCAGTGGTATTTTCTTGGTTAGGTCACCAATATAATTAAGTACATGTTTTTATTTAAAAAGTGTACACTCACCTCATAGCATTCTTCACAAGTTGATTTTTTGTTTCTCTGCACAGCTGTTCTATATTATGCAACTATGTTGTGCAGTATTTCGCATATAAATAAATGTTCAAGCACACCTGGTAAAATTAGAAATGCTGTGGGTGTCGAGGAAGTTGTAAGGGCAATGCTGAAGTGATTGCCCAGGCTGGGTAGAAGATAAATATAGTCATAAGGAATTGGTAGGCTAGATAGGAGGGAAGGAAAGTGTCAAGGGATTTTATATCCTAGTGTTATTCAAGAGCAAGGAAGAGGGTGGAAGGGATGGTCAAAGGAGAGAAGGTCAAATGTCTGGTTCTCAAAGGCAGAGAAGAGCTGAGCCATGAGTGCTCAGGCATAGATTCACAGGTGCATTGTCGTAAATGAGTGAAGGAAGGGACATCTGACGTCAAGAAGGGTGAGTGCTATAGGCTGTATATTTGCATCCCTCCTCTTCCTCCAAATTCATATGTTGAAATTCTAATGCCCAATGTGGTAGTGTTAGGAGGTGGGCTCTGGGGGCAATTAGGTCATGAGGATGGAGCTCTATGTATTGAGTGAGATTAATGCCCTCGTAAAAGAGACCTGAGAGAGATTCCCTTCCTTCCCCATGTAAGGATAGAGTGCAGGCTCTAGCTATGAACCAGAAAGAGAGCTCTTATCAAGCCATAACCACCCTGGTGCCCGATTTTGGACTTCCTAGCCTCCCAAAGTATGAGAAATAAACTTCTATTGGTTATAAGCCACTCAGCCAATGGTATTTTGATGTAGCAGCTGCAACAGACTAAGATAGTGAGTCTGGAGGTGTTATAGATCATCAGGAAGGATCTAAAATGGCTGAGGCATAACTTCAGAGTCCACACACAGACACATTACCTCAATGGTTACTACCACATCAACTGAAGTGTTCAAGCACAGTCCAGATGGCTACCAATAGGATGTGTTTCCTATATCATGTGGGAGGTTGAAATGATAATTCCCATACCTTCTTCTTATTCTTAATATTCCATTATTTCCACCAGCAAAAAAAAAAAAAAAAAAAAAAAATTAAGTTAACCTGATCTTGAGCAAGGTATAAGCATTTATAATTATAAGCCAAATTATTCAGAGTATATGGCAGTTAACTACAGATATAAATAAGCTTTTAAATTGATAGAAGCTTAGAGATCCTAAAATACTGTTTCCCCATTACACAGAAGAGAATTCTGAAGTCCAGGAAGAACACATGATTTGCTTAAGGTGATTAGACAGGTTTGATGACTCTAGACTCTGGATTAATCTCTTTTTTCCCACTATATCATGTTGCTATTAAGCCATTTAAATTTTGTACTGATTTGTGAATTGAAGATAATAGATGCCATTAGCTGGCCAGATCTGTGTGGACAAAGAGAATTGAAGATTTGAGACAACTGTACAGATAATTTTGTTTCCCAAGATGTTATAAATGTTTTAATGAAAATATCCAGATAATTGAAACCTAACCATTTTATTTTAAAATTATTTTAAAAAAGAAAAAAATAATTGTCCATTTCACTTTACTAAATGCTCAATGAATGGAGATATTGGTCTCATCTCTGTGAGGTTCCCATAATAAATGATTCACTTGAGAAGTGCACTAAAACAGGGAAGGAGAGAGGCAGGAAGGGAGAGAGGGAGAAAATGAGAGATAGAGTGAGAGAGAATTGATCAGATTTAGCATCACCAATAATGGAACAAGTTTTTCATGTCCTTTACTAAGAAAATATCTCATGTAGTATTTTTGCCAAAAATGTTTAACCTGCATCCAACCATAAGGAAACAATCAGATATATATTGTGGGATATTTTACAAAATGATGCGTCCGGATTCTTCAGAAATACCAATGTCATGAAAATTTTTAAAAAATGAAGGGACTGTTTTAGAGAAAGGAAGACTAGAGAGACATGACTAAGTACAATGCATGATTCTTGATAAGATGCCAGTGAGGGAAAAAAAAGCTAAATCAGAATTAGGACAATTAGGGAAATTTGAATATTGACTATATATTAGATACTTTTATTGTATCAATGCTAAATTCCTTGAGTATGATAATGATATTGTGGCTGTGTAGGAGAATGTCTTTATTCTTAGGAGATACATAAGGAAGGATGACGGGATGATGTCTGCAACTTATTTTCATACTGTTTAGCTGTAAAAAAGTGTGTGTGTCTGTGTGTGTGCACGTGTTCATGTTGGGAAAAGACAGAAGGGAAGGCTAGAGAGAGCATATATGGCAGAATGTTAATGATTGGTGATTCTAGGTGAAGGGTATGGTGAGTTTTCACTGTACTTGAAATTTTTCAAAATAAAAAATTTAGGGGTGTGTGGAATTGAAAGCTCTGTAAGTTGTTTTACTCCATACAAAATATACAGTAGGAAATGAATAAAATTAGAGCCTTTATACTTTGTCCAGTAAATTATTACTTGCCCTGGGAAAGCATCTATTAACAAGGCTATGATGAAGCATTTTATAATACTTGATAACATGCTAAATAAATGACAGATATAGTTGTGTGTATTTCCTTAAGAGAGACTCTTTCCAGTTGTAGGAGTTCAACTTTAGTAACCATGCATTTCAGAAATAATGTATATAAGGGGCACCTGGGTGCCTCAGTTCGTTGGGCGGCCGACTTCAGCTCAGATCATGATCTCACGGTTCATGGGTTCAAGCCCCACATCGGGCTCCGTGCTGATAGCTAGCTCAGAGCCTGGAGCCTGTTTCAGATTCTGTGTCTCCTTATCTCTCTCTGACCCTCCCCTTCTCACACTGTCTCTCTCTCTGAAATAAATAAAATGATAAAAAAAAATTTTTAAAGAAATAATGTATATAAGAAAATCCAGCTTCTAGAATTGCAGATCCACATCACCAACGTTCCTTAGTCACAACTAGTCAGAGGCAATGAATATGGCCATTTCTTCCCTTTAAAAAAAAAAAATCGCACCATACCCAAAAAGGTCTACATTTAGCATGTAACAAGTATTTCTTCCCCTAAACTGTACAACTACAGAAAGCATAATCTAGCACCTAAATATTTTTGAGTTATTCTTTGACAAGAATTATAATGATTGGCGTAGAACAGACAAATCAAGACTCATCCTTTGGAATTGGAACAAAGACGGATGCCAGCTTTCCCTCAAACATATATCTTTACAGAATCATGTGGATACCTGAACAAAATTGAAACTCTGTTACTAAGGAAGAAGGCAGGGAGAATATTTGTTGAACAGGTGGCTATCAGTGTATACTAAAAGGAGCAAATCAATTCAGTAAATATTTTGGAAGACCAACAAGGTGTGGGGAGGGGCAGGTCAGAGGACAAAAATGGTACTCAAGATTTTAGGCTTGTATCTCTGGAAAATTATGGCATTACACACTCAAATAGAGAATACAGCAGGGAAAGCAGATATAGGAGTTAGATAATAGGTTCTGTTTTTGCTAAGTTGAATTTGAGATGCCCTTAGAATATCAAGGTGTAAATTTGTAGCAAACATTTGAAATTCATTTCAGTGTCATCAGCATATGGTAAAAATGAAAATCATGAAGTAGTTAGATTACCCAAGAGGAACATGTAGCATGAGAAAAGCAGTGGATAGAAGAAGAACCTGTAAGAGGATAGAAAATGAGTAGCTAGGAAGGTTTTAGGGGGACTAGGAGAGAGCAACATCTCATCTCAGAACCTAGGTAGAGAGGTGCCTTTGAGAAGTAAAGTGAGAGACATTGTCAAATGTAAAAGACAGGTCCAAAGACGACATTGTATTTGCCAATATGAAACCACTGGTGTCCCAAAGTGACTGGAATATGAAAGCAATATGCAGAGAAGGAAATGGAAGGTATGGAAGTAGAGAAAGTGATATAAATTAACCCTTCAAATAGTTTGGGTGAAAAAGGAAAGATAAAGATGGAACATATTACAGAAGGGTTGGAAATTAACACATTTTAGGCTGAGAGTAAAGAACAGAAGGAAGAGAGCAGCTGAGGATACAGGAGGAGAGCAAAAGGTTGGGGAATGAGCCTTGAACTAGGGGATGGCATTCATTTTCTCACCAAGAAGAAATGATATAATACTGAGAAATGTACTGATGAAACAAGTATCAAGGAAAGAATTTTACTGTCCTTCATTGTATCGGTGATTAGGAAGTATAGTAATCAGGAGTTTGTCAATTGCAAGTGATACAAACCAATCTCAAATAGTTTAAGAAAAGAAGCACATACATTAATTCACATAACTTAAACGGAGTATGTGATCATCATGTGTAGTTAGAACTAGATACTCAAGTAGTAGGATCAAGATCTGTCTTTCTCTTGGTACCATTGTCCTCTGTTGACTGTATCTCATTTCCAGGCAGGCTATGTCTATGTGCCTACATATCCATTCTTTTAAACTACTTAGCAGCAATAATGTCAAGAAGAGAAAGTGTCTCTTTATATTCATGCTTCTGAGGTATTAGGAAAAGTTTTGATTGGCTCATATTGGGTCAAATGCCTACTCCTGAAACAATCACTATGGCTAAGAAGATATGGTCATCCACATAAACCAGACATGAGAATGGTGAATATGGAGAATGGGGCATGGTAATTACCAGAGTAAAAGGAGATTGGATGGTGAGCAAACAATGTCAAGGTCATTTGACAATGGCAAGAGTATTGGGAGTTGAGTAGAAGACTTCTGAAGAATTGAGATTTGGAATAGTTCTAAAAAGTAGATGTGGGCTTAACTTTGCCAAGTAATAAGATTGACAGAAACACTGAGGATCCACCTGAAGTTGATTAAGTCAACAGAGAAGATTTCTTCCAATAGTGCTTAGCTTTCAGGGATAAACAAAAATAATAATACTATGTATGTGGTAGGAATTTCTCAGGGAGTGCATGTACTGACTAATTAAATCTTTATAACAACTCTATGAGAGTGATGTAAGGATCAGATTGTATGTAATTAGAGGAGGTTGATTACAGCACTGTGATTTCACTGATGGATGCAGTGAAAGTAGAAGGCTCTGAGGGAACCAAGCCTTTGTGAAAGCTAAGGACAGAAGTGGGGCTAGAAGGAGGCCAGTGGATAGAGAAAGAAGTTGAGTAAGAAGTTGAGAGTCTCTGTGAGGCTGACTAGGATTTAGAGTGAGAGAAAGATAGACTTGGAAGAACAAGAAGCTGTGGTCAGAGAGCAGGACATTAAAGTTTGAGATTTTAGGGGCATTTCAAATTCATTTCTGCCTTTCACTTTTATCTCTGATCTACAAAAGTACAGTCTTAAAAATCATCTAGACCAGTGTCTGATTGAGTCCTGGCTTTAAATGAGTAATCTTGAGCAAGAAATTTAACTTTTCTACACAAAAAGTAAAGAGAAAGGAATCCTAACATAATGCTAAAGAAAGCCATGAAACGAGAGAGAAAGAAGAAAGGAACAAACAAGAACTACAAAAACATCTGAAAACAAGAAACAAAGGGGCAATAAATACATATCTATCAATAATTACTTTAAATGTAAGAGGACTAAATGCTCCAATTAAGTCATAAAATGATTAAATGGATAAAAAAAAAGATCCATCTGTATGCTTCCTATAAAAGACTCACTTCAGACCTAACAGTATATGCAGACTGAAAGTGAAGAGATGGAAAAACATACACCATGCAAATAGAAGTGGGAAAAAAGCCAAGGTAGCAATACATATAGCAGACAAAATAAAGTTTTAAATAAGACTATTGCAAGAGATTAAAAAAAAAAAAAGGAGCACCACATAATGATCAAGGAACAATCCAACAAGAGGATATAACAATTGTAAATTGCTATGCACACAACATAGGAGCACCTAACTATACAAAGCAATTATTAACAGACATAAAGGGAGAAAATTACAGTAACATAATAAGAGTAGGTGACTTAAACATCCCACTTACATTAATGGATGGATCATCCAGACAGAAAATCAATAAGGAAACTGTGACTTTGAATGATACAATAGACTGGAAGATATATACAGAAATTCCATACCTAAACAGCAGAATCCACATTCTTTTCAAGTATACATGGAATATTCTCCAGGAAAGTTCACATGTTAGGCCACAAAGAAGTTTCAAAACAGTTAAGAAGACAGAAATCATATTAAGTATCTTTTCTGATAACAGTATGAAACTAAAAATCAACTACAAGAAATATTCTGCAAAGAACACAAAATGCATTAAGGGTAAAAAATGCTACTAAAAAATGAGTGAGTAAACCAAGAAATCAAGGAGGAAACCAAAAAATACATGAGGACAAATGAAAACAAAAACACAATGATCCAAATTCTTCAGGATGCAGCAAAAGCAGTTCTAAGAGGCAAGTTTATAGCAATATAGGTCTACCTCAAGAAACAAAACAAATCCAAATATAACAATCTAACCTTACATCTAAAGGAGCTAGAAAAAGGGGGGAAAAGCCCAAAGCTAGTAGAAAGAAGGAAATAATAAAGATTAGAGACAAAATAAATGTGAAATAAAGACCAAATACTCACACACACACACACGCACACACACACACCCCAATGAAACCAGGAGCTGGTTCTTTGAAAAGATGAACAAAATGGATAAACCTTTATCCAGATTCAAGAAAGAAACAAAGGACACACACCCACAAACACACAAGAGAGAGAGAAGAAAAAGAAAAGAAATTTAACTTTCCTGAAACCCTATTTCTTCTTCAACCATAAACTAGAGATGATAAGGTTGTGTGAAAATCAAGTGAACTTATAAACATAAGATACCTACATTTTACTGTATCTGATTTGCTATAGACACTAAATCTACTATGCATATTTACCACCCCTTTTACATTATTATCATCATTGTCATCATCATTAGTTTATACACAGTTAAGAGAAGCTTTAAAGAACCCATAAGAACAACACTCAGTGTCTCATTCATCATGTATTCTTAAGACCTAGCACAGTGTCTGGCACACAGGAGGGACTCAATGAATGGATATGGAACCCAAATTATCTGGTGCCTTCCATTTCAAGGATTACCTACCTCAAATGCCTTTGAAGAAAAATATTTATTCTCATATCTGCTTCTGATTCATTCCACATCAAAACCTGCTTCTCTGCATGACTTTATTGAACAATTATTTGTTGAAACACACTTTGCATCTGGCACTAGGAATATAATGCTGCAAAACAGCTCTCATAAAGCTTCTGACCACAGGAGAGGCAGACATTTCTGAGGTAATCTTACATATAAATGTAAAATTGTAACTATGATATGTGCTCTTAAGGGGAGGCTATCAGGAAGAGACTGACCTAGTCAGGGAGGTTGGGGAAAATTTCCCCATGTAGATGAAACTTGAGTTGAGGATGAAAATAATTTGATGAAAAGGGAATGGAAGAGCTCCCTTAGGCAGAGAAAAAAGCATAATCTCTGTAAGGAATACATGAAGAATAAGCCTTGTGCGATTGGAGCAGAGACACATGGCGGTATGTTGTATTGGATAATGCTGTAAAGGAAAAGTGGAGACCACAATACGCCAGACCCAGTATTTCCATTCATTCTGCCACTGGTGGCCACATGGAATTATAGCACACCATTTTTCTTGACAAGGTGCTGGTCTTACTTAGCCAAAGAAAAATGAAGAAAATGTCTCACATCACTTTACTTTTTCCCTTAATTTTCCATTCACCACTAGCCCAAGACTGCTCTGAAGAGTAAAATTTTTATAGAAAGTTTGAAAGTAAAGAAGGGGGTAATATGGCATAGCTTAGAATAGAGGACAACTGAAAACTGGACAGACATTATTAGTCTTAAAACGTTCCAAGGCCATCTTTCACTTCAAACTCAGCTAGGATGGTAATCCAAGGCCATCTACTCTGGGTTCCTACTCCTAACAATGCATTCGCAGCCATTGTTTCTGCTGGTGTTTCTCTTTAACCCCTCCAAAGTCAGGCTCTTAAGCATGACTTCCACCACTACAAATGAGAACAGACAGTATGTGCCTTCATGAAGGAAGGTTCATTTCTTTGAGTTTATTTCTTCCAGCACAATGAATAACCAAGAACTCCTGGGTTGGCCCACTGAAAACCAGTCAGATGACTTTGTAAAAGGAAATTCCCTTTAACAAAACAAAAAACAAAACACAAAACAAAACAAACAAAACACACATACACACAAAAACCCAACCTGCTCCACTTACAACTCTCCATTCATTTAACAAGCATTTATACAGTACTTAAAATGTGCCACCAACTATGCTGGTTTTTGACAGACACAAAGATGCATAAATCATGGTCCTTGGCCTGGAAGTGGTCACAAGACAAATCATTTCAATATAATATCTTGTAATGGTGCTATAACAGAGGTTTAACTCTGTTTTGTGTAAGCACACAGGAGAATGATTATCTCTGAGGAAGTGGGATAGAGGGACTTCATGCAGACAATGACATTCGAGATGTGGCCTTGAAAAATGAATTGGAGCATTCCAGGAAGAGAAAGAAGGTATATTCCAGCACAAAGAATATGTGGGAAGGCCTACTGGATGTATTGGAAAGTCTGTCTAGGGAGATGAACCAGCTGAGGTAGACAGACTTTATGGCCTTAATAAAGCAATGATGTAATCAAATCAATTTCTTAAAATGGACTTCAAAGCTTTGGAAATGCCATGTGGCATCATATCTGCTTTAAGAAATTTTCCTTAGATGTTGTATACATTAGTCAAGAAAAATTCAGCCAGTTATCCTGGGTGTTTAAAAATTATTTTTAGATTCCATCCAGATTGACATTAGAAAAACCAGCAATAGATTTCTAGCCTTTCTGTGGTGTGTTCACCTTCCATTTATTGTAGTTCCAAATCAGAGCACTGGACAAAGACCAGGAAATGACTTTTTTATACAAAATAAGGATGAACCAGGTGTACAGGTGAAATAAAATGTAATCATGAAGCTGATTCAGAAAGTCCAGCCAATTACTGGTTATCTCTGTGTGGATTATTCATTATTTGATTTACTCCATTACTTGGTAACAGTAAGAGCAATAATTTATTGAGTGACTTTTATGTGTCAGGAACTTTATTTATGTTAATATCTAACCCTCATACCTTCTTGAGGTAAGTTTTTTCCCCAAGAAAACTAAAATTTATAAAGATTATATAACTTGCCCAGAACAGAGTGATTAGCAGGGGGACTATAATGCCACAAGTTTGTGTTTGGAATCTGGCTCTGCCGCTCATCTTGACCTTGGGAAAGTTGTCTGACCTCTCTATGGCCAAGTTTCCTCATCTGAAAATGGGGATACTTATCTAAGCACTTAGAAAAGTAAATGTCTTCATTTACCTTCATGATTAAGGATAATGGAAGGTTGACATTATTCTTGAGCTATATGGCTATAGCTCTCAAAATACAGCCTGTAAAAAAGCTACTTGTGAAACATGCTGAAGCTTCAGATTCCCAAACACACTCTCCCCTCCCCACCTCAAGATGCTGGTTCAGGAGGTCTGAAGTGACGAGTGAGTTTTACTGTCATATCTTACTTAAGGAGAGAAAAAAATATGTTTTTGTGTTTTTCTTTTCTTCTGTTAATTATATATGCCACTAGCTGAAATCTGCTATTAACCTGAAGCCTATTTAGATTTCTGCAAATTTGAAGCTTTGTTCTCTTTCTTGTTCTTTTGGCTCCAACACAATGCCTCGATTCCCCAGCGTCCAGAATTCTTTAATAAGACTCAGAACTATTTTGCCTTCCTCTAGGAGTAGGGAAGTGGCACCTCTTTACCAACTTTTAGCCCTTAGAAATAGTTGTAGGGATTTAACACATCAAAAATATGAGTCTACTATCGTAACAGGATGGGAATTGATCACACTCCTCAATGTTTCTTTTTCTTACAGACACGGTAAGCACTAAATAGAAGGGATGAAATAAGAGGCTAAGAAAATTTTGCTCTTCACCTTACCTTTTCAAAGAAACTTCTTGAAATAAATCCTGGGGCAAGGAAGTTCTAATATTGTACAGAAATTATAAAGTGTTAGGACTCACTCTCACAGCCAAGACAAAGCTGGCTTGGGAATTCTAAGTTGATGAAGGGTTTCTCTCCAGCCGGGATATGCCAGACCTCTCCTCTGTGCCTTCTGAGCTGGGTCCTTGTGCACTGCATACTCCCTGGACTCAGTCCCACCTCCACCAGCCCCCCAGGCAGGAGGAAAGCCAGAATCTGCTCCTTCCCGGGTTGCCACTGACAACTAGAAACTGTAGGCCTGGGAGACAGCCTCCTGGGCAGCCTGTTTTTGCTCTTTCCCAATCTGTTCAACTCGGTTTCCTGCCGGCAGGAGTGTTCTTTTTGTGCCAGCTTTAAACCAATGAGTGCCCTGGGCATGGGCCCGGCCTCTGGAGCCTCGCCCAGTGCTTGGCCCAGCTCTTGGCTCTCTGCCCAGGAGTCGTCAAGTGTCTGCACCGGGTATCTGTCCCTTCAGTCGCCTGTCCTCCAATCTTCTCCTTGGAACAATGGGATGAGAAACATCCATCCTTGTCATTTTTCCAAGCCTACCCAAAAGCTACTTCATGCCCTTGTTAAGGGAATGGGCCCCGTGTGGTTGCAAGCTCAGACTAAATGAGAAGGAAGGGTGCCGGATTTTTAAAGGCATTTGGAGATTCCTTCACAAACAGACCCCCAGGGATCAAAACACATTTTAAAGGGCCTTTGGGCCAATCCTGGACTGTGAATTCTTGAGGAACCAGAACCTGAATGCAGCCTCAGTTTACAGGCCTCTTGTAGAACTTCTTGTAGATCCTTTGAGAAGGAGGGAGGAAGGGTGGTCCCTGGCTTATTTTAGCCTTAAAGAGCTTGTATGTGAGGTTAAACCTGTCAAGCTATACCCCCAGGATGTTATACAGCCATTCAACAGCCACCTCCTGGGTGCCCCAGACAGGCCCAGTGGGTGCACACTGGGAGGGGATGGCCTAGAGGGAGAGAAGAATCAAGTGTGTGGGATGGAGAACAAAACATGGACTTGGAACAAAGACGGGCACGAACTGGAGTCAAGGCTGGAGGCTCCTGCGCCTTCAGAGTTCCCACACCAGGTTCCTGAGCAGAGGTTTATGCCATATTTAAATCTCCAAAGTCAAATGGGTTCAGGAAATTGTAGGAAAGTAAACATATTATTTAACCACTAGGTGGGTGGTCATCACATATGTTACATATCTGAAAATTTAAGTCAGAGCAGCTTGAACCTTTCCATATCTAATTCCCAATAGTAGTTTGAGCTGAGTTAGTATTGTTTATTAACAAAACCAAGGCCTCTTCTTTCCTCCTAAAAAAAGGCAGTAAGCCCTTTGATATAAATCTACATATAAAAAATAATACTTTGTTTCCAAAATTATAAGGAAGAGAGCCAATTTTTTTTCTAATTCAGGATTCTTTGTTTCCACATGTAAACAGAAAAAAGACGCCTTTCTTGATTTTTAGAAGCAAGTTTAATTTGCAGAAAAGGAGGAAAGGAAGTTAGAAAAATCTTATTTGTACCTTTACATACAGAAAATTTGGAAAGAAAAGCACTGGTGGACAAAAAACATACTGAATGCTAAATGTGATTGTCATGATAACTCTGACTATAGCCACAATCAAAAGATATTCTAAACTTTAAATTCACAGTTTAGTTGATCACCTCTTTGCCACATCTATCCACTATATAACAAGTCACAGAGTAAATGGTCATTTCAAGCACTATTTATCAAATTCCCATATTCACAATGAGCTGGGCCTACTTTCTACATTCCACTTTTAAAAAGTCACTAAAAATTCTTTGGCTCACAGGAGTAAAATTAAACATCCTGCCACGGATAATGGTAAGTAAAATAGCAATCTGTAGTCTTGAGTGTAAAGATTAGCTTCACTCCAAAGAATTTCCATATAAAATGACTTCAAATGATAAACTTTCCTTTAATATTCCTTATGGACAAAGAAATTCCATAATAACTTCAGAGAAAAAACTATACTTCTATGCAGTATTAAAATATTAAAAATATTTTTTTATCCATAAAACTACAATTATTATCAGGGGTTTACTAAACCATTAGGATTTTAGAGTGTTTACTGTCTAATTTAGCATACTGCACTTTTTGGCTAAACACATAACCTCATTATAATATCAACACAGAATTTTTACAGCAGCAACAACAGCACTCCTAAACATGTAAAAACATGTTACAGGTTATAAAACAGCAAAAGATTTCAAGTGTAGTCAGAGTAATCTTAGATTAAAACTGGCATTAACTTCTCATAAGCAAATCCACTTACCACATAACACTAGAGACTGGACTGGCTGTTAAAAACAATGAAGGAAAAACAGAAGTAGGACACTAGAGTATAGTGTGTACGTGTGTGTATTTAAACATGTATATATGTATATTTATACATGTATATGTGTGTTCATACATATATATACATATATATGTGTGTACACACATATATATGTGTGTGTGTGTGTGTATATATATGTATATACATATATATATATATATATTTTTTTTTTTAGTAGAAAATTCCAACCAGCCCTATGGGGGAGCACGAACATCTCTCTCTTTCTGTCTCAGAACTGCTTTCATTTTGACCCAAATTTGCTGGCTTGCTTTAAATGATTCTACCTTTTGCATTACAAATTCATTTGAAGTAAAACTATTGAATCCTAGAAATTTAGAGCATTAAGAATTATTTATCTTAAGGAATGGCTGCCATCATTATTTAATTTTATGTACTATTTCTTTACTTTTTGTCATTCATTTGTTAAATTTTGTAAATTTAGTCTAATGACAATCAGTAATCAGCCTGGGCACTTGCCTTAGCAGGCACATGTCCAGATCAAAAAGCAGACTATCTCATGGAAGAAATGTACACAAACATTTACATATCAAACAAAATAAGGTTAAAATAGGTAGGGCCACTGGACTGACATCTATTTGTCACTTTCATTGCAAAATGCTGCGAGCAGCTTCCAATATGCTTGGACAAATTTAGATGAATGGAAATGCTGACTAATGATGCCATTATCTATATACCAAATATATATGAAGGCCTGAAAATCCTGAGTCATTCATGTGAACTACTGAAATGACAGAGGAGGGGAACTTAGAAAAATGATAACAAAATATCATGAGATGGCAAATGAATAAAAAGAAATAGCATTCAGACATGTAAAAAGATAAAATATGCTTAGTTTTGGGGAAGGGATTTAAGTCTAGTAAACAAGGCCAAGTCTTATTAACTGCAAAAATTGCATTATGTACAAGCTTTTTAGCAACAAAACTATTTTAACCATCAGAAACTAACGGTTGTTATTTTAGGAAAATGGAGTCAATACATTTGTTTTTCCTAAGGCAGGCAGGGGCAGTATTGTGCTATTCATGAACTTCATTAATATTCATTAATTTTTAAAGCAGTTTGGTTAGCTTTGGCCATTATCTATGCAGATAGTTTGCCTTTAAATAACAATAATTTCAAGAACATCATTATTTAAAAATGTAATTAGCATGAAATTTGAAACCTATGCTTTCATTGGCAAATACTATTCACTGAATGGTATATATGTTTCAGAAGGATCTGTTTGAATTGAATTCCTGGGGTAAATTCTAAAAATCATAGTGACCAAAATAACCTAAATGTAACTAAAAATAAACTGAAAATACTTATTAAAAATATTCAAATTAATTCCCACTTTAAAGAATACCATAGTTGACCCAATTAGCTCTGCAAACCAATTCAAATTCAGTTGTTTGACATTCTTTAGCATTTCACAGTAGACTATTTTCACCCGTCCAGCACCTTAGATCCCCAAAGATCCCAGTGCACATTTAGTGATATTTACCTTATGAAGTAACTAAATCCAGATGAGCATAGCACTCACATCACTGTAAAAAGAAATTGTTTCCTCATGCTTACGGCTCCCATTGGGGAACCAGAATCTGAAAACTCTGAAAATTATCTTTGTGCAACCGGGAAATTGTGGATAGAAATGGAAAATAGTTTTATTTGTAAATAAGCCCATCCATAGAAACCATATACTACCTTGTACTGCAAAAGTCCTCTAGCCTTTGTAAATCAGGTTTTTTACACTATGACAGATTAACAACCAGGGCAAATAATTCATGCATGTGGAGTTGGAAATGGAATCCTCCACATGTCCTTGTTGACTCATGTCCACACAGAGGCATAACAATGTTGAGTAGTACTTTGTGGATTACAAGAAAATAAATAAATAAAAATTAAAATGCTACCCGAGGAAAAGAAGTCTAAATAATGCAGGCGAAATTTTGAGGCATGACCAACAGGAAAATTCACTGTAGGGAATAGCTAAACTTCCAAGAAAACGCATTTCTTTGTGTGGTTTTTATAACATTTTATTTTATTTTATTTTATTTTATTTTATTTTATTTTATTTTATTTTTAAGAACTGCCTTCTTCCTAAGTGTATTTGAATCAGTTTGATTTGTGTTTGTGAAAAGTATCTTCCAGTCCCTGAGAAACACCTGAATTGCATTTTCTTTAGATTTTGTTTTTGGCCTTTTGTTTTGGTTTTGTGCCTAAGGTAAGCTGGCCCCTTGAGAATAGTACATTCTTTTTTTTCTGTTAAGGACATTTTGAAAAATATGAAAAAGTGTCTTCTTTCTTGTTATCATAGATACATGACTGTAGATATAATTTTTCTAAAAACATGGTTAATAATAGCCAACAAACAAGAAGAGTAAATCAAGTACTTAGCTTCCTAAATGGATTAAACTTGCCTCCCCACTCCACCTATATTTTAGTGGGATAATGGTAATATTCCCTTCAGAGACATTTATTCACTTTGACTTATTTTTAAAGAGTAGAAAAGAATTTTCCTGCACTCATAAATGGACAGATTTCTAATTCAAGGGAGCAAGCTTTGGGTTGCCTACTTTGGGTATACTGAACCATCTCAGCTGCCTATACCTGACTTTAGATTAGGTCGGGGATACCAGCAATCCTTTCTGATCTCCGGGCTCTGAATGCAATTATGTGATCTTTCAAACTAGATACAAAGTTACTATCAGTGTCTGAGGTTCCAGTTCCTCCTCCAAAACCTGTGGCCCCAAGTGGCACGGCTTCATAAATGCCTAGGGTCATAACTCTGCAAGTCAGGCCTTGTCCTCTCCAGCAGTCTGAGCACGATTGACAGTCCAGTTAAAGTATGGAATGGAAAGGGTTAATCACTATCCTCTTCTCCCCCTCCTCCCCAAAGCTGGGCTGGGGGTGGTGGTGGGGGGTACTCGCAAGCCAGGAGCATCTCAGCAGGGGAGCAACTGGAAACTACAAACACCCAAACTGGGTAGCAGCAACTCGAACTAAGCCTGGAGACCTGGCTTAGGGAAAGGAGTTAGTGAAGTTTAGACCGAATGGTTTAATCAAGATATCAAAAGAGACCTATTAAAGACAGAAAAGGTAGTACATCCCTGCCCTCAGATCGCAAGGATTTCTTTTATGTAGCAGCTGAAGCCTCAAAATACATTTTATGACCCTAATGCCCTTTATTCTGAAAGATCCCAAGAGGTGTCTACCAAAATGTCCTACAGGAGTGTAGAAAGAGCAGTGAGACTGTAGAAAGCTTCCCTCCCCCGGCGTCTTTACTTGGCCAGCGCTTCCAGGTAACCTCTGTTGCCGGGTCTGGGGACGCAAAGCAACAACCTTGGCCCCAGTCGGTGTAATCTCCAAAACAACGGCAGTTGAGAGATTGCAGGACCAGTTCTCCAACCCCAGCCTTCTACCCACCTACCCGGCGCTCAGCTCCAACCGCCCCGCAAGCCCCTCCACAGCCCCTTCCCCACTCCCCACCTCGGGGGCCGCCCCTTATCTCCCCCAGAAATCCACAAGCGCTCTATGCGCCCACCAACAAATTTCTAACAGCCCCAGCCTTCCAGGAAAGAAGAAGGAAAAAAAAAAAAAAAGACCATGACATCACGGGCAGGTTTATTTGGGTTTGTTTGTTTGCTTGTTGGCTCGATTAAATACTCGTGGAAGGTGAACGTACCCCACACAGGAGAAGTTTGATGTTGACAAACTTCTGGTGGCAGCGAGACTGTGTCAGCACAACTTCCGGGATAATGAGAGCTGCTTTGCAGGGAGCGCGGCAGCGGCGGCGGGAGGCGGCCGCAGGACGGAACAGCAAATGCTATTCAGCCCGAGCAGTTTCAAGCCGCCCGAGCTGGGGAATTACTGTAGTCGAGCTACGGCTCTTACCACCGGCGCTGGATCTGGGCGCGCGTTAGGGGGGGAAGCTGCAGGCACAGGGCGCCGAGAGGGGAGCTTTCAAGTTACTTTGCTCAATCCCTGCACCCGGCAGAGGCTTGCAGGCTGCGTGGTAACTGCAAACATCTTGTTCCCTGCTTCTTTGGGCGTTCTCCCTGGAACCAACCAACTTTTCTCTCCTCAAAAACTCCCTCTTTGTTTCAAATAGGACTCTCCAAAATTTATTCTTGGGAAGACTGACAGCCGGGGTCAAGAAACAGCTGTTGAAGTTAACGTTTCTTCCTCCCACTTCGTCTGATGGTTGTGCCCTGCCAAGACAAAGTGAGAGGCACTGCCTGGTGGCTCTTTAAACAGACATGCATTTAGCCAAAAAAGGGTGGGGGGGAGTTGTTGAAGGGGTATATTTTCCTGCTTAACATACAATCTGATCAGAAATGCGACAGCATGTGCCTTTCAACTTGTGCTGATTACTTGCTGAAAAGATGTTGCAGCTTTTAGTTTTGAACACTTTGAGCAGTGGGGGCAGGGATGGCGGGAGATAGGGTTGATGCTTCCCATGTTTTGATAATAGGGCAAAATTTTTAAACCTTCCTCTAACCCACCTTGCACCCTCTAAGAATAGTAGAATGACCTGCGGGAGGGAGAAAGAGTTGCATTCCTTTGCAGGGTTTAATTCACATTTCAGAATTCAAGTCATTATGCAGAACAAGGGCTTGCCTAGAGCTAGGCAAATTGTTTTTATTTGGAGACCTAGGCCAAACCTAGCCTGTGCTTTTAGCTTGCCTCCTCTCCCCTTCCCCAACCCTAATGTTTCGCCTTTGCCCAGAAGACTTACTCTGGGGGAAGCTACCCTCTCCTTTCTACTGCTTTCTCCATGAAGATTGGTTAGCACAGCCCTTTCCCTGCTTGCTCTGCTTTTTAGAATGCCCTGTGGACTGCTGAGGGGCCCCTTGGGGCTGTCCTCCTGAGTCTCCAGCCTCTGACTGAGCCCTCCCCAGGCATCCAGGCTCTGCTTTGGGAGTGGGTGGATGGGAACTCTGTTCTTCCACATCAGAAAGCTTAACCAGTCTTCTAGCTGACCCATCTACCTTTGGGAATGCTCCGATCACTTGGCCTCTCTCAGACACAATCATATGAAGACATAAAAGGCCCTCCTTCCTCACCATCAGGTTACCCTGTCACCACATCGCAATGCAGTGCCATCACAAAGTAATATTGCATCAGGCCCATGGATATTTTAGGAACCTCTCAAGCTAAGTCTAACAAGCCTTCCGTGCAGGCATCAGGGCCACACTGCCAAAATCAGGGCTGCGGAGCTGCCGGACAGGTGGCAGTGATGCCCTCTCTATTCTAAGCTCCATTACCCACTTGCTCCCCCATCCTCCAAACCAGTCAGATCCACTTGGTGGCTTCCTCACCCCTCTCTTTGCCTAGCTCCCAGATGGTGCCACCTTTGTTTTCCTTCATATCTCTTTACAAAGTATTCAGGTCCACCTTCAGATGCATTTCCTGTTTTTCTGCCTATCACGGTCATTCACTGAGATCTTAATTAGTATCTGGTCTTACTAACTATAGATCAACTGAATTACACATGGAGTTGCACTGGCTGCTACATGCACAGACTCCAGCTTGGGGGTCTGCAGTTCTCCGTGTGTCTTGTTTGACTTGGGTAAACTTTTTTCACTCTCTCAGACTCTGGATAGCCCAGCTGGGCTGGCACAATGGAAGCGGTCAAGAGTCAGTGCACCACCCTCAGCAAGTGCCCCCTTCTCTAGTCCTGCTAATGCAATCCAGCAGCCAATTGACTTAAATTCCTTCGGCTTTATTGTTCTCTGTCCTTAGAGAGGCCAACTCTCAGCATAGAGCAAGGCTGTGAGGCAGACCTCCACTGATCCTGGAGCTGTAATTCCCCACTGCTGGCTCCTGCAGTTTTATTACGGCCTCCTTTTTTCTGAGGTTGACAGACAAAAACCTCCAGTGTAGAGGCCTGCAACAGCACCCTTAAAGACTTCTTTGTGTGGAAATATAACCTTAGGGCAAAGTCTGCCCAACTCCAGGAAAGGCACATTATCCTGCTACAGGGAAGCACTGTGCTGGGAAAATGCCAGATTTCTCCTTCTGGATGACTACTGGCAGCAGTCTCAGGGACATTTTTTTTTTAAGTTGGGGGTGGGGGTGGGGATTGGAAGTACTGTAAGTGGAGACCTGTAGTGGCTGTCCAGGGAACTCTACATGCAATCAGAAGAATCAGATGTCTTTCCTTCAGAGAGAGGGTCTCTAAATACAACCACTCCTGAAGCATCCACAGACTATCCAGGTCAGGATGTCCCCTGGTGGGGTGGCAGGTAGCAACATTTGCTCTACCTTGCCTAAATGGAATGCCTTTGGATCACTTAGATAATCTGATCTATTTATGCAGGTGTTGGGTTAGACAAATTACTCCAAAAAGCAAGGGTGAAAAGATACAGAATCTTAATTTATCATGCAGGATTCAAATCAGATTTAAATCAAGTAGAATTATTAAGGGATTTAGAGCCCCTGTCTTTTTCCAAAGAGGTAAAAGGAGTAAAGAATCCTCTTTGTTGAAGTACAGTCAGGAATGTAGCATCTTATTTTTGGAGGCATATATTTTTTTAAATCTACCTTTTAAATGTTCACTTATATTTTCAATCAGTCAAATAGAATAGTACTAGGCAACTCGATTATCAAATGTATATGATTAGGCATTAACTATTCCATGTACACAAGTATGAAAAAGGTGAGATGAAGGTGTGCTCATCATTACAGAGGGCTCCCTGTAGGAACTGGGACAATTCTTACAAAACTGTCCAAAGCCTGGATTAAAGGACGGGTAAGATATAGCTAGTTAGAGAAGATGAATTTGGAATCAGGGAGAGGTTAGACAGATAGCAGTATAGTTCATATGGAATCTAGTTGAGATGTTCAGTCCTGGAGCTCCAGGAGCTGGAGTCATTAGGATAGTTTAACACAATGCTTTTAGTCAATGTTTTTGAAAAATATATTCTCACAGGGTCAAGAAGATGGATAGTGAAGGAAATAGAAAAAAAAGAGAGGGAGAGAGAGAGAGAGAGAGAGAGATGTCCTTAGACAGTGTCGGAGATTACAGAATGTGGACAGAAATAAAAATACACAATGCAATTATTTTCCCCTTTCCCCTTTCCTCCTAAACTTAGGCAGTATTTTAATTTAGAATTAAAAGCTCTACTGATCTCCTCTAGCTTCTCCTCTAGTTATCCCATCCACACTCCAGTTCTGGTTTTGGGCAGAACTACAATTGTCCTTTGTAAGGAATTTCATGATCTCCTGTGCTGGGTTTCTAATGTGGGAAAATGTCTACTAGGGAGGCTAAGACCACCAAACTAGTTTCATTATGACCCAAGGTACCCTTAAATCCAGCCTTTCAGTGGTGGGCAACTGGCCCAGCCCAGTCTTCCTCTATAGGGCTCATTAAAATGCTATTTACATTTTACAGTATGGTCCTAAACCATAAATTGGGATTTTATCTTGGCAAATAGAAAAAGAATACTCTTGTGATATCTGGACCTGCAAAGTTTTAACTTCTACCATGGATCTGCTGGTGGTTTGCAAAACAAGGTAGTAGCGTATGAAAAAGAGATCTCCCATTTTAGTTCAGAGGAGTTGGCACGGAAGTGAGGAACAAAAGAAAAACCTATGCACAAAATTTAACGTATTGGCCAAATAAATTTTAACTTCTGCCTTCTTCTTAAAAGTGAATTTAATGTTTTCCAAAAGTACACAATCAACAACTCTGAGGAAAGCAAACTTTACACTTTGGTCCTGAACCTACTGCAAAGGCTGTGAGTTCATCTTCATAACTAACCTCCATCTTCTTGCCTTAGAACTCTCATTCATGTGACCAGAATTATTCTAGATCAAAAACAGTTTCATTAATCCTACTCACTTTTAGGTGAACCAAACTGTCTGGATTCTTACTTCAACACGCCAAATTAAATTAACATTTTAATGATGTGTTTCTGGCATTGTTCATGCTTCATAAAGAGTAACTCACTTTATTTGACTCAAGGCAATAAGATTAAACAAGTGATTCGAAGATATGAATCTTTTCCAGGTTTGGAAATTACGTTTCCTTCAGTTCTTCGGAGACAACAAAGATTCTTCAGAATCTCCAAGTCCAACTATATGATGCTACCACCTTTCCATGACAACCATTAAGAATTACAGTTAGATAAATAAAAAACTTTAAAAAAAAGAATTATAGCTAGGACCAGTTATGAGAATAATGTTTTGCAACATCCTCATGAAGGCCAAATGAAAATCAGAGGTCATCTCTCAAATGGCATTAGGCCAAACATCTAAGACCTCTGAAGATGCTTGACATCTTGCCATGTGTCATCATAATCAAATCCTGGATAGGGTATTCTCATCTGACTTTCACCGACTACCAGTAAGGGGCATGTGCAGAATAATAAGTGATTCAACTTCGGGCTTCAGTTAAAACCGAACATACCTAATAACATTCTGGGGAAGAGGGGGCTGGGAATATCTATCAAGGATGGCATAAAGCATAAGCTCCTCACCTATCAACAGCCTGGTAATATCTGCTTGGGGGGCCATCTTAACTCTGTGGTTTATAAAATTCTAGGATTATTGCGATTACTATATGGAACTCTCAGTTAAAAACAATGAGCCCTTTCTCAGCTGCAGAACAGTGAACAACAAGGAGGAGGAGGAGTTTTTAAAAGCAAAATTTAGAGGAAAGCAACTACTTCACTGACCTAAAAGAGCTTTTGTTGACAAACAGCAATCCCAGACCCTGGCAGTTAACACAGTACATTTAGGTTCCAAAGGTGCTTATCCTCCAAAAGATCATGGTAATATAATATTTTCTTTCTTTCTTTTTTTTTTTTCTAACCAACAGATGAAATCAGAAGGTGTCTTCCCATCTCTATTTAAAGAAGTGATGTGCCAGTCTGCAGAGAAATGCCTGTATATGCACGGAGTCTTCAAATTTATAAGTATATCAAGAGGCCTCCAATGTCATGCATCTAATTACAATATAAATATAATCTAAATATAAATATAATCGTGCAATTATCTAAATATGATAATCCAAATTAATAAATGCCATAACGTTTCAGCACTACACTGGCAGTTGACTTTCTTTTCAGAGCCATTTTTACAAAGAAACAAAGTTATTATCTCTTCTCAGGATTTATTGCAGATGTGACGATTATAGTGAACCACACGATCTTGCTTAAGACGTGAGTACCAGGTAGATGGCTGAGCCCACTCACTAATCAAGTGATTTTTCTCAGACAATAATGTTTGGGATTCTGATGCTTGCCTCAGCAAAAGTGCATATTGTTGTTTTTTTGTTTTTTTTTTCATAGACCTTTGAGGTTGTCCATAAGTCATTGCTATGTTCAATGCCAACTCCTCACATTCTCAGAGATAAAGAGGGCAAAGAAGAAAGAATGTGTAGCTCATTATATACAAGTTATTTTCCTATTGTTTAGGATGTTGAGAGTACTTTTTAGAAATGTTTCAAGGCAGTGATTCCCAGACATTTTTCCCGTAAAAGGGAGTATTTTTGCATTACACATACTAGTTTGTTTTCACTCTGCAAGAAGGGAAGCAACCTATATAATTTGTCTTCTATTTCATAATGATCATAGTAGTGAACTAAAACCTTTTTTTCTATATTCAATTCTTCTATGATACTATTTTGCAAGGTTATACATATAATAAACTTTTCCTAAAAGATCAAATGAGTTTTAAAAAATGTTTAAGTTTGTTTGTTTGTTTGTTTTTGAGAGAGACAGAGACAGCGACAGAGAGGGAGGGAGACAATTCAAAGCAGTCTCCACCCTGTCAGCAGAGTGCCTGATGTGGGGGTTGATCTCACAAACCATGAGATTATGACCTGAGCCAAATCAAGAGTAGGATACTTAACTGACAGAGACACTCAGGCACCCCACAAATGACTTTTTTTAATGTACACTTTTTTAGAGTTTTTAACTTTCACTCTAATAAGGTCATACTTTCCCTACATTTTAAAGAGCTGTAAAGAACAAGTTGGTACAATTAAGTGGTAAATACTACAGGACACTACATTATCTCTATATGTTATATAGTATATATAAAGCACTTTTATCCTATATATTGAATATGCCATACAAAGTGAATCTGTAATTGAAGTATCTCAACAGCATATTTTTCAAAGTGAATTTTGTTGCAACTAAATTCAGAATCCAAAGAACTGCTGATTATCTACTGCTTAAGCAGAAGAGAGGCATAAGAGAAAGTGTTATTCTGTTTATGTGCTTGAACTCTGCCCTAAATGGATAATTTCCAGGAGTGAAAAGGAAGACCAAGTCTACAGAAATCTTGGCAACTTCTTATCCAGGAAGACTATAGAGATTTCATGGATCTTGTTGTTGTTTACAAGGAGGTATTACCTTTCTTCAAATTCCATTCACACAGCTGGTTTTCTCTTTTCTCCTAGGGTAAACTTCCCAGTAAATATACGCATTCATCAGTGCCATGCCAAACATCTCTTCCTTCCACAAGTAGCAGGTAACAATAAGAATATAATCTGCAATGAGAAAGGAATGGATCATAAAAATTAAGAGAGCAGGCTCTAGAGTCATAAGTGCTGGGCTCAAATACTGATTCTGTCCTTCACAGCAGTGTACCCTTGAGTCAGCCTCAGGTTCCTCATTCATCAAAGAGGGCAGAAGAGTAAAAAACTAGAAAACTTACTGTTCACCGTCTCATTTCAGTATCCCCATCAAAATCCCTCTGAAGACTTCACAAGATCTGAATGAAGCTCTAACTGGCCATAGACAAGCCTATGAATTTCTCTTCCCATGGAGAAGAAGAACTGCATTCTTCTCTGAAGATTAATATCTATGCTCAGTTCTGACATCACCCAATCCTTGGACCCCCAGAATTCTAGGCAAGAGCAAGGGCTCTGAGAATTCAACTAATCACTTTCTCTACCTTTGCACAGGTGTACCATCTTGCTCAGACCTTGGGCACTGATGATAAGGTGTTGTTGCCTACTTCATTCAGGGAGGAGCTTCTTACCTTCCCAACTAAACTGTTAGCTTTTTTTAAATTTTTTTTTATTTATTTTTTTTCTAAACTGTTAGCTTTTTGAAGAAAGGCTCTGGTAGTCTTAAAGATCCTTGTATTTCTCTGAGCAGTAAGTGCAACGCAGTATCATGAAAACAACAGATTCTCAGCAAATGTTTGTGGCTTGACTATTTTGAGAATGAGTTCTGGGGTGTTTATAACAAAACAGGTTGATGTTGAAGAATCAATCCCATTATGCCCCTTCAGCATGGGTCTGTAAAAGCTCTTTCTAAAACTATACTGTTTGGACATTAGTGTAGTGACAGCCCTTCTTCCTTTTTCTTTTTTAACCTCTGGACATTTCTCAACTGTATTAGTTAAAAATATTTTTATTGGGTTTTATCATATTTAAAAGTGTAACAAACGCTCTTTAAAAAGAAGGCCACACACACTTTTTAGAAATGACTGCTAATAGTTAGAGTATACTTTTATTTATATTTTTGATGCATACGGTAACATTTACTATTATTATTTTATGGAAACATTGTTAATGCTATTCTTCTCTTTGGAACTTGCTCTTTTCATGTAACAATGCATTGCAAAACATTTTTCCATGTCAACGCACAGCTCATTCCTTTTTAGTGTTGCATAGTATAGAAATTTCATGGTATCCAGCTATTCATTATCACTATCTGTATCACAGTAGTTGCTAAGCTGTGTGGGAAAGTAAAAATTGGTCATAACAGAAAACTGTCCATTAATAAACTGACCACTTACTAAATTAATCCCCACTTAAATAGTGCTCCTGACTTAATACCAGCATCTATTCTCACCCAGTCAGTTTTACTGATGGTAGATGTTATAAACATCTAACAATACAATGTAAATAAAATGCATTTCAGTGGCCATGTAAGATTGCTAATCTTGCAAAAGATGCAGAATTTCATGAAGTCATTGAAAGTGATTTTGGAGAACTGTTCCATAAGCAAATTAGTATCTGGCAGTGTTAGACCAGTTAACAATTAAAGATGAGAAAAACAACCAGGATGATAAGAGGATAAATTCTTCAAAAGGAGAATTATTTGAATATCAAAGGATTAAGAGAAGCTCTCAGGAAAATTGATGAAGCCTTCACATCTTTTTTCAAAATGACCTTTGCATGATTCTGCTCTAAAAGTCAGCATGAAGTGAAGAGTGTCAAAATTTGCTATCATACAATTTTGCTGGAAAAATCATCCCCCTCACCAAACCAACACTTGATTCATTTCTTTGTTTATTCTAAAAATTAGAGCATTGTTGCAATTAGAGTTGTTATATGTATGTCTTCAGAGATAAATCACACTTAAAGATAAGATAATCTTTACTTTTACTTTTTCAAAACAAAGTCTCAATCAAACCTTTCTTTTTAGTCTTTATTTTACAAAGCTAGACCCTATTTATTACTTTTGCAGCTTTCAACAGTCATATTATGGCAAACAGAAGCAACAGATGCTGAAAATAAGGCTTGTAATAAACTAATCAGATTCCCTAGTTCTCTCTCCATGAGGCATTTAGAAGCAGGACTGGCCACTCTGCAAAGAGTAAAGCCCCAGGGTGGTTGGATAATTCAGGGGAGGGAAGAGGCCTTAAGAAAGGAGACAGACAGTGGACTTCCTCTGGCACTAATCTGGCACATAGATGTTCAGGCCTAATAAAATTTGAAAAAAAATAGAAACAAGGTAACCTTATTTGTGTCCAAGCTGTTAAAGCAATTTATACCAGTTAAATGTGGGTATATCAGGAATTTCTTTTAGCAGTTACCTACTGACTGATATTTGGGTTGTTCCCAATTTTTTGCTACTATAAGCCATGTAGCACTGCACAATAGTGTACAAATATATCTTGGTGCACTTGAACAAGCATCTCTGTAAAAAAAAAAAATTCCTAGAAGTGAAACCCCTGAGGTTGGAAAAAGGTATATTAAAATGTTAACAACCAGTAAGTAAAATCCTTCTATCATGCCACCTACAGTATCTGAGAATGCCTATTTTTCCACACCCTTCACAATTAGTCTATTACCACTTTTTACCAATCTAATTGCTATATACATTGCTGTTTTCATTTATAATAATATAAATTCTTGATGTGCAAGATAAACATTGTTCACTGCCTGTTAGAATCTTTAGGAAAAGCTTCATTATAGATTCTGGAAAATTTGCATGATAGATACAGGGGGAGATTATGTCATCCCTGGTAATGGGTAGGAGCTAAAAACCTTAGCTCAACATGCATTCTTCTGTTTAAAAAAATCCCTCTTTGAAACAACTGTAGTCATTGCTTACACAAGCTTAAGAGTTTAGAGCTGGTAATGGAAGATGGAGATAATTGCTTTTGCAAAATTCCTTAATTTCAGGAATGTGAGCTCTTTTATAGATTTCAAAATATGCAAATTAATAAGGTCAGTAGATCCTGAAAATGAATGTCATATAAGCCCACACTCTTTCCATCAGGATTTTGGTCACAGAAAATGTCAGCATTCTAACTGAAAAATTCTTACATATATTAAGGACCTAAAAAAGAAACAAAAAAACATCCACTAGAGTATGCATTTGTCACAACCCATCAAACTGTAGATTAAGATGTGTGTATTTCACTGTGTGTAAATTTTCCATAAAAAAGAAACCATAGAGTCCTCAAAAAATTATATATAGAATTACCATATGATCTAGCAATTCCACTTCTGGGAATATACCCAAAAGAAGTGAAAGCGGGGACTTGCAAAGACATTCATACACCCATGTTCATAACAGCATTATTCACAATAGGCAAAAGGTGGAAGGAACTCAAGTGTCCATCAATGGATGAATAGATAAACAACATATACTATGTACATACAGTGGAATACTATTTGGCCTGAAAAAGGAAGGGAATATAGACAGAAACTACAATGTGGATGAACCTTGCAGACATTATGCTAAATGAAATTAGCCAATCACAAAAGAATAAGTATTGTATGATACCATTTATACAGGTACCTTGAATAATCAGATTCACAGGGACAGAAAGTAGAATGGTGGTTGCCAGGGGCTGAGGGGAAAGGGGAGTGAGGGGTTCTTGTTTAATAGATACAGAGTTTCAGTGAAGGAAAACCGCAAGTTCTGGAGATGGACAGTGGTGACGGTTGCACAACAATGTAAATGTACTTAATGCCATAGAACCATATATTTACAAATGATTCAAATGTAAATATGTTACGCATATTACACTAAAAACATTTTTTAAAACTGTAAGCAAATATTGAACTCTGATGACATGCACGCTGAAGTTTTTGGGGGGTCAAATGCACTGATGTCTGCAACTTCTTTTGAAATGTATCAAAAAATGAATGTGAAGTAATAAGTAGAGGAATGAATGTGTATGTGTTAAATATAGCAGATGCACATCATATAATCTGGATGATAAAGGTATGGGTATTTATTGTGTCATTCTTCCAACTTTTCTGTTATGTTTTCTTGGGCACCTGGCTGGCTTGGTCAGTAGAGCGTGTGACTCTTAATCTCAGGATTGTAGGTTTGAGCCCCATGTTGGGTGTAGAGATTACTTAAAAATAAAATGTTTGAAAAAGAAAAGATTCCTTAAAAAAGTGTTGGGGGGAAATGACCTAGGATAAAATTATTACTAGCAAATGAAAGACTCTTTTTACCGCAAATTCATCTTTTGCTTTTGTTAATTATGGTGAATAATTTTGTGTGAAGAGATTTTTAAGCAGAGTTAAGGAAATAGGACTGATTTTTTTGTTTGTTTTTAATAATGACCAGATAAGAACATTTATTTCACAAGTAATGAATAAGCATTAATTTACAAGCAACTCCATGATATTAAAAATGAACTCAGTGTCACCAAAGTTGATAAGTATCTTTCCATATATATTAAAAGCAAGGGTCATGGTTCAGCCTTTTCTTCCATTGGTAGGATTTGAGCATGTGTCGAGGGAAATACTCCCAGGCTACTCAATCAAATGAAAAAATGACATAAATATGACTGGCTATGATGACATGCAACTTTAGAGCATTCGAGACTGGAGGTCTTCCTAATAAATATTACCTCATTGTAGAAGTAGATTATAAATAGCAGCTTTTCATTTCCTCATAGAAACATTTCAGAGAGCTCTACATTTTTTCCTTCAGTTCATTAAGAGGTAAACAGAGAGAGATGGCCTTCATTTCTGAGATCTCTACATTGCATGCATGCTTAGGCAGTTTTTATAATTGTCAAAGCACATGATCATCCTATACCAATAACACTCTTATTGCTTTGGAATAAACATCCAGAGTTTCAGAGGTGCAAACTGAATGTACCCAGGGGCAAGGAAGTAGCCTTGATGAGTAATACAGGCAAGTCTAAGTGGGAATTGTGGCCTCTTGGAAAACCCTTATCCTGACTGAAAGAGGAATGCATGACACCGTCCAAGCCAACTGACCCCAGATAGCCAGATATGTCAGTTTTCTAAGAGCAGTCTGAAATCTGTATTTTTATATAACATCTTCCAAGTTTAAGTATGGGCAACAAATTCAAATGCTTTTCAAAACCACTGTGTGGGTTAAAGGGAATACCTTTGTTGATATCCTGGGGTCTACAGGATCCCCATGTGTACCTCTAATGTCTGTGTATAGGATGCAATGGTCCAACTTTCTTTGACGTTAACGTCCAGTACAATTCAGATTTAGCATTGTTTCAACTCTTTGGGATTTACATGCTCATCTCCACTGTCCCCAGTTTCTCCCTTGGAAATATGAAATATGTTCAGGTCTTTATCACTTTAAATAAAAAACAAATATTTGACCACTGCAATGTTTGCAATATTCATGCAGTCAATGTGTTTTAAAAGTCTGTTTTGTGTCGTGAACCTTTTGCAAAGAAAAGGTAAAACAGCAAAAACATAATTCATGGATCCCTCAATTTATTTACATCTTAATGATCCCAAAATATATATGTTTGGAAGTAGGAATGTATTTTTCCATACAATGACAGTTAATGAGTGCGACCTCTGGATAATTCACTGTGTAAAGCCCCGTTTAATTCTCCTATCATTATCTGGACTTCATAGATGGGGAAAATGGGCTGGGAACAGGTGCAGGACTTGCCAAGCTAGTGACTGTCAGAGTCGGAAATCACACACACATGGGTCCAGCTCCAAGGCCTGTTTGCCTTCACTCTTCATCACTACAGCGCCCACAATGCAGTGTTCTGCCTGGTGTTAAGGCTGTCAGGACAGACTACAAAATACTGTTGTTTGTATCCATAATGGACTTGTAGAACTATATTCCTAATACTCTACTTCAAAAGAACTCACACTCAGATACAATTATGCTTCCTTTTTACTCCCCTTGCTTTTATGTGGGAAAATATGTTTAATTACCCAGGTGATACATAGATATGTTCTCAGTATGAAATACCCTAACAACACAGTAGTCTACAGGGCAGGAAGGAAAATCCCCCTGGGCTTCCTCCCCGACTCCGGATCCCACTCCCTCTCCTATTTCTGGTCTACCACTATCAACAGTATGGTTTGCTCCTTCCAGACTTGTCCTATGCATTTACATACATATATGTACATACATAAATATGCATGGAGCTATGTTTCTATGGTAAATACTTCAAAATTCCACCTTGGGATGTCAGAACACTTTTCTGTTGAAGCCCTGGCAACTTCCCCAGCTCCAAGGCAATGTGGGAGGGTGGGGATGAAGGCAGCTTTATTAGTTATATGTTGCTACATGACAAACCACCCCACAATTGATCAGCGTAAAACAATGAACATTTATTAGCTCACATGGTTTCTGAGGGTCAGGAATCTGGAAGCAGCTTAGCAGGGTGGCTCCAGGTCAGGATCTCTCATGAAGTGGCATTCAAGACATCAGCTGGGGCTGTAGTCGTCATTTTGAAGATTCACTGGGGCTGGAAGATTCACTCCCAATTTGGCTCACTCGGTGGTTATTTGCCTTAGTTCTTCACTGGCTGTTGGCAGGAATCCACGTTTCCTTGCCATGAGATCCTCCCCATAGGGCTGTTTGCGTGTTCCTACGGCATAGCAGCTAGTTTCCCCAGAGTGGGCAGTCCACAATTCACAAGAGGGGACAGGGAGGAAGCTGCAACGTCTTTTAGGACCTAGTCTGGGAAGTCCCACACCATCTCTTCCACCGAATTCCATTTATTAGAAGCAAGTCATTATATTCAGCCCACATCCCAGGGGAGGGAAGTGAGGTTTCACTTTTTGAAGACAGGAGTGTCAAAGAATTTGTGGACACATTTTAACACCACTATAAAAGCCATTTTGTGTGGAAGTAAAAATGGAGCATGGCAGAGTCTAAGATCAGGGCAGAATAGTCTAAGTAACCGGGTGGAGGGGAGAGGTGCAGAGATAATGAGTTAACAGGATAGGGAGAGGTAGAAGAGCTGGGTTGGCAATCCTGGCTGCACATTAGAATCACCTGGGGGAAATTTAAAAAGTACTCCTGCCCCAGGCCCCACTACAGATCAATTAAATCAGTATTTCTGGGATTGAGGCCCAGGTATCAATATTGTTTAACAGCTCTCCAAATGATTCTAATGTGCAGCTTGAGTTGTGAACCATATAAGATTAGAGGTGCTGGAGTCCAGCCGTGCCTGGGCTCAAGTCCCAACTATGTCAATTAAGTAGCTGTGTGATCTTAGGCAACTTAATTAGCTTTTCTGTGCCTCATCTGTAAAATGGGGGTATTAATAGTACTTCCTTATAGGGTTGACAGAAGAGTCACCTGAGTTAATAACCCATGTAAATTGCTTTGAACAGTTCTCTGCACAGTAAATGCTGTGTAAATATTACCGTTGTGATGATGAGCAGCACTGCTGGACTTTTCCTCCCTCGTGCTGCCCCTTCTTTCCAAGTGCCTAAGCCGGGATCGGAGTGTGGCTTCCTGTGCCCACTCTCCCTCCTTTTCCCTTGAGAAGGGTACTCTTCAGCACCCTTCTCAGTCTCTGCCACCCCTGCCAGCCTTTAGGCAGATAAACTGAGAACCTGAGCTGTCGCCACTGACAAGATGGGTAGAGCTGCAGAAGGATCTCCTGCATTTTTAGAGGTGAGGAGGCAGAATAGCATCTTGGGGTAGTGAGGAAGGAAAATCCCTTCAGCCTCAGAGAGAATTGAGAGACAACCTCGTATATATCAAAGGAGCAGGATCTGTACACACACCTTGCAATTCCTTCAAGAAGCTTTTCCTGATCTATTTCTCTGAACTCCTATACTGTCAACATGGTCCCTAAATTACCAGCTGCCTTTTATATTTATTTACCTTTTATGTTTTCTCTTTTTCAGATAGTAAGTTCTTTTAGAGGCAAGGACTGTATCTTCTGGGAGAAGTATCATAAAGGCAAAGAGAGGAAAATGAAGGAATGCAGGATATCTTGTTTGGATTATGGACACCTCTTTAATTCTTAAAAATGTATATATGTGTAGTAGGAAACGATTCTGCTTCTTTAACTTCCTTCCCCTCCCCCCCAGACTACTTTATCCCACAATACCCCTAACCCTAATGACCATTTTCTTGAAAAAATAGCATGAGTGTTCTTCTTTCTCCTGCTTTTATAGCAGAGGTTAATAAACTGTCACTATTACAGGGTATTCCAGCTGATATTGATGAGGCAGGTACAGAAATAAGCTAATGGGTTAGTCCCTCTAAAGAAGTATGTTTCCTAAGCATAAATGCACAACTCTGTAGATTTAGCTTTTTCAAGCTTACTAGGATAGATCAGGGTGGGGGTAAATAAAATGATTAAACTCTAAAACAATTGCTAACAAAATTTCTATAAAATTTTCTCCCTGTTTTCCAAAATTAAAATAATAATGATCTGGGGACCCTAGGTGGCTCAGTCAGTTAAGTGCCTGACTCTTGATTTCAGCTCAGGTTATGATCTCAGGGTTCATGAGATGGAGCCCCATGCTGGCAGCTCAGAGCCTGCTTGGGATTCTCTCTCCCTCTCTCTCTACTTCTTCCTCACTAGAGGAGAAAGAGAGAAAGAGAGAAAGGGAGAGAGAGAGAGAGAGAGAGAGAGAACGTGCACGCAAACTTAAAAAAAGTCACAATGATCTGAACAGACTCTTTGTTCTCTCTCTCTCTTTTTTTTTTTTTTTGTCATCTTTGTGCAGGTTTATGATCTGCATCCCAAAAGGTAGGGATCTTTTTAATAAAATGTATTAAATAAAACATATTTGGGGTGCCCGGATGGCTCAGTTAGTTAAGTACCCAACTTCAGTTTGGGTCATGATCTCACGGTTTGTGAATTAGAGCTCCACATCAGGCTTTGTGCTGACAGCTCAGAGCCTAGAGCGTGCTTCAGATTCTGTCTTCCTCTCTCCCTGCCCCTCCCCCACTCATCTGTTTTTTTCTCTCTCTCTCAAAAATAAATAAGCATTAAAAAATTTAAAAAATATATTTAAAGCTCCTGCTGTTTATTAAGTTAGGAATCATGGTTTTAATAGTTAGAATTATGAGAATAAAGGGCCTACTTTCAATAGCACTTGAGCTTAGTTTTAAAATATAGAAATGAACATCATGGCTAAAAATTTCATGTAGGTGGGACCTGATCTCACGTGCATCAGTGGTGTCAAAACATAAAGCTCTCTTGTTAGTAAGTATGTAGATGCCAGAAAGGGGTCATTCTAGATTCTGATTTCTTCTGGCTGAGTTCATTCAGTTCTGCCAAGGAAGGGAATCCTGAATTTTAAGCCTTATAAACTAGAAATAAAATTATCCTTAAACCTAAAAATTATTGTAGAGAAATATGGCCTTAGTGGTTGAGGTTATTATAACTGTAACATACATAAATAGCTTATTTTATTGGTCTGATTAAATGATTCCCATGTGTCTTTCTGAAACTTTCTGCAGTCATTCCTCATTGACTGCCATCTCAGCCGGAAGAAAAGAAAAAGTGATGAACTCAAGGCCTCTTCATCAAAGAGCTCAGCCAATAAGCCAATAGAGGGTTCAGTGGGTACCACTGACCTGCCCAGGAAAGCTACCAGCATGAAAACTGAAGAAACATGGCACAGAAACACAGCAGTAAAATTCAAGAGACTAAAATAAACTCAGTGAGCCTGCCTGGTCGCTAAACACTGAATACATTTAAGTGCTATTTTGACAAGAGAGCATGGCGGCTTTTTAAGAATTTCATTTTTAAAACTCTAATACAATTTTGTTCTTCTAACAGCATCATCCTGTGCCTGTGTTTGTTCCCAGTGAGGTCATTATTAAGTGAATTGAATTATTGTTCTGTTCAAATGACCTGTGCATTCAACGTGTGCCGAGCTCTAGCAAGAAATGTTTTATGTATTATTGGGAGATGGCCATCTGGGGCACAAGCCGGGCCTCCTAACATGCAGAAATGTGGGGAGACAGTTTATGTTCAGTCCTATCTATGATCAGAATTCCATTTATAAGCTTTTTTCATCCACTTGTCAACACTGTTCACTATAGCAACACTGAAAATGGCCAGAAATGAACAGATTTATCAGAACAATGTGAGGTCAGACTGTATGTTTCAATTACTATATATTGGATTTTTATCATACATTTTAAATTTTGTCCATAAAAATAGTAACAATGTAATAAAAAGTAAAAAGGAAGTAGTTTTCTTTGATCAACTTCCAGTTAGTGTAAGTTACAAAGTGAATAAGATAGATTTCATGACTTTTATTAGATAATGGGTCTCACATTATATATGTATATTTTAAATATAACATTGGTTGTTCATGCCAAGAAACATGGATTAATTTTTTCAAGTCTGAAAAATACTACTCTTCCCTCTCCTGCATATTTAATGAAACAGCATGGCAGTATGTAAAATTAAATTTTAAACTTGAAGATTATATTTAAGCCACATCCTCTCAACCTTTTCATATATTTTTCAAGTGAACTTTTGATAATGCTAGAGGCATGCTGGACCAAATGAATGATTTTACATTATCTTACATAAGGTCTATGTAAGATATGATTTTATACCATCATGTATAAGGTATGTATCTGACATAAATATACCCAGATATTCTGTATCTGGAAAGATTTTTAGGTATCTTTTTCTGGCTGTTTTTTGTTGTTGTTGCACTGATACCCCCATCAACAATAGGAACCAATTTCTTTTATAATGAAGTATAAAACTTTACAAGGGGAAGACTTTTATACATCCTTCTTCCCTTCCTCCCTCCCTCCATTCCTCCTTTTTGCTTTCCTTCCTTTCCTCCTTCCTCTCTTTCTTTTTTTAAAATAAAAATCTTCTAAATTGTATAAAATAGTATTCACTTTGGACATATAACTGTGCATATAGTTTAAATATATCAGGATTTTAATTTTACTTCTAAGTGGGAGATGTTTGTTAGAAAATGACTAGTATCAGCAAACAGGTAGAGAGATAAGCTTTGTTCACGAATTTATCCCTGGAGTCATATTACACTCATTCACCTTGAAAATATTATAATGAAAATGATGATAATGATGATGATGATGATATAGCAATGATAACTAGCATTCAGTGAACCCTTTGTGCCTGCAACTAGGCTAAGTGTTTTACAGGCATTGTCTCATTTGCTCTTCACAACAATCCTTTGAAAGCAGATAATGTCACCTTTAGATGAGGAAACTAAGGTTTCAGAATCGAAGAAACTTGCCCAACGTCAATTACTAGGACCCCACTCTAGGTTTGTGTGCCCCCCCAGTCTCTGGAGAGCTGGGGAAAGGGCAGAATATGTGGTGACTATCCCCATTTTCTACCAAAGTAGAAGTCATCCCAAGGAAAGGCCAGAGGCTTTCCTGTGGCTGTGAGCAGCCTCAACCTTCTGAGCTTAGAAGTGTCCACCCTTGTCTTGCTTTTTCTAGGACCTGAAGCCCTTGGCTCGGACCCAGATCACTTCAGCAAATTCTAAGAGGTTAGCTGGCCACCCACAAGTGGCCAGGAACGAGGGGACCTGCGCAATAAGAAGATCAGTGTCATTAGCCGACCTCCTGGGATTTGGACTGGAAAACTGGCAGAGTATTGATCAATAGTAGTAAATGGAGAATGGAATAGACACTCTGAGAAGCAGTGATGACATGCAGGAGAGGCTAGAAGAAAGAGACCTAGAGCGTAGCTGGCCCTAAACCTGTTTCAGCTTTTTGGTGGCTTTCCTCTTTCAGTCTCTGCAAAAGTGTCATTGGACACTTTCTTAATGAGACCTTGGTGAGGCTCTGTTCCTTGTAACTGCAAAAGTTTGGGAGTCCAGGTGAGCATCCTATCACCATCACCCTCTGTGGCTTCCTTTTTCCACCTCTGTCCTTCAGAATTTAATTAAGAGAGATACTAGTCAGGATTCTCCCCTTTGTAAGTGACAGAAAACCAACAAAAATCACTCTCAGAAAGATACAAACAGTAAACCAGGGTGAGGGTAAGGAGATGAGAGTTAGAGAGACACTGATGAAGAAATTGTTGCAGAACTCAAATAGCTCTGAGCCCTTAGTGACTGACTAGACACAGAGATTTATTGCTGACATAGTTCACTTCTACTCTTTCTTTTTGGCTTTCGTCTTTTTCATTCTCTTGCATATTCTCCATGGTGGACCATATGGCTAACAGCAGCTCTTGAACACATTTGCAGAGCTCTGTGCAGAAATTGAGTTAGAACTTTCCTTACTAGTAAAACATACAAATTCCTGAGGAAGAACTCTGATTGGCTAGGCTTTGGTCATGTCCCATAGGAATATTCACTAAGGGAAGGTCACACACCCACATCTGTGGCCCAAAAGCCTAAAACTCTGATTCTAAACCCACCAGAAATGAGTGATTGGAGTTGGGGAAGAGTGGATCTGCAAGGGGGCAGGAATGCTGCTCCGTGTGGACAAAAAAACTGGATCTATGAAAAGAAAAGAGGTGTAGCTATACAACTTCACTGTACTATTTACAAAGAAGGAGAAGAACACACTGCTCTCTTTGTCTAATTTCCCAAGGTCTTCGTGCAGACCTATTACATACTCCCTGATCCATCTCAGATGGCTGGCTCATCTTCATTACCTGAGGACATTCACTCACCTCCACCTTGCAGTCATCCTCACCACTGGACAAAGGAACTTGAATGAATTTGAGGACCTCAGAAGAGAACAGCGAAGTCTCTCTTTCATTGAGACTCTCAACGTGTGATCCCTGGACCGGCATCAGCACCTGGGAATTTGTTAGAAATGCAAATTTTCAGGCTTAACCCCAGACACCTAAATCAGAAACTCTGGGGATGGGGTCCAGGAATCTGTGTTTTAACAAGCCCTAAGTGATTCTGAAACAGGCTGAAGTTTGAGGATTTCTGTTTTAAGCTATCCTTTCAACGGCCCCTTGTTTAGATGGTTTATCCAAAACATTCCTGAGTGAAGACTGTTGCATCCAAAAATGTTGGCCTATCATCACCACATGTATTTCAGACCTCTATGTGTTCACTCTGTGGTGCCACTAGGCACTATGCTACTACTATGCATCCATTCATTGCCACCTGGGTCGTCCCAAATTCTCAAAGAGAATCTGAAGGATATGGGGAGGGCAGATAATAACATTCTATAGAGTTCTCTCATATGGCTGATTCATGGAAAGGTACTCCTGCAATGAGAATGTGCACTTTCCTGTACGGGCACAAACACATACATCTAAAGTATATTTGGGGTACTTCTGGGGCGCCTGGGTGGCTTAGTCGGTTAAGCGTCCGACTTTCGCTTAGGTCATGATGTCACGGTTTGTGGGTTCGAGCCCCGCATCGGGCTCTGTGCTGACTGCCAGCTCAGAGCCTGGAGCCTGTTTCAGAGTCTGTGACTCCCTCTCTCCCTGACCCTCCCCTGCTCACGCTGTCTCTCTCTCTCCTAGAAATAAATAAAACATTAAGAAAAAATTTAAAGTATATTTGGGGTACTTTTTTGTGTCAGCTACACAGGCTCGTTGTGGGCCCAGAGACTTCAGGGGTGGTTTCTTGGAGAAATGTCATCTTCTCTATGCATCTAAAAGGACTTGCTTAAGAAACCTCATGGGCTTAAAGAAGAAAACTGAACACCAACAGTCTTCCTGCCATATTTTCCTTTTCATATTATTAGAAACATGAGAGCATATTTTTTCTGCACCGTGAACACCATTAGAGTATTTTGTAAGTACTGTGTATACAGTAAGTGTGAAGGAGATAAACTCTGGTGGCCTCCACTATTCTTGTTTGAAACCAATTCTACTGGTTTCTGGCTTCTTCATTTGGAAAGAGCTATTTGCACATCTTAAAGTTCCTAACATTAAAACGTCTCTACTTGACTAAAAAGTATTGCTATTATTTAAAGTTTTTTTTTAATATTTCTTTATTTTTGAGGGGGACAGAGAGTGAGCAGGGGAGGGACAGAGAGAGAGGGAGACACAGAATCTGAAATGGGCTCCAGGCTCTGAGCTGTCAGCACAGAGCCCGATGCAGGGCTCGAACTCACAAACTGTGAGATGATGACCTGAGCCAAAGTTGGATGCTTAACCGACTGAGCCACTCAGTCACCCCATAAAAAGTATTGCTAAGATTTAAAACAGTTTCACATTTAGAACATGAAGTTATCAATATGTACAATATAGACCCATGTTTTGGGTAAATAAAATTATTCAAAAACCAAAGTCATAAGTATCAAAAACAAATGAATTTAATTTTTTGTCCTTAGGGTGCAAGAATTCTTGTACAATCGTCTAATCCACAATTTCACCTTTAAGCCAAAATTGCTTCTGCCGGAAAGGAGTTCTCATCCCAGAGTAAAAGGATTTGCAAGCAAGGATTCATAACAGAAGTGCCATCTCAGCCTTATTGGTGGGATTGCAAAGTGATAATTTAATTTAATTACATGATAATTTAATATCTCCCGTGTTTCCCTGTGAGTACTTTGAGGACAATGTTTGGAGTGGCAGCTAGGTCTCAGACAGCATAGTTACACTAGTGGAAGGTGAGAATGTAGCCACAATTCCTAGCTAGATTTTTTTTTAAATCTCAATCTCTGAAAACATCTAGCTCATGTTAACTAATCTTTTTTACATAAAATAGCAACATTATTTTTCAAGGTCATTCATTTGCATTCTTATAGACAGAGTTACACTTGCAGAAAATAGTTGAGGATTTATTTGCCTGACCACTGACTCAAGCTTTCTTCTCTAAAAGAGAAAAAAAGAAACCGCACCTCCTCATTCCTTAGTTATATCACCAGTTTCCAAACTGCCTAGAAATCTGTTGTCTTGGCTTCTTCAGTTAATTCAGGGAGTAAAAGACAGATAGGATTTATGCCAGATTTCATTTTGTAGTGAATTATTTAAAATTGTTTAAAAGGATAAATATGCTGGAAATTAAATGTGACAGACTGTTAAAAATCGCCCAAGGCAATTTTTAGAAATCTTCAGAGTTCTACTCTACTACCTTGGGTAAGGAAAAATGGTGATGCTGATTACAAAGAGAAGAGAGTTAGAAGAAAAATTTAACTTGTTAAGAAGAGGCTGAGTTTAACTCCCACGTGGTAAATTTGTGGTATAATCCAGGGTAGGCTCTATGGTGTGCCACCTAAATTCTACCTTTAGGACCTAGGCACTTAACTCTCCCAGCCTGTTGATGACTCAGAGCTGAGTCCCTCTCCAGAAATGGTCCTTAGCCAAAAAGAACTGTCTTGCCCACTGTCATTTTTCTTTCTGCAGGGGTAGCCCACAATCCATGACCGGCTGTTGACAGGTACCAAGTCCTAGCTCCCTTGTCTCAATTTGGGGATCTCTCTCAGAGGCAGTCCACATTCAGACTACAGGAATTAGCTGCAGGCTTGTCACAAGAGAATCACAGTTGAACTTTGCGTTCTGCTCAATCCTGCTTCCCTCACCCACTTACAAGTGTAGTTTTCCAAAGCACATCCTGGTAAAATTCTTGCACACTTATTTTCATCTGTATCTCCTGAGGAATCAAACCTATGATACCCAGGAACTAAACAAAGACGTTAATATGGGAGGACCGGGCAGGTAAAAGGAGTTACTCCTTCAATTTTAACAAAGTAAATTTCTTTTCAGTTATAAGCTTTCAATTTGTAGCGTCCCTTAGGACTGATTTGATGTATTAATGTGAATAACACCAGTATAAATCAATTAGTCAAGTATTTACTAACCACTCATAAGATACGTAGTTTCCGACTGGCAATCTCCATTAATAGTGTAATGTAACAGTGTACTTTGTTTAAAATATAATATAATATAATATAAAATATAATTGGTACTTTTCAAATGNTGCGCTCTTGGGTTTGAGGGTACATTCCCGTGATTCATTGCTTATATACAACACCCAATGCTCGTCCCAACAAGTGCCCTCCTCAATGCCCATCACCCATTTTCGCTTCTCCCCTGCCACAATCCCCATTAACCCTCAGTTTGTTCTCTATATTTAAGAGTCTCTTATAGTTCACCTCCCTTTCTCTCTGTTTGTAACTATTTTCCCCTTTCCCTTCCCCCATGGTCTTCTGTTCACTTTCTCAAGTTCCACATATGAGTGAAAACATGATAGCTGTCTTTCTCTGACTTATTTCACTTAGCATAATACCCTCCAGTTTCATCCATTTTGCTACAAATGGCAGGATTTCATTCTTTCTCATTGTCAAGTAGTATTCCATTGTATATATAAACCACATATTCTGTATCTATTCATTAGTTGATGGATATTAAGGCTTTTTCCATAATTTGGCTATTGTTGAAAGCAAATAAGCTCGTTAAAAAAAACTGCATAGATAATAAGACCATGTGATTCAGAGGGTCCACCCAGTGTAGACCTCATCTGATAGTTTCCCATAAGCAATCAGTCATACACAATCAGCTTCTCATGAAATCTGTTAACAATGCACTTTTTTGTTTTTTAATTGTATAGTGGGACAAAGTCCCAGATCAAAGTCTTCTGTGTAATGATTACATCCAGTTTGGTGAAGACATGTAGCTCCGTTTTATAGATAATACTGTGAGAACCAAGTGGGATTCATTGAAGGTCAAAAGCCTGACTCTAGCATCCCTCATCTCCATGCTTATTCCTCATTAACACTCATCCCAGGGCAACAAAAGGAGCCCTACTGTTCTACTGTTATCTCTGCCAGTGAGAACCCAATGCAGGTGGCGCAGGAGGTCTAGGGGAGACCACAACATTGACGCCCAAAGCATACCATCTACAGAATGGCTTCTGTGATTCATTTCATTTTTGTAAGCCCAACTGTTCGGCACTTGCTCACTTTCTAGTGATGTCCTGCAGGCGTGCGTTTAGGAGCCCAGAAAAAATAGCTAATTATCCCAATTTTTTAAAGTGATAAAGAAGTACATATTTCCTAGAACTCCTCATTATTTCAACTCTGGGACCTCCAAAATCTGTGGTGTTTCCTGTATAACACAGCACCTCTCAACCATGACAGACCACATGTACTAAAATGCTGAGAGAAATACACTGCACAGAAGACAAAGTTTAGCATTTTCTCTCTATCTCTTTTTGTAGTTTGATATTAAAATAGTGATTTAACATTTTAATGATGACATAGTTGACAACGCAGGTTTGTGCAATGAAAAGATAATTGCCATAACATTTTAAAATACTTCATTACTGCATTTTTAATAATAAAAACAGTAAAATGCGTTTGCATTTTAGTCTCAGACTAAACTTTAATAATCATTCTTATTCAAATGACAGGATGTAGAACTCTTGCATGTTGTATATATATACCTAGGAATGATTTAGGGGAACTATGAAATTATATTAAATTTGAAAAATACAGTTTTGTGTAGCGGGGATAAAAATCCTAATGACTTCACAGGAGAAATATTTATTGGAGTATCGTGTTACCTTTGTTTGTAGCATAATGGTCTCTGGAGGGACCAAGTGAGATTATTTTGATGGTAAATTTATTACATGGTTTTTAGGGGCCTGGGCCTGAGGGATCTTGTTGAATAGGGTTTTGTGGTCTCCGAAGCTATAAGGAACTTTGGCCTCTGGCAGAGTCTCCACAGAGTGAATCCCTGTCCTTGGAGAAACAAAATAGATGCCGCCCAGGGAGGGAAGCAATTGTTTCAGGTTCGTGTCAGCTCACCAAGGAAGGGAGCAAACAGCACACATTTCTGTCAAAAATTTTATATTTCCTTTCAGATAGAAACTCCAAAGCATTCTTTGTCTCTTCTCATTAAAATCTTGGGCTCGAAGACTGAGCTACTTGAGCTGCAATTCTGGCTCTACCATTTGCTGGCTATTTGATCTTAGCAAGTTACTGGACACTCTGGAGCCTGTTTCCTCATCTGCAAAATAGAAACAATAATAAGATGTGGCCGCATAGAGTTGTTATGAGGACTAAATGAGGCACTCAGCATGTGTCACGCAGGTACATACACAGAGCCTTGGCACGTGATTAACTCTCCAACACTGGTAGTCATTATTATTATTATTGGAAATAAACTCTTAAAATTTTTTTTAATGTTTATTTTTGCAAGAGGGAGAGAGAGACAGAGACAGAGCACAACCAGGGGAGGGGCAAAGAGAGAAGGAGACAGAATCTGAAGCAGGCTCCAGGATCTGAGCTGTTAGCACAGAGCCTGACTCAGGGCTCAAACCCACAAACTGCAAGATCACAACATGAGCCAAAGTTGGAAGCTTAACCAACCAAGCCACCCAGGCATCCCATCAACCCTTTTTAAAGTCCTATTTTGTCTGCATATGTGAGGGAGGGAACCATGAAGGCATGACTTGTCAAATGGGGTCTGTACTTCAATGCTCTAAGTTCCAGAATGGAGCCAGCATAAGGCCAGAGGTGCATGACCTCTCTTGTAGCCACTGTACACCCTGGAGGTTTAGAGGAATCAGCCTATACCAGAGTCTTCCAGACTCCTCTCTCGCTGTTCACATTTCTAGTATGGGCCCCAGGTAGCCCACCAATTCTGGACTGGCTATAGAACACAATGACCATGTGTCAGAGTTTGCCCCCCAATCCCCTCACCCCATCCTCCAAAAAAAGTCATTTGCCCAACTGTACTTTCAAGAATTTGCCTAGCTCTGTCCCTCTGCTGCTCTTTTCCACCCCAAGCTCCCATCTGGAAGCTTAGCCTCACCCCAGATCTGTGACCAATCTTGTCCTTACTCAGAGGGAACTGAAGAATAAGGATAACTTTGATGATTTCACATCAAGACCACCCTGTTGATTTTTCTGCTTTGATTATTAGTGCCAGTTCTAAGAATAATAACAATAATTAACATTGTTTAAACACTTGGTCTGTGCTAGCCCCATTCTAAGCACTTCACATACATCTGTTCATTTGCTTCTCACAAAAGCCCTATGGGGTAAGTATAAATAACTTGACCAAAGTCATACAGGCAGTAGGTGACAGAATGGAACTTTGAACAGGCAGGCTGGCTGTACAGGCCCTGCACTCATTTACTTCCTCCCTAACAAACTTCCCTTTTATTCCATTACAAAGATCAAGTCTCCAGTTTGTTCTATCTGCCTAAAGGGCTGTGGTGATGAGCCACGTGGGTTCTTAGGTCCTCACCATAAACCCCTGGGGTCTAAAGCCCTACCCCTGAGCCCTAGGCTAGTAACCCTGCTCCTTCCACTCAATTTTAGGCTTCTCTGCCCTAGATCCCTGCTTGGGATTCTACCTAAAGCCTGTCTGCAAACATTTGAGATGCCACCTTTCTGGCAGGGTTCTCTCCATCATCCAGAGGGACTTTGGTCTCCAAGCCTCTGTTCTTCTATACTGTATGTCTCACATGTGGGGCTGAAGCTCCTCCAGGCATAGATCTGACTCAAGGGCCAAGCTCCGTGCCTGATGTACCACGCTAGGGCAGCTTTTGCAAGGAGTGCCCTGGCTGTGAAAAATTGTGGCCACATCATTTGCACACCTGCTAATTCTTCTCCCTCCTTCCACAGCTGAGTCTGGAGAGGGCCATTATGAAGAGCCAAAATTTGAGCTTTCTTAAGATGCACTGAATGAGTCGAGAATCCCCCCAAAACTTCTGTGTATTAGCACACGTTACGGTTATTGGTCTGTCCAACATTTGAGGACAGGTTTCCAACTATGTAGACAAGAAGAGCAAAGATGACTAAGCCCCTCAAAAATCAATTAAAAAAATATTCAAGATGACTTGAAGATTGTACCATATCTCTCTAAGTAGGAAAGAGGAATTCAGGATTACTGTATGAAAATGATCCACTAGATGCTTTTCAATTTAATATCTAAGATACCAAAATGTCAAGTATCCCACAATGTTTTGCTAGGCCAATTGAAACTAACTGAGCAATAAAATACACCTAAAGCAGTAGGAGAGTTAGGAGACTCCTGAGTCATGAAAGCACATATTTGATGAACAGGTCAAAAAATTCCCCTGTCTAAAAGGCAGAATGTTAAACATTTTGAGAGGTAATAGATTCCCAACCTAGAAGGTGAATGGGCCACCACCTAAGATAATTAGCCTCCAGAGCAGAACCACACAAGTCTCAGGGTCAAGCACATCTCTGACATGAGAGGAAGACCTGGGACATCAGAGCTGGCTAAAAACTCAAAGGATAGTCTGCAAGACCCTTGGTAAAGGCACAGAAAGTCCTTAAAAAGAAAAAATGCAGGCCTAGTTCATTCAGCAGGCAGGTTGCAGAAAGGTAGAGAGGGTAAAGGTCATGGCAGAGTTGTTAAGATTGGAAATCATAAAAGAAGATATTTTTAGAAAATCATACTCACTGAAAAATTAAATTCTCTGTAAAGCTAAGAGCACTACAGAAAAAAAAAAAGTTAAACAACAAGCTAGTTATCAGGGCCTTCCTATCTAGCCCCCTCTCTCTGCCTAGCCCCTGACTTCCCCTTCCCATGTTAGCAGAACTATCCACTGTATGACTCTAGATTAAACCAGGATCTCCTTTCCACTGCAGGAGATCACAAAATCCCCATATTCACCTTTTTAGCTCCTAGGCAACTAGGATGCGGGCTGTGACAAAAGCTTAGCACTCAGACACTGGCCAGGACTCTGAATCAAGGACACAGGACAGTCCGTTTTGGTGGAAGTAGCAGCAAGTCTCCAAGGCCAGTGAGGGCAGAGCTGCTCAGAGTGGCTTTCAGTGTCTAGTGTCAATGATGGTAGGTTTGTCACCAGGCAGTACCTAAGTGTGGTTTGGGCCACAGTTCACCCCGCCTCCCTTGGTGCTGCTCTATTTTCAGAATTCACTTTCCTAACTTTTCCAGTGACTCTGTGATCTATCAAATATCCCTCAAAACATTCACTTTCTGCCAGAATAAGCTAGTTACCTTCTGTTGCACACACTCCAAACCCCCTGACAATATAGTAGGAAATCTACCTGCAGTGTTTGAAGGGCAAAAACGAAATATCCTGAAAGCACACATGATTCTACCAACCCAAAAAGGAAAGATGTGTATTCCAATAGAAGACAGGGCAAAGATGATTCAAAAAGGAAATACAAGTGGCCAATAAATATAGGAAAAGAAATTTACCCTCCCATTTCCAAGATGAATATTTTTCAAATACTGTTAGGAAATCACTCTTCCCACATCATATTGACAAGGATTAAGACTGCCAATACTCAGCATGGTGAGCTTGTAACAAGTCTTTTGGGGTATAAATTGACATAACTCTTCTGTGGGAGGAGGGAGGACATCTGATATTGTGTATCAAAATTTATTTTATTATTTTTAATAATGCTTATGTATTTTTAACAGAGAGAGAGAGAGCACCTGGGAGAGACGGAGAGAGAGGGAGATAGAGGGCCCAGTTGAGGGTTGAACTCACAAACATGAGGTCATGACCTGAGCCCAAATGACTGAGCCACCCAGACACCCCCTGTATATCAAAATTTAAAGTATTCCTTTTAGCCCAGCAATTTTGCTTGTAGGAATCTATCCTGAATAAAAGGTCATGACCCATGAATCTCAGGTCCCAAAATGTGTGTTAAAATATGTAGTTCAAGGGTGCCTGGGTGCCATAGTGGGTTAAGCATTTGACTTCGGCTCAGGCCATGATCTTGCAGTCCGTGAGTTCGAGCCCTGCGTCACGCTCTGTGCTGACAACTCAGAACCTGGAGCCTGCTTCAGATTCTGTGTCTCCCTCTCTCTCTGCTCCTCCCCTGCTCATTCTCTCTCTCTCAAAAACAAAAAACATTAAAAATTCTTTTTTAAAATATATAGTTCACAAATTCAAAGTAAATTCACAGTTCAAAGTAATTTCAAAGTAACTCACACTTGTTGTTTACTTATTGGCCTCAAACACCATGGAAAGAATGGGCTCACAGAATCATATATTAGATCTCTTTTCATTCTCTTCCCCAATCACTATCCCTGTGCTTTAAAGCTGCACTCCTCAAATACTCTGCTCTAAAGTACTCCTCCTGCCTCTGCCCCAAGTAACTCTCCTTTCTCCCTCTGGACCAGGAAAACCAAGAATATGTCTTCCCCAGGGCAAAGGACCAGGAGATATGGAAGGAAGGAAGTAAAGAATGGTAACATTCACAAATTGATAATCCTTATTTTAACCCCACCCAACATTAAGTAGAGAAGAATTCCAAGAACTATAGCTCAACCCCTACCATCCTCCCTCTCACTCTACTCTAGCCACCCTGACTCCTCATTGTTCTTCAGCCCTTTGCACTTTCTGTTGCTCTGATCACACTGCAATTCAAGATAAATAAATAGGGCTTGACCTCCCATCCCAGTCAGATCTTTACTCAGATGTCACCCATCTGCCCTGGATATCCTATTTAAAATTGCAATACACATCTCCTCAGTACTTCCTATTCTCCTTCCTGGCTTTATTGTTCTCCTTGGCACTTATAAACTAACATTCTATATATTTTATTCATTCATTCATTGCCTGTATCCCTCCTTACCCAATAGAATATAATCTCCCTGAGGAAAGCATTTTTGCTGTTTTGTTCAGTGCTTTATTCCTAGTGCCTAGAAGAGAAGTTGACACATATCAGATGCTCAAAAAGTACATATAAAGAAAAACAGAACACCCTGTGAGTGTTCTGTAAATTGTAGATTCATTAAATATATTACACTATATTCACACAATGTCTTGCTTAGCACAGTTGTTGTAGGCCGAAAAGTGTTTTATGCTGATAATAAGGTACCTGATAATAAGATATCCAGCCCGAATTCCTAGACTGTTAATGTAACCTTATTTGGAAGAGGATCTTGAGTGTGTGATTACCTTAAGGAATTTGAGAAGGAGAGATGATTCAGGATTACTGAGTGAGGCCTAAATGCTATCACACATAGTGTCTTCATAAGAGAGAGGCAGAGGGCGAATAAACATACATATAGAGAAGAAGGTAACATGAAGGTAAAGCAGAGATTCAAAGATCGGAGTGGTGTGGCTACAAGCCAAGGAATGCCAGCAGCCACCAGAAACTGCTCGACACCCTGAATTCTACTCAGTGATATTGATTTCGGACTTCTGGCCTCCAGAATTGTGAGAGAATACATTTATGCTGCTTTAAGTTAGTATGTTTGTGGTAACTTGTTAGAGTGGTCACAGAAAACCAATACATACTCCTAACTTTTATTTTATTTTACTTTAGCTTTACTGTTTTAGAGAGAGAGTGTGAGAGAGGGGGAAGAATCAGAGGGAGGGAGAGAAAGAGAGACAGAGACAGAGAGACAGAGAGAGAATCTTAAGCAGGCTCTATGCTCAGTGTGGAGCCCAATGTGGGGCTCAGTCCTAGAATCCTGGGATCATGATGTGAGCCCAAATCAAGAGCTGGACACTCAACTGACTGAGCCACCCAGGTGCCTCCCCCCAACTTTTAAATTGCTATTTTGGATTGTCCTAGTTATGAAATTCTTTCTCCCAATACAGACAACTCAAGTGTCAAAAATGCCTCAACAACTTTAATTTTTTAAACTGGTTATTTTGAGATAATTGTAGCTTCCTATGCAACAAAAGAAAATAATACAGAGAGATCTTGTGTATCTCTTACCCAGCATATAGGGGAACATCTTAGTCCATTTTCACAGTAAGGTCTAGCATTAATGAATGTCCTAACTCCTGATTTTGCTTTCTCTAACACTGCTTTGACTTTTGTTGGTCTGGGTATAGGTAGGCTATAGTTTTTGCTTCAGTGTTCGTCTAGAATAGAACAGTTACTGTGTAAAAGTTTTGCTTTCCTGGCTGCCCCTTTCCTTGTCCTTTAGCTACACAGAGCAGGCTTTATGTGGAGCTCTCTTCACCTGTGCTCATTGGAGTTTGGGGGTTGCTGGCTTCTTCAGTTCCAAACCTAGGATATATATGCATAAGAAAACTCAGGGCACTCACCACATTGTTCCTCAGATCCTGAGGTCCCTATCAAGTCTACCTTCTCTCTGTCTTTCAGTCTTCTTATGTTTGTTTTATATATAATATCCAGTGTTTTCAAATGTATTTAGTTGAAGGAATAGGGAAAATTACATCAACTTCTGCTTCCCAGCAGTGGGAAATTCTCACTATCTTTTTTTAAATAGATCTTATTTTTAAATCAAGAGAGAGAGAGAAAGAGTGAGCTAGCAGGGTAGGGGCAGGGGGAGAGAGAGGATCTTAACCAGGTTCCAGGCCAGCATAGAGCCCAATGCGGGACTTAATCTCACACTCACGAGATCATGACCTGAGCCAAAATCAAGAGTCAGATGTCTAACCAGTTGAGCCAGCCAGGTGCCCCAAATTCTCAGTATCTCTAAGTGTGAACAAATTCTATTTTATTTGTGGTTTTCCACGCATAGAAAGAATGAAGGCATAAAACATTGGGAAAGCTCCGAAAAGCAGAGAAAGCTACCTCTTTTTAAGCTTTCCAGTCCTACAGTCATGCTGACACTCTCTTAATGCTTGATGCATAATTTCCTTGTATAACATTACGTTTGCACATGTTCTTAGCTATTTCTTTTTTTTTTTTTTTTAATTTTTTTTTTTTTTTCTAGGAGAGAGAGAGAGAGAGAGAGAGAGACAGCGTGAGCAGGGTCAGAGAGAGAAGGAGTCACAGACTCTGAAACAGGCTCCAGGCTCCGAGCTGGCAGTCAGCACAGAGCCCGACGCGGGGCTCGAACCCNACCACAAGATCATGACCTAAGCGAAAGTCGAACGCTCAACCGACTAAGCCACCCAGGTGCCCCATATTCTTAGCTATTTCTTGAAAGCCTGATTTCACTGTTAAGTCTTTGGCTAAGAATACATCTTATATTTCTTTTTTTCAACCTGATTAACCACATAGGAGGTGTTTAATAATTGTTGATTGAATACATAAAAAGAGTATCTACCACAGACCAAGTAATATGGGAAGTCTTAGAGAAGTACGCAGGGGGAAAAAAATCACCATGTACTCAAGGGCCTTAAAGTCTAGCACAGAATGAATTATCCCTGGCATCTCTTTTATGTCAGATCCACCAGCTTAATTTCATATGACAGAAATAAAGAGTTTGCTCACTGTACAGGACATGGAACGCAACCCCAACTATCGTACAGTGCAGTATGCTGGACTGTTTTATAAGTTGACTGGTACTTGAAAATGACCAAGGCTGGTAGATCTTATAGGTGCATTTGCTCACCTATTTCTTTTTCAGTTTTTTTTCTCTGAAAAAGGCTCAGATACTTGTGATATTTGGAATAGGCAATCCTTACAAAGTTAGCTCTCTACCACACAGTGAGGCATATGTGTAGGCTAACCCATATGTTAGTCCCGTAGAGTACTTCTGACCAGCCCTGAGAGAGACCAGGGCAGATGAACCCGTATGGAAACTTTGCACTTGTATATTATCTAGAAGACTGAATTCTTTCAAGCAGTGACTAATAGCTTCAACAGCCTGTCTGAAGTGGACAGAGATGGTTGTAGGTCTATGGAACCATTACTCCCGGAACACGGCAGTGATTATGGCCTTCAAAGTTTCTTTCTGAATACCAATACTCCATGGAGAATAAAAACTTTCTTTCTCT
>NW_027529433.1:1742985-1803045 GCF_008692635.1 Crocuta crocuta
TCTACCTTCTCTCTGTCTTTCAGTCTTCTTATGTTTGTTTTATATATAATATCCAGTGTTTTCAAATGTATTTAGTTGAAGGAATAGGGAAAATTACATCAACTTCTGCTTCCCAGCAGTGGGAAATTCTCACTATCTTTTTTTAAATAGATCTTATTTTTAAATCAAGAGAGAGAGAGAAAGAGTGAGCTAGCAGGGTAGGGGCAGGGGGAGAGAGAGGATCTTAACCAGGTTCCAGGCCAGCATAGAGCCCAATGCGGGACTTAATCTCACACTCACGAGATCATGACCTGAGCCAAAATCAAGAGTCAGATGTCTAACCAGTTGAGCCAGCCAGGTGCCCCAAATTCTCAGTATCTCTAAGTGTGAACAAATTCTATTTTATTTGTGGTTTTCCACGCATAGAAAGAATGAAGGCATAAAACATTGGGAAAGCTCCGAAAAGCAGAGAAAGCTACCTCTTTTTAAGCTTTCCAGTCCTACAGTCATGCTGACACTCTCTTAATGCTTGATGCATAATTTCCTTGTATAACATTACGTTTGCACATGTTCTTAGCTATTTCTTTTTTTTTTTTTTTTATTTTTTTNTTATTTCTAGGAGAGAGAGAGAGAGAGACAGCGTGAGCAGGGGAGGGTCAGAGAGAGGGAGATACAGACTCTGAAATAGGCTCCAGGCTCTGAGTTGGCAGTCAGCACAGAGCCCGACGCAGGGCTCGAACCCACGAACCACAAGATCATGACCTAAGCGAAAGTCGAACGCTCAACCGACTAAGCCACCCAGGTGCCCCATATTCTTAGCTATTTCTTGAAAGCCTGATTTCACTGTTAAGTCTTTGGCTAAGAATACATCTTATATTTCTTTTTTTCAACCTGATTAACCACATAGGAGGTGTTTAATAATTGTTGATTGAATACATAAAAAGAGTATCTACCACAGACCAAGTAATATGGGAAGTCTTAGAGAAGTACGCAGGGGGAAAAAAATCACCATGTACTCAAGGGCCTTAAAGTCTAGCACAGAATGAATTATCCCTGGCATCTCTTTTATGTCAGATCCACCAGCTTAATTTCATATGACAGAAATAAAGAGTTTGCTCACTGTACAGGACATGGAACGCAACCCCAACTATCGTACAGTGCAGTATGCTGGACTGTTTTATAAGTTGACTGGTACTTGAAAATGACCAAGGCTGGTAGATCTTATAGGTGCATTTGCTCACCTATTTCTTTTTCAGTTTTTTTTCTCTGAAAAAGGCTCAGATACTTGTGATATTTGGAATAGGCAATCCTTACAAAGTTAGCTCTCTACCACACAGTGAGGCATATGTGTAGGCTAACCCATATGTTAGTCCCGTAGAGTACTTCTGACCAGCCCTGAGAGAGACCAGGGCAGATGAACCCGTATGGAAACTTTGCACTTGTATATTATCTAGAAGACTGAATTCTTTCAAGCAGTGACTAATAGCTTCAACAGCCTGTCTGAAGTGGACAGAGATGGTTGTAGGTCTATGGAACCATTACTCCCGGAACACGGCAGTGATTATGGCCTTCAAAGTTTCTTTCTGAATACCAATACTCCATGGAGAATAAAAACTTTCTTTCTCTGAATCTTTAAGGCTGAAATATCTTATCCACTGTAGGCTTTAACATGAATGGGTAGAGAAACAAAATTATCTTTGCATCTAGAATACAGATAATGCCAGGGCTGAGGCCATCTTTTTCTAATTTTGACCCCTCCTTGACTTTTTTATAAATTATTTAACCTCTTTGCACCTTCTCATTGAGATGTCATAAAGATTACCTCTTTACTTGAATGTTGTAAATGAGACATATATATCAGCAGAGATTTTTCTGATGTGAGGTACACTCATAAGAAAAAGTACTGTCCTTGGGTTTCTAAACTATAAAGTTTAATCTTCAGTCCCCAGTGTCTGAACTCTTGGTTGATTAATTCATATAAAATCTTCACACTTTCAACAGTTTTCTCCTTTTCATTCCCAATCCAAATCTCAAGGACAATATACAGAAATTAATTTTTGAGTTAGAATGGGAGAAATTGTGTTAAATTCCTTCAGAGAATTAATGTGAAGTTAAATGCAATATTTGCCAACTCTACAATGCTTTTTCTAGCAGTTGTCCTTGCTATTTTTATTTTAATCCTTTATGTCTGCTTTTACAGCAACTATTTTAATTTAGATTTTAAGTATTTTACAGTAATGTTAAGTAGAGAGGGGGAAATGGCCAGTGTACAGGGACAATCCAGTTACTTAGATTGCCTGAATACGGTTGGGTGGGTTCCACTGTCCCTACTGCTACCTGGAATGTGGAGCTTCTAGGTGACCCATATTAAGGGACACTTTCTGTGATGGATAATTCATAGTCCTAAAAAAATAATACAGTTAATTGTACTTTTAAATAGCAGGATCTTTGTTCCTCAGATATTTAAGTACATTTTAAGTTGTGATAATCTGAAAGAGTTTGGAAAATTGGCATTTGGCATCCTCACCCAGTTCTAATAGTGACAGCTTTTTGAATGAATTTGGTTGTTGAATTCTAATGATTTGTTTACCATCCCTATGTACTCCCGAAGTATTACAGGGGAAATAAAAAGTGAAAGGATGAATGTGAAAGTAATTTATAAGCTATAAGGGTAGTTTGATGTTATACTCTTTATAATCTTGGAAATCATTGTCATCATCACCAGTGTCAAGTTGTACCTCGACTATTGCCAACTCATTTTCCTTTCTCTATTTGCTTCAGTCAGTTCAAAATCCTCTGTGAGTAATCTTTCTTTTTCATCACTCCAGTCTTATCTCCTCCTTCAAAGCCCTCCTCTGTCTTCAGATTAAGCAACCTCACATCTTTCCAAAAGATTCATTTTCCCCATTATAAGGCTTTTTCCTTGACCATCACAACAATCTCAAAAATGCCCAGTGTCAGCGATGACTGATGGCAGAAACTAATCTCTCTCCCTGTCTGTTGGCTTTGCCTTTCACACATCCCATTCTTCTCAGTGCAAATGTTCTTTATCTGAATTGAGAGCTCCCTAGGAGGACTGGCCTCCCTCATCTAATTCATTATCAGTAGCATCATTGCTACTTATGGGTGAAGCATGGTATACATTAACATGTCATGTTTTTTGCTCTAGAAAGATGGTAATGAGGACCAGCTTCCCTGGGCTGCCTACTGGGGTTGTTTTCTGAAAGAGAAATGGTGATGAGCCATCACCCTTGCTCTATCTTCTCTTGCCCATAAGCACACATTTAAGAAACAGGACTGTAGGGTCCCTCTGTTACCATGGGATAGTTTCCCTTTCGCTTCTTTTCACACCCCTTTCTGTACCTCTGTAACTCTGGAATGCCTATGCTAAATACTCCGTTTTTCAGAAAGTAACTGGCTCCAAATTTGACCTCTGAAAATCTAAACTGTAGGTGCTTAAAAGTTATTTTCAGAATTGAAGCTTATTTAAATGTATCGCAATTCAGAGAGTTCTCCCCAAGTCTTTTTAAGCTATCTTTTCTTGCTGTTCGGTTTATAACTACTATTTATCGCATAGTCACCGTGTAAGAGGCTCTATGCCAGATGTCTTACATATATGTCTTTACAACAATCATGCCATTTATTCAATCCCTATTTTATGGTACAGGAAATTTGGTATCTGAGAGGCTAAGAAATTTTCCCTAAGAAGGGGGGGAAAAAAGCAAAGAATAGAGTCATATCCAGGCTGCCTTTTCTACCAAACCACTCTAGAGACCTCTCTCCTCCAACCAAATTCGGTGCCCCATACTACAAAAAACTTTTTCCTCCTCCCTAGTTTTCCTATTCTTTAGTTTTTATGGTAAGGAAAAAAAGTAAGACAATTGCCCATCCAAATTAATTTATGCTAAGGTATTGATGACTCTTACCCTTAGAAAAATTTATCAGGTAAATTAATCATTAATCTGTGGAACATATGAGAAAATTATCTTGGTGTAGTGCCTTTCTGTCCTTCCTTCCTTAGGCCAAGTCACCAAAAGTACCCCACCCCAACATTTGTGTATGCTGAAGCACACACACACACACACACACACACACACACACACACACACACACCTGGAGAATAAGAGGTTAACAATTTGACGCTAGTTTTGTGCTGACCCCAGATTTAGCCAATTGAGTTAAGTAGTTCAGTATGTATTGACAAATTAAGTCCTGAGCCCTGGCTTATACATGGGATTCATGGTTCATTTTAATATTAGTCTAACTCGAAAAGCTATTGCTCTTTCCAATTATCCAGAGAATATAAGACATTTTATGTTCAATACTACAATTTTAGCCACTAGAGAGAAATTATTTGAAAGGAGAACTGCTGAGTGACCTAGCAGAAGAGGTACCACATCAATAGATGGTCTTTTTTCACGTCTCTCTCTCCCTTTTTCTGATACTTGCCAGACCCCTCTCAAGCCCTTTGAAAATTTTAAAATCATATATGTTAAGGCTGTATAATTAAAACCTAATCATACCCTACATCTCTTTGAAAAATGTTTTATTTTAAAATATCAAGGAATGCATAAATACAGTCTCTGTTTAAAACAAGTAAAACAATATAGAAATATAGAGAATTAAAAATAAAAAATTATTTGTCATCTTCATTCCTATTTTATTGCTTTCTCCCAAGTAAATCAGTATGCATAGTTTGGCATATAATCTGTCTGGACATTTTTCTATCATTTATGTACAGTTAATTTATACACAGATGTATTTCTTTTTATGTGACTGAATTTACACTAAATATAATCTGAAATTTACTTTGTTTAGTGTATCAGTGTATTCGTGCTTGTATGTTCTCAGTCAAGTCTTTTACTCTCTTAAGCCTCAGTTTCTTCATTATGTCTGTTGTAAAAAGGACAGGCTTACATTGGCAATGGCTCTTGAAAGCTGATTGTATATATCTATCCCCAACTCCTTGTTCACATGTCAGGTTGGAAGCTTGAAGTTAGACATGGTTGAAGTATTTATACCATGGAAATCAGCAAATACTACAAATTAGAGCTCCTCTAGGCCAACATGCCAATCTTAACCTGCTGATGTTCATGAGCATGGGTAACCCTAATCCTTCCCTTTCCACTTCTAATGAACACTATATTACTCTTCAATTCAAATTTGGCTCTTTCCACTGCATCTCTTCCCCTCCCTCACCTGCCCTTATCTCCTCAGATACCTCCTTTTTCCCCTCAGCCTTCCCAAATGTCCTGGGGTAGGTGAATATGAGGAATGGAAACAGGAACCAGTAATTTAATGCTAACTACATCTTATCGAATATATTTTACAACATGAATTAAGCAAAACCTTCTATTTAATCCAGTAGAGGGGTTTATGGGAAAAACAGGTTCCTGGATCATCAAATCATCATTCTTTATAGGAAAGAAGTAATTAGGGTGTACACTGGTTCACCGAGGCAGTAGATTAAAGTGGTATAGGTATTCTGGGGCTTGATGTCCTACTCTACAATATAAATTGTATTCATGTGACTATCTTGGACTAATTCTTCTCTGGTTGTTAAGCATTTGCCATTGTGCAACTGCTTATATTATAAGTTGTTATGAAGATTCTATTAAATGCTATATACACTGTGCATGACACATAGTAGATGTTCAACAATATGTTAATTTCCTTACTGTTTAGGTGAGGCACAGCTGGTTAATGACAAAGCAGAGATGAGTATCTAGGGCCTCTGACTCACAGGTAGAAGTACTTCTATAAAACCAGTAGTTCTCAAAGTCTGGTCCGAAGAGTCCTGTGCAAGTCTTCCCTTTTCCAGCTATGTATTAGTGTGAGGTTAGGTTTTCTTTATATACTTTAATCAAAATATAGCACAACAGGTTAAATGCAGAAGCAGATATGATAATCCTACCATCTTTTATTAAATCAAGCATTAAAGAGACTTGCAAAAATGTAAGAGTGACACTCTTCTCACCAATTATTATTGTTTTGGAAAACAGTTATTTTTCATAATAATGTTATCTATGCTAACTTATTTGCTAGCATTATTTTGAAAGAAACTCAAGAATATTTTTAACGTCTAATTTTTCATTTCTAATATGATACACATATTTCTCTAAGGCATAGTATCAAGAGAGATGACCCCTGCAAACACAAGCTTTTTTACATTCTTAAGAGAGTAAATGGGTACTGAATGCCAACAAATTAAGAACAATTATATGAAACTACTTTCTCCTCCCAAAATATTACAAGGATTCTGTGTGTCAAATAAGGGGAGGTAATCACAACCATGATCAATCTTTGAACACTTGAATAACTTAAAATGTGTCAGAATATAACATTTTGAATCTGAGAATTCTGAAAGAATGACAGACTTGGGAAACAGTTGGGTTAAGGTTGGTATGTTGGGGAAGGCCACATCTGGCTGTATAGCAGTTATGATGAATTAACCATGGCTGGACCACAGAGTACCCAGATACTTACTCAAACATTATTCAAGATGAGTCTGTGAGGGTGTTTTTGGATGAGAATTACATTTAGATTGCCAGACTTTGAGTAAAGCAATTGCCCTCCATAATATGGGTGGACCTTATTCACATCCCACAACCAACAATCAGTTGAAAGCCTGAACAGAACAAAGGCCTGATCTCCCCAGAGCAAGAAGGAATTCTGCCAGCAGACAACTATAACATAACTATAACATTGGCTGTTCCCTGGTCTCCAGCAAGCTTGTCCACCCTACAGATTTTGGACTTGCCAGCCTCCATAATTATGTAAACAAATTCCTTAAAATAAATCTCAATTTCTCTTTCTCTCTCTCTCTTTCTCTCTTTCTCTCTTGGTCTCTCATCAGTTCTATTTCTCTGGAGAACTTGTTAAAAAGAAAACCACAGGCCCAAAATCGCTTCACTTGGCCCAAGGCCCCATACTGGAGCTTCATATCTAACTTAACTGCAGTTTCAACCTCCCCTGAAAATGCAGTCTTAACTGGTCAGTCAAGAATTTTCTGATCAGCAGGACTTATCAACCCCCCAAAGGAAATCTGCATGATAAGACACCCCGCCCCCTTCCCCTAAGGGAATGGGACTTTGCTGGAACAATCCTTTTCTTTCTTTTGCTTATAAGCTTCTTGCCCCACCCTCCTTCTACAAAACCTTCCATTTTATACAACTGCTCAGAGCTTTCTACTTTCTAGATGGGGGTGCTGCCAGATTCATTAATCATTTAATAAAGCCAGTTGAGATCTTAAAATTTACTCAGTTGAATTTTTCTTTTTTTAATAACTCTGACCAATACAACAGTAAGGTGGGGGATAGATTAGGGCATGATGACCTGGTGGGTTGCGGCCTTTTAGTTCCTGTTAGGCCAGCAAGCTTCAGTGCTGAGAGGGTAGAGACATCTTTATCTGTGTTGCTTCAGGGACAGGTCAGGTCTTCAGCGGGGGAGGGTATGCCCTGTAGGCAGGCCGGACTTACGGACCCTTTACCCCTCCCACTCCCCCACCAACTGCTTGCCACATTGGGGGGTTAAATTAAGGTTCTTTCAAGTCCCTTGATTTCTTTAAGAAATTTGGAAATTTATATATATATATAAACTTATACAAAAATATATATTATATATATAATAAATNTATGTGCAGTGTTACTTATTTTACATGCTATCAGAATCTTATCAGGGGGGTTGAGGGGTTGGGTTGAGAAAGGAACATAAGGACAACCACATGCTCAATGAGAGGACTGTTACCAGTTCTGACAAGGGAGCAGAGCAGGGAGGCAGGGGGCTTAGGAACAGACACTTTTATTTTTTAACCTTTTTCAATCATGCTTACGTTGGTTAGCCCTGCCTGTGCCCATGCAGATTAATTTGGTATGGTATTCTTGTGTTTTGTTTTGTTTTTCATCTGACTATGCTGGAGCTAGTTTCCTGGAGGATTCCTCAATTGAGATATCTTAGACTCTTGGCCATGGGCCATAAAACATACTTTATCTGAGTATGATATAAATACCTTCCACCCCACTGATGTATTGATTTGTTTTCATTTTGCTGCCTCTATGTACCATACACATCCATAACCCAGTCTAAGTTCCCAGAGACAGAGGGCTAGCTTAGAGGAATTCTTCGAGCAATATTAAGAGCTCCAAATCGGAAAGACTTCATATTTGTCCAGCACCTAAAATGTGGCAGACAATTTAAATATTAAGCATATTCAGCATGTTTAAGCATGTTTAACAGATTTAGAAACTGAGGCTCTAACAGATTATATGCTTAATGTAGAATGTTATTTAAAAAGCATTTCCTGGGGCACCTGAGTAGCTCACTTGGTTCAGCATCCAACTCTTGATATCTGCTGAGGTCATGGTTTCACTGTTCATGAGACAGCCCTGTGTCCGGCTCTGTGCTGACCTGGAGCCTGCCTGGGGTTCTCTCTCTCCTCTCTCTTTGCCCCTCCTCAGCTCTCTCTCTCTCCAAATAAATAAACAAACATTTAAAATAAATACATGAATAAAAAGCACTTCCTGCTGTCTCTCTTTCTTGGTAAGCTAGGGGATTATTGTTGCTTGGTTTGTCTTCTTGAAGCTCTAACGCCATTAAGGCCAAGCACTGAGACTGAGGCTGTCCAGCCTTAGGCAGGGAGGTGGAGCACAAGTAAGAAAAGGAGAAGCAAGTAAAAGGGGAGGGAAGAGCGGACATAAAGCCCCCAAAATAGACACTTTGAAACTGAAAAATGCTAAGTAGGATTTAATATGCTATTTTAACCTTTTCCCCACCTCTGAGTGGGAATGGGAGCTAGAAACTAAGTTATCAGTATTTTCCAAACTTCTTCGATTACTATACTACCCACAATAAGCAATGTATTTGACATTGTGACACTAAACATATCTGAGACAAGTTTCATGGAACAACACTTAACCATTACCATATACAAAACAAAACAAAACAAAAGACCATTATTTTCTATTTTATTTTTTAAATGATTGTCAAGCCTATAAATTGATTTTGTGACCCATTAATGATCACTAATCTTAGAAAAACACAGTTACAGAAAAGTTATTTTTTGACCCACTTAAATATTTTGCTCAAGGCCATGTAGTGTTAATGGTAGATGTGGGATATTCCCCACGTTTATTATGCTGAGTGTGAATGAGCCTCAGGGAGAAGTCCCACCTGGCTTCTCCAAGACACAACCAGTGCTTCATCTCACAGACTTTCCCAGTTCATAGGGGTTATACACTTTCTCCTCTCACTACTAGGATCCCATCTGCTTAGCTACAAAATGTTTCTTTCTAGACGAGTTATGGAACTACAGAGCTGCAAGCAAAATCTGAAGAACTTTAATCAAGAATTATCAAAGACAATAAAATAAAAGGACATTTTCCCCATTGCAAAGGGGACTTCCCATGTAGGTGGGCCTTTGTTCAGGAGAAAGATATAACATTAACCAAGCTGAAGGAGGATAGAAGGTAAAAAAACAAAACAAAACAAAACAAAAATAAACAAACAAAAAAACCCTACTCTTCCTCTGAGCCACCTAATTCCATACCCAGCCAGTCCAGTCTCCATTAGGATAAGGATGATGGATGATGGGAAGCATTGACCAAAAAGGACCAAAAAAAAAAAAGAAACAAACAAACAAACAAAAAGGGCAATTCTCCCCTCTAAACTCTGTATCTTCTTGGCAGAAACAAACAAACAAACAAACAAAAAGGGCAATTCTCCCCTCTAAACTCTGTATCTTCTTGGCAGCTTCCCTCCCCCTCTTTGTTTCTTTCATTCACCTTTTTTACCTTGTAAAATGGTCTATAATGTGGAAGGAAAAAAATGAAAACCAAAATCCCTCCCTTTCCATGAGGCAGGTGAATGATACTTTTCCTAAGGGAGAAAGGCTAGTTCCCCAGGAATGTAACCAGGAATGTGTGTTTCCTTTGACCAAGTTTAAGTCTTGATTCTCAACCTACACATTCCTTTCCCTATAGAGTATTTCTAGTAGGCTATGGGGATTCCTTTGGGGAAGATCTAGAATAAACCCAGTCTGAAATCCTCCTCATACTTTCAGTTCTCATCTGTTCTGCTACCTCTCTTAGATTCCTTTCATTCCTCCTGCTGGAATGGGGATGGGGTTGGCTGGACAAAGCTGTCAGCTCCTGATATGCCAAGCTCTGAGTGATCTGCCCCAGCCTGTTGCTTTCTTCCTCAGGCTTTGAGTTCTAGTCACTCCGGTCTTCCGGTAGTGTTTGGAACAAAATGAGTCCTTCCGGTAGTGTTTGGAACAAAATGAGTCCTTTTCTGCCTCAGAGGCTTCGCATAGCTATTCCTCTTCTTGTAAAGCCCATACATTGGTTTTTCACATAGATAGTTCCTTATCCTCCTTTGGGGCTCAGCTTAAATATCACATTCTTAGAGAGTTTCCTCTATCATCTCCTCTAAAATAGGTCTCCTTTGTTATTCCCTATCCTGGCCCTTGGTTTCATAATACAATCATAATTTGTTAATAGTTTACTTAATTGTCTTTGTGTCTTCCTCCTCCACTGTAATAAGTGTCCAAAGACATAATCATTTCTATGAAGTAGACAGTGTTAACATCCCCACCTAGCTCCTTCCCCCCCCCCCCCCCCCCCACAAAACCATTTTNGATACTGCTGGCAACCTTCAACAAAGTAAGTTCTTTGCCAGGCTCTTCTTTCTCCCCAACTAAAATCATCCATTCACTCACTCATTCATTCACTCATCCAGTCAACAGATATTTACTGAGCACCTACTCATTTCAGCCCAGACACTGTGCTACAGTGATGGGCAAGGTAGTTCTTGCTCACTTCATTCCATGCTGCACTAGCCAGAATGCTCATTTTCAAGTACACTTCTCTGCTAAAAACCTTCATCAGTTTCCAAATGCCTTCTGGATGAAATCTAAGCTCGTGAATATGGACAGTGGTGCAGGTCCTCTATGACCTGACCACTCCCCTCCCCCACCTTCCTCCCCAAACACATCTTTTGGTGGCATTCTCCTGCCCTAGGCTCTGGTGGTAAACTAACTACAGGAGCTCCTCTGGGAGGAAAACAGGTAGCAACAACAAAGATCCCTTGGGCTTGCTTTTTCTACTTCCACCTTGTTCTTTCTCTAGCCAACCCCCCTCACCTCTCTATACACACATGAGGCCTGGGACAATCACTTACAACAATGGGTTCTAGGCAGCTCATAGAGAATCTCAGCAGGTATATTTCTCTGCTTGTTGGGTCAGACAGCCTTTTGCTCCTACCTGCCAGGCTGTGAGATTTTTCTAATTGAGATCTCAGTCCCAGAGCTGCAGGCCAGGGGTTGAGCTGGCCCTATAACTTTAGGGCAGATCTCCATTAAAGAACTTTACTTTGCCAGGTCACTCTGGTTGGTGGTGTCAAAAATGGCATGAATTTCACTTGCTCCAAGGATGCTAAATATCTACCAAGAGCTAAAGAAGAGGACCCCCGGAGTTACAAACCTAAGAGCTTTGTTACAAAGGAGCTTTTCCTCTGTAAAAAAAAAAAAAAGCAGCGCCTTTAATTCATGATAGAAGGGCCAGAGAAAAAGGAATTTAAGTTTTTACAACTTAACACACTTATTTCTTGCTTTTAATTCATGTCTCTCCTGGATTGCCACTACAGACCATTAAAAACTTTCCCCTTTTCATTTTGTGCTACTTGGGACTTGCTTTTATTTATTTTTCTTGTGGGAATATCATGAACAAAGGACTAAGAAGGAAGGAAATTCTTCAGCTTTTCTGGAAACTTGCTATGGCTTGTCTTTTAAATACTTTATGCTTCAGTTTCTTCATCTATAAAATGGAAAAAATTAGCAAAATTAATGAACCTTTGTCTTTCATAAAATGTCTTATGGGATAGGTGCTGTGCAAGTAATATGCTATGGAATGATAGCATTTTGTTAGTGTTTATAAACATAATTTGAATTTTCTACTAATTGGAATTAATCCTATTTATAAGGAAAGACCTTTCCAATTAAATCACTGGTGTGAGACTTTGGGTGGCTGAAACCTTCATTTTGCTTTACTTCTAATAAAATGGGTTCCTACTCTATTTTGGGTAAATTCTTAATTTGGATCTTCCTTTGGTCACTTTTAATGAAGAAGTTTCACCTTTTATTTAGTCTCTAAACATTCTTATTTGTATTGGAAAATTTTCATTGATATTATGCCTTATTGAAAATCATTTTACAACTGAAGGTTAAAAGCAAGTTTATTTAAGGTAATGAGACTATGTGCTTGAAGATTTTAGAATTAAAACAAATAACCTTTCATTAAATCACTATTTTAGTAAATCATATTTTATTTTTATACTGGACCTATGATGTTCCCTGTTCTTAATTAAAATTATTTTGAACACTATTAGCTCAAAATGGTAATGAACTACAAACCTATTTATGCTTTTAATATTGTCATAAGTAAATATTCACCTGGTCCTAACACTGACTTGTTTGAATGCTATTTTCCCAATTACAAGCCATTTAACCTTTGTAGAGGCTTTTTTCTCTTGAAAAGTAAAAGATTTTTCAACATTCCTAGATATGTCTTGAATCTAAATCTGTTACTTTCTAAAGATTGTCAGTTGCTGAAGTCATATACATATTATGTAACCTGCAGTATCAATTTGTCCATTTCTAAGTGCTAAAATAAAAACTAGCTGCCACAGTGGGCCAAAGTATGTCCTGACCTCCTGTGACCTAATTACTAATTTGATAGCTTTGGGATGCCTTAAGTTTAGACCCATTTGGTTTGGATCCAGACAATTTATTGCAGACAAGAACCAGCAAGCTGATTTCTTCTGACTCAAGAAGATCACTGGGCCAAAAGAAAAAAGAAAAAAAAAAGTTCTAGATTATCCCTCCCCCATCTTAAAATCAGGAGTTCCAAAGAACTCAGGGAGAAGTGTGAGCTCTCCTCTTCTTCTTATTCCCCATGTATCATGCTAAACCGATTAAAATCCTGGGGATGTATTTTATGATGATATTTAAGTTAGTCAGTCTATAACTGTCAATTAGGAAGGTCTTAATAAGTAACAGCCCCCCTTCCTTGAATCTCTGGGATTGGTACAAACTTGAACTAGGTTCTTCAGGATATCTCTACATCAAGATAGTAGTTTAAACTCAGTCTAAACAAAATTGGTCTTCATGCCTCAAATAATCTGCCTGTAAATCTTTATGGCTAGGATGCTATAGATTTAAGCAATGGTCTGAATGGCCCATAACCAGGTAGGGTTCCTTGGTCTATTGTCTCTTTGCTAGAAACCTATGGAAATACATATGTCTGAGGTTAACTCATATTTAGCATGATAGATGGCTTGAAAATGCTTAACACATATTAATGTTTTCTTTTATTTTTGTTCCTTCTTTTGAGAGGATTTGGAGTATAAGAAAGCTAGGGAAAATATAGCAGGAATATAGCCAATAGGCTCCAGGTCAGACAAAAGGTATTTAGCTTTATTTTCCTTCAGAGAGTAGAAGAACCCCAGCATACATATCTTCTAGGTCTCACCCAACTATGCTATACTAGATATAGGAGGAAGAATAATACTGAGTATCAAACTGCCCCAATGCAAAGACTTGGGTATTGATAATCAGAAATGCTGCAAAAAAAAAAAAGTTGGAAGTGGGTGATTCCGAACAGTAGTTTTATGCAGTCTGAGAATAAAAGGAATTGACAAATAAATACTGATATAATTGACCCCGCATAAAGCTTTCTGTATTACCTTCAAGTCATTTATAAATATTGGATGATGTGGGATAAAATCTACTCAAATCAAATATATTAGTCAGTCACATAGAATTTATTAGTTTGGAAGGAAGATCAACACTGTACCTTGTACATTATACACTTTCATAAACCCTTTATTCAAGAGGGCCACTCTGCCCACGTCTGTCTGGCATTACCTATCATACTCTAGACCCAACCACAGCAGACCTCCTTCTCTTTTCTGACCTACTCTCCCAATGTAATATAATGTTCAGGTTTCCAAACTACACCCTTCTTTCCCAATCTCTTATAATTGTTTTAGAAATAGCCATTTCACCAAATTTCTCCACCTTCTCCAGTCTTGCCTAGCCATATGCAGGTACTTAGCACAAAATAACTCTTCAAAGAAACTGTGTTATGTATGGTTGTATGATAGGCTGGATGGGTTTATCTCTCAAGATGTAATCAAATGAGCCAGCTGATCCTTGCTGAATCCTGTCTCCTCAGGGAGGATAGATCTACATGATCTAAAGAAAACTTTGGGTTACAAGTACCTTCACATGACAGGCTCTTAGGAGCCTAAGTTGCTTGGAAGTCAACAGAGAGAATCAGGAAGATGTATACCTTAAATACTGTGTAATAACCATATGTTGATTTCCCCTTTGTTCTCTTTGAACTTCCTAAATCACAAAACTTTTTACACAAAAGCATTATCAAAGTTGACCTACCAAAGATTAACAGGATGAATGGAGGAAAGCATTTTTACCACACACCACCTATAAAACAACTTAATAAAGCCCCTGTTATGCATTTTTTCTCAAAGTCCCTTTATAAGTGGGCCATCAACTGACATCTTTTCTTTGACCCCTTCCTCAGGAAGCCCTTGGCCTCACACCTGCATGCTCTCCAGCAGGAATCTTGCTCCTATCCCATATCAGGCTTATGAGAGTGTGTACAGCAAAGCAAACCTCTTCCTACAGAGGAATTCTTACCAGCTGGCAAGAAGTTAGTGTTTTCTCCGTATTTCACATCCTATATTATTTGAAAGGTAGTATCATGTTTGTTGAATTTAAGCATGTAGATTCAGATTCATCTTTTCAACAGATAATTAATAAGGGTCTTTTATCTACCAGGCAATGGGCTAGGAGCTGGGACTGTAGCAGTAAGCAAGACACAGTACCTGCCCTCAATGAGCTTATTGTCTATTAGGGAAGAAGGAAAAGAAAACACATATTTCAACTCAGATTGCTAAGTGTGATGCTGGGGGATATATTGGTTGTTATGAGAACACTTTCAAGGGGCACCTGGTGTCTCAGTCGGACTCTGTGCTGATGGTGTGGGGCCTGTTTGGGATTCTCTCCCTCTCTCTCTGTCTGTCTCTCTCTCTCAAAATAAATAAATAAACATTAAAAAAAAAAAAAAAGAACACTTTCAAGAGTCACACCACCTCATTTTGAGGGAGAAGGTCTAGGAAGTCTTTCCAGAAAAAGTGACATTAGCAGCACTGGCCAGATGAACAGTATTTAGGGAATGAGGAGGGTCAAGGCAGCATTCCATTAACCAAACAACAGGTCTAAGAGCCAGGAGGGAGAGGGAACAGAGCCTCTCCTAGGCTGGGACAGTTCACAGTGGTTGTAGCTACAAAGGGCTAGGAGGGGAAGAGTGGAAAAGATAAGGATACAAAAGGAAGTATGGCTAATCATAAATGGCCTGGGATGCCACATCAAAGAGTTTATGCTTTTCTTTTACTTTTTTTCTTTTTCTTTGCCTGAAGTTAGTGAGAGAGTTTTGGAGCAGACAAGGAAGCATATTTAGATTTCAATTCTTTAGAAAAAAATCTCGCCGAATGAAATACAAGCCAAACAAAGCCAAGCCAAACCAAACCAAGGTACATGTGTGATAATTGCCACTTCTGAATTGTGTAAAGTGCCATGAAAGAGCTGTGAGGGGATAGCTGAGGGGGGCTCAGGAAGGCCTTCTGGAGAGGTGATCTGGTAGTGAAGGGGGATGTCAGCAGTGCAAATGTCCTGCCTCTAAAACGTATTGGTTTTATTCCAAAGCACATCCTTTATCTTGAGAACTTTGAAGACAGTATTACTCAAGCATCTTCTAAAGCCACAGTGCCATTTATTATTTATCTGAAGCTCCTGATGGCTTTCTTTCTTGTCAGGGGTATGAAACTGAAGGAATTTTAGAGCCTAGATGATAACTTCCTTGAATAAATTATTATAAAAATTTCAACTTTGAGGAAAGTTATCAACTACAGAAACAATGTTAGAAGGCTTAATCTAATTTTGGTTTTGTTTCCCAAATGATCTACAAAACCCCCAAATCCTACAAAAACAATGAAGAATGAAGTTTGCATGATAATTATTTTATCTCTTTTTGAAAGAGAATGTGGCTTCTCTCCTCTAATGAGAGAAATATAATAAAAACATTTTTAGGGGCACCTGAGTGGCTCAGTCGGTTAGCATCCAATTTCGGTTCAGGTCATGATCTCATGGTTTGTGGGTTCGAGCCCCTCATCAGGCTCCGTGCTGACAGTTCAGAGCCTGGAGCCTGTCTTCAGATTCTGTATCTCCCTCTCTCTTTGGCCCTCCCCTGCTCATGCTGTCTCTATCTCTCTCTCAGAAATAAATAAAACATTTAAAAAAATTAATCTGGGGCGCCTGGTTGGCTTAGTCGGTTAAGCGTCCGACTTTCGCTAAGGTCATGATCTCCCGGTTCATGGGTTCGAGCCCCGTGTCGGGCTCTGTGCTGACTGCCAGCTCAGAGCCTGGAGCCTGTTTTAGTCTGTGACTCTCTCTCTCTCTGACCCTCCCCTGCTCACACTGTCTCTCTCTCTCTCTCCTAGAAATAAATAAAAACATTTTTAAAAAATTAAAAAAAATTAATCTATTAAGAGAGATTTTGGCATGTAAAAAGTAATTTTGAAGAAATGGATGTCAAATTTTAATTTGTCAACAAAGAACTGTTAAAAATAATAATAATGTTGCGTACTACTTGGTGCCAAGTATGATGTTTGTATTTTGTCACTTAATATTCAGAAGAGTCCCATGAACTACCTGCTAGAAGTACCAGAATCCCTGTCTTACTAACAAGGAACAGAGGCTCAGAAAGGATACCTAACTTGCCTAAAGTTATGTAGTTACTAAGAAGAGCTGGGATTTTGATTAAGTCTGTCTCCAGAGCTTATGTTTGTTGCGGTGATTCTCATGGTGGTGATTAAGGGGTTTGGTTCACTGGCTCAAGCTGCCATCTATAAAATGTGTCTATAAGAATCAAATGTTCACTTAGCTCTGTTTCATGCTCAGAACAAGGTGATATTTTTTAGTAATATATCATTTGATAGAACCCTAGACTCTTCCATCCGTTCACTCTTCTGTTCACAGGTCTGAGTGTGGGCTTGAACCTGTGCCATAGACTCAAAGGTTATATTTGCCTTTATAGCTCAGGAAATGGGTTGGTTTTTAGGCATAGTGCCAAAAGCTCTGAGTGTTGGGGTGCCTGGATGGCTCAGTCGGTTAAGCACCTGACTTTGGCTCAGGTCATGATCTTAGGGTTCGTGGGTTCCAGCCCTGCATCAGGCTCTGTGCTGACAGCTCAGAGCCTGGAGCCTGGTTTGGATTCTGTGTCTCCCTCCCTCTGTGCCCCATCCCCACTCATGCTTTGTCTCTCTCTGTCACAAAAATAAATAAACTATAAAAAAATTTCTTAAAACAAAAAAAAAAAACCCAAAAGCTCTGAGTGTAATATACACTTGAACTCAGACAAATGACAAGTTTATGCCCTTGTTTGCTGGTTTATTGACTGATTGTGAGCACACACTGCTTCTCTCAATACCAGCCAGGCCCCTCCGTGGCAATCTGGAACGGGTGACTGTTCTGCCCACGCACAGTGTGGGGCCCATGTGTGAAAGAATCAGTGATTCCCTTATTCTTTTACATAAAATTCACATGCCATAAATTAATTATTTAAAAAAATATAATTCAGTGGTTATTAGTATATCCTCAGGGTTGTGCAACTGTTATCACTAGATCTGATGGAAAAATAACATTTTTGCTTACTATCTTTTTCCCTTTACATAAGTTGCTGGTACAAAAAAACAAACACACAAAAAAATCCAGATTTCTGACTGCAGTGATTTGCTCTCAGATCATCTTAGTTTATATATTAAAGACAGTTTATTGATACAAATTACAAGCAGATGCCCTTTTATTTAGATGTCTTCTCCACTTCCAATGATGAAAGGAATGACTGTGAAGTACACAGAGCCTACACATTTCTTTTCATACATTGAATTACTTTTCTTCCTGAGTATGTAGAGCATACACCCAGAGAAACATCTTTTCATAGGGTAACACTCTAATCCCCCATTGCCAATACCTGCTAATATTGTCTTTTCTTAACACGTAGAGGTAGACATATTAAAAATCATATTGCTTCCTTGTTTCAATGGTCCCACTCATTTTTGGTAAAAAAAATAAAAAAAGATTGTTTTTGCTTCTCTTATTTACTTTTTCAAAATTAAATGACACTACGCTTTTTAAAATGTGGATTTAAAAAAAATTTTTAATGTGTTATTTATTTCTGAGAGAGAGAGAGAGACAGAGAAAGAGCATGAGCAGGGGAAGATCAGAGAGAGAGGGAGACACAGAATCTGAAATAGGTTCCAGGCTCTGAGCTAGTTGTCATCACAGAGCCTGATGCAGGGCTCAAACCCACGAACCATGAGATCATGATCTGAGCCAAAGTTGGACGCTTAACTGACTGAGCCACCCAGGCACCCCTAAAATGTGGATTTTTAAAATATTTTTTAAAAGTAATCTCTGTACCCAATGTTGCTTCAAACTTACAATCCAAAGATCAAGAGTCACAAGCTCTACTGACTAAGCCAGCACAATGCCTCTAAAATGTGGATTTTTGAAAGAGTAGACAAATATATGCCATGTTTTACATATAAAAATAATACTGTGGACCAATGGTATCCATGTAGAATTGTTTTCCACTTGTGAAGGATTTATATCAATGGTATTGTGACAGGTATAAGAAAGTATAAACATCCCATGCCAGAAGAGTATCAGCCAGTTATGCCATTGCAGTCAGCATGATGTTGGCACAAATAGCCTTTATGTTATTGGTTGATATTAAGTTGGTTGCTCTTATTTTTAAATTTTATTTATTTATTTTGAGAAAGAGAGAGAGAGGGAGAGCATGTGTGCAAGTAGGGGAGGGACAGAGAGTGAAGGAAAGAGAGAATCCCAAGCAGGCTTCGCGCACTTAGTGTGGAGTCCAATGTGTGCTCCAACTCCATGCACCATGAGATCATTTCAGACCTGAGCCGAAATCAAGAGTTGGACACTTAACTGAGTAAGCCACCCAGGTGCCCCTAAGCTGGTTGCTTTTAGAAGAAAGCATCAGGGATGAATGAACAAGAGGCTAGAAGATTTCACAAGACAGGCTGTAGTTTCACACTTGATTCCTTCAAACAATGATAAAAATGGTGATGAAGAATAAAGGGCATACTAATTGCAGTTCAACAATTCTAATGGTACCATTGCTATATACTGGGGCAAATAGATTCTATTTCACATCTAATGCTATTGCAAATTATTCACTTGTTCTAGTGTTTATTAAATATCTACTATGTATAAAACTTTGTGGTGTAGACTATATTGTTAAGGATCTGACATCTAGTGGAAGAGCACATACACCTTTACACAATAGTTATAGTTATAAGGTCAAATTCTATAACTACAGAATTGAAGGAACCTCCAAAGTATTTATTTCACTAGAATTTTATTGTATTGTGTATGCTTGAAATAAGTTACTGGCTAAGGCTGGGAAATCTTTTTATAATAGCGAGGTTTTCATTAGGATGATATTTATTGTAAGGGGATCTGAACTGTAATATAATACAATTACAATCATAAATATAATTATGAGTGTGTAAGTGCTGAGGGAATACAGTAGAAGAGATTAATTAGAGACAGGTGGTTCTAGGACTCCTCCAAGGGCTTCTGATTGATTCAGGGGAGATTCTGGTTCTCTCTAGACTTCTCTTTGCTCCCAAGGGACCCTACTACACTGAGTGGTTATGACGAAGAGGTAAGGGTCTTTGCATCTGCACCCAAATCAAAAGGTTCTTTTGGATGAGCTTTTAAGAGTCTCACCCTATTTCTTTAAAATAATATTATTAGAAAACAGTCTATTATCTATTTAAAAGCTTGTCTTTGAGACATCTGATAATGGAAGTTTTCTCCAATGTTGAGTAATAGCCTTTTAAAATGAAGTGACATGCAGAAGACTGGGTTCAAACCCCCCAAACTCTGTTGAGGAAAGACATGCTTAATGATGGACCCTAAAGTTAAGAAACATGAATAGATCCTGACATGGCCCTCATGGGGGCATCATGATCACTCTCATGTGGCTGGTCATGCATGAGGTCCTAATTACATTAGAGTAGGGATATAACCACTCCACATCTTTTCGTCTTCCCATACACCTAACACATTTCACAACCTTGCATATTTGATAAGAGACTCTCCTAACATTGACCTATGGGTAAACTTCTGAGTGTCAGATCTGTTTAACAATAAGTTATTCACAAGGTTCTTGGATGGCTCAGTGGGTTAAGTGTCTGACTTCAGCTCAGGTCATGATCTCACAGATAATGAGTTCAAGCCCAACCTTGGGCCCTGTGTGACAGCTCAGAGCCTGGAACCTGCTTTGGATTCTGTGTCTTCCTCTCCCTCTGCTTCTCCCCTGCTTATGCTCTGACACACACTCTCTCTTTCAAAAATAAATATGCATTAATTTTTTTTTAATAGTAAGTTATTTGGATGGATGTAAATATTTTGACCATCATTGACATGAAAGATAATTTACATCTAACTCAGGGAAACAAAGGTAACACTAAGTTTTGCTGGGTACTCTTAGCATTCAAAGCTTCTGGATGTTTATGCACAACAAACACCAATTAGAAGTTCCTGTATGACCTTATTTAAACTGCCCTTGGTCTTGGGATTGTTTTAATGTATCGACACATGTTTAGTCACCATCAATAAGAAACTGAAACAGAACCAGTCAAAACCCAAGTTAAACTAGAAAGGAGAATTTTGTGGAGTTCTAACTCTAAAGGAAACATAAGCAAATGTACTGTGTTGACCATCAACTGTCAGGAGAAGAGTCCCAGCTTCAGCTTGGTGATACTCAACACTACAATCTCAGGTGAATCACTTAAACCCTCTCTTCGTCAGTTTCCCCACTCATCTCCCTTGAATGTGTAGCCAAAGACCTTGCAGAAGATGACATTTTAAAAACGACATTTCCATGCATCTGAGTGGAAAATCATTTTACAGGAACAAAGAAAAGAAACTTTTTTTTTTTTTTTTAAAGCAACTTCTAGCCTGGGTTGGTTTTACATCAGTACCAAATTATAGTCTGTTGCCATATAGGGTTAGAAATCAGTGGTCAGGCAAAAGTGAAGTTCCAAGAATCTGCACTGTTAAAGTGCCAGCAAGCAAAAGGTAGCTTGTCATGTTTCTATACGGAGAGCAAGATGGGAGCAGGCTGAAGCAAGCAGCTAGGAAAACTCGCTGTAGATGTTACAGAGCCCCAGGGTTAGAAAGAAGAGGTAAAAATGAAATGGGATGTATGACTTAACAAAGTGGTTAACTGTCATTATGTGATTCAGATATGTTTATTTTTTAAACTTTCACCCCAGACTGAAGTGGATAAAAGACCTCTTTTTAGCTACAGATGACTCCTAACAACAAATAAGGGGAAAGAAGGAAAAAGAAAGAAAACAATGAATGAAAAGAAGAAAAGGATTGTGATCATTTGCATTATCAAAAGTGATCATCAATCGATTCTTTAAAGCCTGCCAGCACAACACTGTACCATTATTTTCCAGCTCCAGCTAGCAGCATAAACTCTCTATAGAAGGAAGCTCATTGCAGTTTCACAGACAACAGAGAAGGAAGCTGCTTGCTGCAGCCAGCACCTTCAGGACAACAGACTACAGGGTATTTCGCTCTGAAGGTGTATGTGTGATTACACAAAGCCTTCACTTGGTCATTTTTTAGGTGTTTTAATAATGCTGATGCAAAATAAGAGTAAAATTACAGGTGCCAGTTCCCAGTGTAGCTTGCTGATAAACAACTTACCATTTTGCAGTGGCTGGTCACATCTGGAGCCTTTTGGGATGCAAAAGTACTGGAAGGATTATTGCAAAACTTAAAGACACTTTTGCTGCCATTACTTTGTTTTTAACCTAAATTAGTGAGGGTTTTGGGGGGGATGGAGAGGGAATGCTTTTTTAGAGAGTCATAATGCTTATATCATGAACTTATTTAGTTAAACACTAATCAAATAGCAAGATGGAAAGGGGGGTTAGGTTTAGAGTAGTTGCTTGAAAACTTTTCTAAATTGACCTTAAATAGGCAGAGGCTGGGATAAAACTATGGGCCAGTGGATTACGGTTTATTAATTTTGGTATGCTATCAAATTTCCCAATTTAAATAACCTGCTTAAACTTGATTTGTCATTGTTGATAGCTTTCCTTACAATGTCGGATTAGCATGTAATGTACACAGCACAGGAAAAATAATACAAATAAAAGGGCATTGTTCTTATTCTTTATGGAGTTATGGTTTTCCATAAGCACAAAAGAACATTAATATAAGAATATATTAGAGTATTTTGATGCATTTTTAATAAAGCTCTTCTTTTAGAATATAAATATATCTCTATATTTTATTTTATTTAAGTTTATTTTTAGGAGAGAGAGAAAGAGAAAAAGAGAGAGACCTAGAGAAAGAGAGAGGAGAGGGCTAGAGAGAGAATCACAAGCAGACTCCATGCTGTCAGTGCAGAGCCCAATGCACGGCTCGAATTCATGAACTGTGAGATCATGACCTGAGCCAGTATCAGGAGTCAGACATTTAATGGACTGAGCTACCCAGGTGCCCCTCTATATTTTACATCCACTTTAAGATTATTTGGGCCTGACATCAGGACTATACATGAATGGAGAGAGTCTGGAGGGTACTCTTAGAAAAGTATTTCATGATTCTTGCATGTTTTCCATCAGGTTGTTTGAGGAATAATTATTCATGTATGTAGCTAATAGTGCCTGATCTTTTTGCTCTCATTTCTTTTTGTATCCTTCCATTGAAAACATGCAATCTGAATATTAGGCAGCAAATTGGTCAGAGCTTCTGAAGAAGCTAAGTCTGGCTTCCAGGAGATTATTTGCTATAGCTATCGCATAGGAAATCAGACATTTTAATGAACACACATATTTTTCTATAGTGTTTCATGGACTGACAGGGCTAGAGATGTCTGAAATGATTTGGTTAGACTCATTGCCATCCTCCAGAAATCATTTCCTGTGATATCATGTAGGACATATCTCATAGGGTTTCCTTGTCAAAGAATATTCCCCGTTTAAGCTAAATAATAATTTATGGAGCTGAATAGATTTTATTACTAAACAATGAAGTAGTGTGCCCAGTTTCTGAAACATTCTAGCTTTCTTCATGCAAATGAGCAGATATGCTTAACAAGTCAATCTTGAATTTATGTAATGAAAAAAGCCACTCAGTCGGTTGTGCCCTCTTAGTACATGTAGACACAGGCTCACACCAGCTTGGGCATGAATTACCATCAGATGTATTGCACTGAGGAAGTAATTTGTTGACCAAAATATGCATATCTAAATTCAAGGAGGTCTCTGTGGTTCTCTCTTCAACTCTAGTCACTCTGCCTAAAATCTGATTTTAAGCCCTATATATTTCCTTTTTTTTTACACAACTGTAAGAAATTTGCTGGCTGACTAGGTCAAGAAGTCTAAAAGAGGGTTTTTTTCTTTCTAGTTTCCATGCACTGCTTATTAATTTGGAGTAGTATTATGTGGTTGGTTGTAAAAAAAAGAAAAAGACTCACATCGTGAATGAAGGGAAGGAGATGAACATTTGCTGAGGACGTGAAATATGTCAAGCTCTTTCCATAATTTGTTTCATTTATTCCTTATAACAAACTGAAAGAGAAATATTATTATTCTCAATCTACAGGTGAAGAAACTGAGGCTAAGAGACATCAAATAACTTGACCAAACTCATCCAACTCTAAGGGAGCCAGAACTGCCATCTGGGTCTAACTGTAAAATTTATGTTATTTTCACTATACTGTGCTGCCTTCTTTGGATTTTGAAACTTCATTTAAGGAGGACCAGTAGGAGAGACTTCATTTGGAGGGCAACTCCTCAGACTATGTGAAATGTATTTTCAAACCTAGTGGGTAAGTGCATGCTGCAAGTTAGGCCTGTTATTGACTCTTCTGAGGTCCAGTTTGCATTTTACAATGGGAAAAGCATAATCTGGAAAGAGTTTCATGTTGGTAGCTATAAAGGACAGTTGGAAACTTTTGATTTTAATACAATAAAATCTACAGTGTTCTTGGTAATGACCTTTCCAATTGTGGCATTTATGTTTTAGCCAAAGGTCTATTCATTGCCAGGAAGAGAAAGCCACTCAAGGGGAGTTTATTGTGAGGTAGCTATCCTAGAAAATAAAATCAGTGCACAGTCCATTGGATAGACTAAGAAATAGACCTAGATTTAAGATACTTCCCTCTGCCTCCCATTACCTCATAATTTACTATTTTTACTTCTCTCTGTACATCTACTCCATTCTCTAGCCTTGTCTGCCTACTTCCAGCATGCTTGTGGTTGAAAATGGCCACCATAGATCCCAAACTCTCACAATTACCAGATTGCCATCTGAGGACACATTTAAGTCTCTTTAATTTTAAGAGAAGTTCTTAAAATTCATCATTGCCATTGGGTGTCTTTTGTCAGGTGTCCACCAGTGTCACCAGGGAAGGAGAGGCAAACATGTTTGCTCTTTAGTAAGGGTTACAAGAATAGGCATTTTCTAGAGAAGGGGGCTTTGAGTGAAGCTGGCAGTCTAAATACATCTCTATCCATAAATAAAAAGTATGTGACTATGACTTTACAATTTTTGGAGTGTTTTCATAGAGTCTTCTTTGATCTGAAATTATTTATTTCCATTCGATACTTAACAAAACTATGACCAACTGGTTGAATTATTTGTTGAAGGTCATTTGGCAAAGTAAATGGAGCACCCAGGAGTAGAAACCAAAGCCTACATCTTTCCACCACATTAGGCTTCCTCTTTATCCATGGAAATGAACACAATTTTTGGAAGAAAGGTGTGGTGTGGTTTCAAATCTACTGTTTAATTCATAATTAACATTGATAAATGAATTCGCTAATCTGAAACTATAGTGGGTTTTAGATTCCCTCTGTACCTAAGATTGGTACTGTACTCTATCAAAAGCTAAAAATGCATTTTTTTTATATTGGCATACATGAACTTGTAGGAATTATGGAGACCATGAAAATAATAAGGTGAATAGATTGTTTTGGGTTGTACAGTAATTGTAGTTCAGTATTTTAAAGGGAACAGAAAACGTCTTTCAAATGTCACGTGACAGTTTTGTGGCGCTGGAACATTTTATGGAGGCACAGACTCCATAAAGGTGGGGATGTCTTTAAAAAGCATAAAAAGATGAATCCTTAGTCAGATCTATACCCAGACACACTTGCAGTAGTTTTTTTCAATGACTCCTGAAGCTCAAACCAGAAACCCAGGAAAAAAAAAAAGAAAGAAAGAAAGAAAATGCTTGGAGTTATCCTATTGGCACAGAGGTAATGAAATTTCCCTATGCTAAATTCAATTAATTTTTCCAAAATTTAAAGAAGGGATAACATTTTAAAGATGAAAGGAACTTATTCCTGTTCTCAAAAAAAAAAAATCTAGCGTAACAGACATATTGAAATGCATCAAAATATAAAACATTTCTTTATTTCATTCCTAATGGACATATCTTCTGGCAATGAACCACGATGGCAAGAAGTGGATGGTAATTTTTCATGCAAGTGCAAGAGTATTACAAATAAATGCCTGTAGTGTTTTAAATGTCTAGAAAAGTCTCTAGAAATGGACCTTAAGTGGTTACACAGTTAACATTCAAATATCAAAGAATTCAGCAAAATAGAAACTGTTTAAATATTAAACAACAAATTTTCCTTCTTTCAAAGGACTAATAACTTAGCAATAAAAAATTGTTTTGACTCTTGACATCACAAGGTCTCAGTCAGGCAGTGGATTTTTAAATAAAAATTTACAAGCAGTTCCTTTTTAAACAAAATTAACAGCTAAGCAAAGAGAAGTGAATTAGGAGCCTGCCCCAAACTCACCTTGACCAGACAACAGTCCACCTCCTTTATAAGCACAAGCTCCTCCTCTGTGGAGCTGCCTGCAAAGCGAAACCACCCAGGATCGATGCTGTCAGGGAAATGTGTCTGCACAGAGGCGAGGCACTAATCAAGTTCTCCTGCGGCTGCTGACCTAGCCCTCAACAATAAATGAAGAAACAAGCAGTCATGAAAGAGGAGCAGATGGTGGACAAGGAAAATCAGAGGAAATGGAAACTATACAGGAAGAATCTCTGGACTTGAAAATAATGGGGAACCCCAACCACAAAAATCCCTTTGTCCATAGTAATGAGAAAATATTTCATTCAGATGTTCTCACCCATGTGGAGTGAGAGGCAAAGGGCAAGGTGACTTGTGAAGGGTGTTCCTGGTTATCCAGCCCTGTTACTAGACAAAAGAGGGAAGGTAGGGCCCAGTCAAAAGTAATAGGAGTCATAAACTGGGAGGAGTAGAAAGTTAAAGAATGCCAACACAGTTTTTCTGTACTTGTGTTCCTCTGAAAAATATTGACTATACCTGATTCTTGAGAACACTCATAAAGAATCACAATGCCATAGAATCTTGAACCTGATAATAAGCTAATGCTTTCTAGATCAACTGCCTTTCTAGACAAGGAGAGGGAGATTCAGGAAAATCCAAGAGCTTCCTCAAGGTCATATACAAATCAGGGACAGAGATCTAGAAAGAACCAAAATCAATTTCTCCTAAAGCTTAGGATAGTGCTTTTGGAGTTCTAGTAAATTTTCCACACTTCTGAAGCCCTTTTAGCTATGGGCCCGTGTTGGAACACTTCATTTCAATAAGTAGACTGAAATGAAACACTCTGGGATAGTTAACAATAAAACTCGTTTTTACAAATAATGACATCCATAGGAAATAGGACCCCTATCAATTAAGATATGATCTGCATTTTGGCTTTGCAAATGATGAGGTAATTGTGTTCCTGTTGGGTACAAGGGATCCTTTTCTAGGTCTTGTCACCAATTGGGTCAGGTGTTCTAGCACAGATTGACAGGTGAACCAGTAAATTTCTATAGTGAAAACAAGGAATCCAGAGAATCTGAGTAGCACTGTAGATGGTACCATTGCTTCCAAACCCTCACTTTATTCCCCTAATTTATTGTATTAAGGCATACAAAAACTGTAAGAGTTGTAAGGAATCAGAAGAGTGGTTTGGCTGAAGTAGTTTGCATATTAAAAATCTCTGCTCTGGAGGTCTTGAGGCAAGTACCACATTTTCATCCCTAAAAGAATGAATGGATCACTATAGAGGCAACCACTTTTTTTTTTTTAAAACGTATGTCAAAGATTTCACTTAATTTGTTAATTAATAAGGGAACCACAGGGTGCCTGGGTGTCTCAGTCAGTTGAATGTCGGACTTCAGCTCAGATCATGATTTCACTGCGTGTGTGTTCGAGCCCTGCGATGGACTCTGTGCTGACATCTAGGAGCCTGGAGCCTGTTTCAGATTCTGTCTCCATCTCTCTGCCCCTCCCCTGCTCATGCTCTCTCTCTCTCTCTCTAATATAAAAGAAAAAACATTAAGTTTTTTAAAAAAATAAGAGAAGCACTAAGATGTTGCAATGGATTTAAAGGAAAGTTCATAATACCACTTATGTGTGGCCACATAAGATATGTTGAAATGAATTTTTAAATAGACACAAAAAGAAGAAAAATGTGCTAATAGTCACAGGCAAATAATTCATTTCATTCTATCAGATACAAGTTGAACTTTTATCATCAAGAATTACATTTTTACCAATTTTCTACAAGTTAACAGAATTATAAAGTAGTTCAAAGACAATGAAAAGTGAGAGATTACAGAATGAAATAATTTAGAAGCATATGCTAGACAAATATGCCTTGTTTCCGATTGAAAACATTTAGTAATATTTGGGTCTACTAAAATTCTTTGACAAACTTCCCTTCAGTTCACATTTCATAGATTAAGAAACTGAGCACAGAAAGGTAAGAGCCTAACTTGGATCCCTGAGTAATACAGCATGAATGGGAACCAAGATCAGGGACACTTCTCTTAACCTACAGGGCAGTAGTTCTTACCTGGTAGTGATTATATGTGTCAGGATATTTGGCAATGCCTGAAGACATTTTTGGTAGTCACAATTCGGGAGTATTTCTAGCTTCTAATGGGTAGAAGCTAGGAATCCTGCTGAACACCATACAATGCAAAGGACAGCCCCCACAACAAGGAAATCACCTATTTTTGGAAAGTCTCTGCTCTTAAAAGATGTTACTTCTTCCTTTGGACATGTATAGGATATAAACAACTGAGAACCCACATGCCAACCTCTCTAAAAAGCAAAAAGCACGCTTTTGAGAGAAGAATCTTCCACTAGCACATAAATAATTAAAAATTTAAAGGACTAAGAACAACTGGTAAAATGCAGTGAGAACCTGTGATAATTGGCACAGTATTTTGACTAATATCATAATAGTAGTATTTACTCAACTTTCCCACAGGCACTACTTAGGGGATAGGAGGTCATGCCAAGGAAAGTATTCAACTGGCAACATTATTATGAAATTTATCTGCATTTGGCAATAAAGGTAAATGAGTAGTATATATTTCAGCATTAGATACAGAATAAATTAGATTCTGACATATATGTAACAAGTTTTCTTTAACAACTTTTGTGTGCTAGATGTAATGCTAGGTGCTAGGGATATATGAAGATAGAAGCTTATGAGCTAGTGGAGAAGGCGAATATGCATATAACAGATTATAATGCAACACGATCATTCTACGATCCTAAGCGAAAGCAAGCTTAAGACTGTAAAGAGGAGGGAGAGAAGACACCTCAGAGCTGATCCTGGGGGAGTGGACTAGGAAAACAAGAGTAGAGAGAGGGGGAATTCTGGGCAGATGGAATTGCACTGTTCAAAAGCATAATGTAACAGAGACCAGTGTGTTCTGAGAGTAAAAATGGAAGGGTGGTAAGGGCAAAGTGATTCATGCAAGATAACATGACAACAGAGAGATCTTAACAGGAAGAGCTTCCCCTTTGAGTTGTTTCCACTTTTTTGGCTTTAATGAATAAAACTGCTATGAATATAGCACAAGTCTTTTCTGAACGTATTTTTAAAAATTTCTCTTGGATAAACACTCAAGAGTGGAACTGCTGCTTCACAGAGTTGATATATATTTAACTTCATAAGAGATACCATACAATTTTTCAGAGTAGTTGTACCACTCTATACTCTTACCAGCAGTGATGAGAATTCCTGCTATTCCATATCATGGCCAAAATTTAATGTTGTCAATCTTTTAAATCTTAAGGCATTTTACTACTAGATACATACTGGTATATCAGTGATTTTATTTGGCATTTTATGATTAATGAGGTTTAGCATATTTCAGTGCACTTATTGGCTATTTATAAGTCATCCTTTGTGACATGTGCAAGTCATTTGCCTATTCTTTAAGTGTGTTGTCTTTTTATTATTAAGTTGTAGATATGCCTTATATATTCTGAATGTAAGCCTCAGCCAAATCATGTGTTGTGAATATTTTCTCTCACTCTGTAGACTATTTTCCTAGCAGTTTTTTGATGAGCAGAGGTTTGTTGCTGTTTTTTTGACTTTGATAAAGTTCAACTTATTGATATTTTCTTTTTACAATTAGTGCTTTCTCTGGCCTATCTTTGCCTACCCGTCATTGCAAAGATTTTCCCTTATATGTTTAAGTCTATGATGATCTTCAACTAGTTTTTTGTGTATGATATGAAATACAGGTACAGGTTCATTTTTTTTTTTTTTTTACATATATAGGTATCCAATTGTGTCAGAATTATTAGCTGAACAAAACCATCTTTTTAACCATCACCACTGAATTTCTTTGGCACCTTTTTTGAAAATCATTTGACCCTATAATTGTCAGTCTATTTCTGAACTTCTCTGTTGTGTTCTGCAGATTTATCTATTTTTCCTTTTATTTATCTGTCTTACCTAAAATAAGTTTGGAACTAAAAACACAGTAGAATAAGTCTTCCAACTTTGTTATTCTCATCCTCCACCCCACATTGCTTTGACTATTCTAGGTCCTTTGATTTTCCATATATATTTTAGAATTAGCAAGACAGTTTCTACAAAAAAAAAGCCCTTTGGAATTTTAATTGGGGTTGCACTGAATCTATAGAGCACTTTAGTGAGAACTAACATCTTGACAATACTGAGTGAAATCCCTGAACATGATTATCTCTATTTACTTACATCTTTTTTTCAATTTTTTCGGTAGTATTGTATATTTTTTCAGCACAGAAATCTTGTACTTCTTTTATTAAATTATCTCCAAATGTTTACAGTGTTTTTGGATGCTGTTATAAATTTTATTTTCCAATCTTATTTGTTTCAGAAATGAAAAACATCCTCATTGTTTTCTCATTATGGAAAAAATAAAGATATGGAAAAGAAAGTACCAGTTATAACATGACCACCCAAAGATAATTATTATTAGCATCTTTGTACATATTCAATAGTCTTATTTATATGCATATCTACATATACATATTTAAAAAATATAAATAGTAAGTCTGTTCTTTAGAAATAAAAATAGGGCTCCTGGGTGGCTCAGTCAGTTTTAAGCGTCTAACTTCGGCTTAGGTCGGGATCTCACCATTCGCAAGTTCGAGCCCCACTACAGGCTCTGTGCTGACAGCTAAGAGCCTGGAGCCTGCTTCAGATTCTGTGTCTCCCCCTCTCTCTCTCTGCCCCTCCCCTGCTCACATTCTGCCTCTCTCTGTCTCTCTAAAATGAATAAACGTGAAAAAAAATTTTAAAAAATAAAGAAATAAAAGTGAAGTCAAACCAACACCAGAATAACCCAAGAGGCATTAAAAGGCCACCTTAGACCTACATTACTGTTGTATTTTAAAAACTTTTTATACATTCATTGTTTGGAAATCAGAACACATTTTTTCCATAGAAACAATGTGTAAATGATAGATTACCAATTCAGGCCAAAAAGACAAAAAAAAAAAAAAAAAGTAAACAAACTCCTTCTTAGTCGATAGTGGCTTTTAGCCCTCTGATCTGGGCTATGAATTTCCTAAAACCCTATAAGGAGACACAGGATGGAGCTAATAGATAAGAGTGAAGAGGTTTTATCAAGAGCAGGAGATCAGAGATACACAAGGAATCATGTACTAACAATAACTTTGGAGTGGTTAAAATGAACAAATCAGGAGACTATAGATGCTGGTGAGGATGTGGAGAAATGGGCACCCTCCTACACTGTTGGTGGGAATGTAAACTGGTGCAGCCCCTCTGGAAAACAGTGTGGAGGTTCCTAAAAAAATTAACAGTAGAACTCCCATATGACCAAGCAATAGCACTCCTAGGAATTTACCCAAGTGATACAGGAGTGCTGATGCATAGGGGCACATGGACCCCAATGTTCATAGCAATACTCTTAACAATAGCCAAAACATGGAAAGAGCCTAAGTGTCCATCAGCGGATGAATGGATCAAGAAGATGTGGTTTATCTATACCATGGAATACTACATGGCAATGAGAAAGAATGAAATCTGGCCATGTGTAGCAAAATGGATGGAACCTGAAGGAGTTATGCTGAGCAAAATAAGTCAGGCACAGAAGGACAGATACCATATGTTTGAACGTATAGGTGGATTAGGAGGAACTTAACGGAGGACCATGGGAGGAAGAAGGGGAAAAATAGTTGGGGAGAGGGAGGGAGGCAAACCATGAGAGACTCTTGAATGCTGAGAACAACCTGAGGGCTGATGGGGGTTGGGGGGAGGGGAAGGGGAGTGATGGGCATGGAGGAGGGCACTTGTGGGGATGAGCACTGATGTTATATAGAAACCAACTTGACAATAAACTACTTAAGAAAAAAATAAAAAGCAATAACTCTGGAGCTCCTGGATATAAGCTTCAGAAGTCAGCTGGGCAGTTGAGGTCTGGCAGCAGCAGAACTGTGTAGTAAAACAAATTTATCTGTATTAATCATCCCCAAAGTAATTCTACAGAGGCCAAAATTCAGGAGGTCCAATCTCAGGCTGGACCTGATTCTTGTCCAAGAAACCTGTCCCATTGACAAAGGCAATCTCAAAATAATTTAAATATTGCCTCTCTCAAACACCATGTTGTCAATACATAGCCTACAGAACTATTTCTGTTTAAATCTTTTGCATTCCTGTTGGCATCATCCTATAGGTTTTCTTCTCCAAGTTATGTAAAACTTTTTTCCTGGCCAAATCCCAGAGACTTCTTTCTTTTCCAATCCTCTGTCTCCCAGGTTTACATTCCTTAAGCCCAAAGAAGCATCCTGGTAATAGCAGAATACTTTCTGAATAGAGAGGGTTAAGGAAATGGTGGAAAGGCCTCCACATTACATCCTCTATTGCATCTCCCTGAACAGAAGTTTCCTAAGTCAGGAAGAGCCCATGTCCCTGGGAAGATATCTGGAAAGTCCTGGAGGCTGGGAAAAGAGAAGACATTCATAAGGATGGGTTTTTATTCTTACATATAAAGATAATAGATACATAAGAAGGTACTCTGGAAGCAAGTCATTTTCAGAAACTGTTTATTTTATTCCCTTTGAGCTTCCATTGTTTAACCATCCAACACCTTGGCTCAGACTTATTCTCCAGGAGGGCCTGGGTTTGGAATTCCTGCAGAGTCATGCAGACACAGGTCAGGAGGGAACTGCTTTGGCAGTGCAAAACAGGGAAGCTGGCACAGTGGCCATCCACACTGTGTTGATCTTTGGTCTGATACTTGTTTTTAGTTTCACTTTCTTTTAATTATGGTCTCTCTCTATCTGACCTGAACAGCACTATTCTTCTGGTTTGTTAGTTAATTTTAATGATAACAGAATATTACCATTAGAGTGGATTCTCGGGTCACAGTGTATTGAAGAGAGCAGATTGTTAATTAAATGGTAATGTTTTCTGAATTTTGAAATAATTCATAAAGTTAATAGTTACTGGTTACCTTGAAAATGTAAAAAATTAAATCAGTATATAAAATCATACATAATTAGCAAGCTGCCCTCCAAGAAGCAGATCACATCACACTCTGTCCAAAAGGAACAGCTTTGCTGACGAGGCATTGACATAGTTAAGAGAAACCATGAATCACAAGGGGCCAGGAAAATGGTGCTGCCCAGCTCACATTCAGAGGCAGCATAATTTATGAAGCACTGAGGACAGTGGGAGGTAGGCTGTCAGAAATGCTAAGTTCTCTGCCGAATTATTACATTCCCTTTGAAAGATTCGATGTCATTGAAACGAGGTAATCTGGGGAAGCTTGGAGGTTCTATGCAATTGGGAAAAGTGCAAAGATACTTGGAAACGAAGCCAAATTTCTTCAGCTTTTTTCCCACTGGAAATCAGACGCAAGGTCTTATGAAAACAGACTTTCTTTTCAAGCATCAGGAAGAAATAAAAAGATGCCCATGGCACTTGGAAACTTCCATATTCACCAATACCAGAACAGTCAGAAACTGCAGAGACCCTGCCTTAATATCTGTGTTTTCTTTAATCCTCAGCCCACTCTCTTTAATTATTTAAGATCAGATATTGTCTATGGGTTCAAGGGAAAGAGAAAATGTAAAAATTAACAATATATGTTGATGACTTGAAGGCACTTATTATTAGTTATTACACTTATTATTCCTTTTGTTAAGTAATAATTTCTACAATCACTTTGGTACTGAAGTTAAGTGCTTTGCATGGATTATTTTATTTAATCGTAACATAAAAAGTAAGCACCACCTTCAGTTTAGAGATGGAGAAAACAAGGCTGAGAGAGGCCAAGCAACTTGCCCAAGACCATTAAATTTATCAGTGGTGGAGCCTATATTCTAGTCATTTCCTTTAGCTTTTATAAAAGGTATCAAGTTTTAATTTAATAAAAAGATTAAAATGACTAAATCTACTTGACATTTTGGAATGGAACATGATTCACCTTGAAGAAGAGCACTCTGGATTTTGGCATAGCAGACTGGCTATTTCTTTTTGTCAAATCATTTTTATATAACCCGTCTGGTCCATAACGGCTCTGTGGCATGTACTCCCTGAATATAGATGAAATCACTCCAGTGTTAACACCTCAGTGCAATTTTCCCTCAATAAGAGAGGAAGTTTATTCAACTTTGGAAAGTGGTATTTGCAAACTATTCCAAAAGCACCTCATACTACTTCAGACCCTTTTTCCTCCCTACTTGTCCATATACCTAGCTGGTCCATTAGGAAGGACTTGGATCATAAAGGGACTTTTTTTTAATGGGTTGTATTATTTTCTGACAAGCAGCCATTTATTTCCTTGGAGGTCCATTATATCCACTATCCATTTCCATGGGAGTAGGTAGCCCTGTTTCTGAGGTATTTATACGAAATTTTATAACAGTTTCTATGGTGACAGAGGATGAGTACATTACCTCAAGCCATTTAAAATGATAATTTGCTGAAACCAGTGCATACAATTTAGTTTACTACCTGGCCATTGAAAGGTCTAAGGTAACTTGGCTGGCAGTTTGAAGAAACCTTTTATTCCTCACTTTTTTGTATCAGGTAGCTACCTGGTCAGAAAATTGATTTCCAGAAATGTGAATGGCCATAGACCAATTTTAGCAACAGTTTTAGCTGAACTTTTGTGGTAAACAATGCCATTTCCTAGGTGTAGAGTGATTGGACTTCAAAATGAACCATCAAGCTCACAGGCAAGCTTAGTACAGCAAGCAGGCCTGCTTTCCAGGCTAGGAGTTAAGCTTTTCTCTTCTGAATCAAATATCAGAACTAAGCCTTTCCCATTTATGTATGATACCAAAATAAATAGAGGTCCCTCACAAGGGAAGCCTTTTGATTGAGCTCATTTCAACAGATGGTTCTGGGAGTGTAATGTGACATCACGGAAAGACAGCAGGCTGGGCGCCCACCAGAACTGGATTCAAATCCTAGCTTAGTTGTGGAGCCCTGAGAGAATTGGTTATCTGCTTCAAGGCTTCTTCTTTACCTGGAAATTAAAGACAATAATGATTCCATTGGCAGGGTATTTTAAGGATTAGAAATAATATATATGTAATCTGGGACCTCATGTTCCTATCGTGGGGAAGAACAAGAGGCTAGAAGCAGTTAGAAATAAATCATATCCTTTACTTGGGTTTCTCAGAGCACAACAAAGGCGGTCTTATTTGTAATCGACCACAGTATTCCCTAAGTTAACCTCTCCGCCATTATCCTCCCCAAAGCCCTTCCTTCATAGGGCTATCCTTTCCTTCTCTCTTTCTTCCTCCTACCTCATTAGTTCTGTTTCTCCTGCTCCCAGTCTCTCAATTCTTTATCATAAATATCCAGGAACCTGGCAACAAAGTCTTTTTCTCCTCAGAGGGCAGATAATAGAAGCTATAGAACAAAATCCAGAGTTCTCTTTAGAAGGCAGAAGGGATATGGCAAGGGCTGTGAGAACATACTATAAGGAAATTTACTCTGTCATAGACATGTAACATTTACTTCAACGCCTGGAACCTAGTTGGTGCTCAATAAAAAGTTCTAAATTACTAAGCATCTATAATATGTATGATACTTGTCTCATGACCTTGAGGGTTAGACCCCAATTTTAAATAAGATAAGATCCCTGCTTCAAGGAGTTCACAGTGAAGAAGTTTTTCTTTAATTTAGGTATCTGTTTTAAGCATGTATGTCATCACTCAAGTAATAAATGTGTGTGCACTCAGTTATTGCCATTTAATATCTTTGGCATAATAAAACATTTATATAGTTGAAGTAAAAAATTAACATATTAGTTATATTTCAGGGAACTAATTTTAAAATGACTAGGCAACACTTCTTAAAAAACAAACAAAAATCCAAAACAACCCATTGAAAGCAAGTTATTTAATAAATGTATTTACTAGTTTTAAATTTAGCAACAAATGCTATTTATGGGTTGTATGATAATTGAAGTCCTATCAATGTACATAAATTGTGTCATCATTTTTTATCAATTATTTCATCTACTGTTGGATTAAAATGATAAACACAGATATTTCATTATTAACTACTTGCTTCTTTCCTCTTTTATAACTGCTACTTTATTCTAGCCCTAAATGGATTGTGGGGTCTGAAATGAGCTACTTATTACCTGTGTCTGGTGGCAAATTATTTAACCTCTCAAAGTTAACATCTGTTAAATGGAGTTAAATTTCATAGCATCTACCTCATGAGATTGTTGTAAAGATTAAATGAAATAATGTATCTTCAGCATCTAACATAAATCTGGCACACTATGCCAATAATTAACAAATGGTTGTTATTACTATTGTCATTATTATCATTATTATTTATTATTGCCATCATACTAATTTATTATAAGAGCTGGGCTCTATGAGTTGCAAACAGGGAAAAGCATTATTTTTAAATTTCATTGCCTTCAGATATGTTTGTCTTATCTCCCTTTCCTGCCCCTGGATGATATCTCAGGCAGATACTATATACTTTTTCATTACTTTAGCATATTAGACAACAGTCTCATTTTCAGAAATTAAAAAGTCTAGTCCAATCTAAATTAAACTTCCATTTCCCATCCAGTTTAAAGCTTCTCCCCTCACTCCAACTTGGGCCTGGCCAGGGAGTCCCCAGATCAGTGATGGGAGTAAAACAGAGTCTGTTCCTTGGCCCTCCTTGCTCTACTTTCTCTGTCACCTGCTTCTGGCTCCTACAGGACAGGTATGGAGGGGATAAGTTAAAGGGATGGAGGGGACTAGAGGAGATGGTACCTACTGTTCCTTGTACTTCCTTCCCGGTTCTCTCTTGCTGTACTCTCTCATATGGTCTCGGCTCTAGCAGCTCTCCAATGCTGGCCCTTTCTTTCACGGAGTACTTTTGTGTGTTCTTCAGCATCAGTCACCCCTTCACCTAGCCCTGCTCTTAAGAAGACTGAACACTGTTCTGTTCTCAAAAAAAAAAAAAAAAAAAAAAAAATTGATATTCTGGCCCAGCTTGCAGCCCTAGAACCCAGCTACCTCCCATGTTGTATATTTGGCTTGGGGGAAATTCACTCCCCTTTTCTGGTCAAATTCTAGAAGGTCAGGCTCTCTATTGCTATTCTCTCTGTCCTTACCCACCTTCAGGTGAGAGCCTGTTATCAGCCCCTCTGTTCCCCAAGCTCTAGAGAACATGTGATTTGAGAAGAGACAAAAATCATCGCACTTTCAATTTTTGCAAATCCCCTTATTTCACAGACTCTTCTCTTTAATGATTCACTAACTTCTCTTACATAGGATGGGGTCATGATAGAATGAGCAGTCAAAGAACCAGTTATCATGCAAGGATGCATTTAGCAACTTTCTTTAGAATGTATGAACTCTTATTGCCTATTGCCAGCTGTGGAGCTTTGGCGGAAACCCTGAGACAACAGGAAAAGTCTCATCTAGCATCCTGTTACATTTTTATTATGCCTGAACTTTTACAACAATCTCTTAATTGGTTTTCCTGGTGCCCATTGCCACTATTTCATTCTATCCCACACCTAACTGCTAGATTAATCTTTCTCAAAAAACACTGACTCTTGTCATGTTTTTCTTTTCGGTCCATTGTTGTAGCTGGCATGAGTTGTCTACATCCCATCAGCACTTCAAAAAAAAAAAAAAAAAAAGCTTTATGTCCCTAAATTGAATGTAATCCCAGATGTTTAATCCAGATACCACAAGAGTAAAATTTTTGGAGTCCCAAAGGCTCCTCTGACACTGGTTTGCTTTTAACTGTTTATTATGTCAAATAAGTTCCCAGGCCACAAACATAAACTTCACTAATTCAACGAGGTATTTCCAGAAGTTTGGAGACAGTATCTAACTCAACTTTCCTGTTTTATGCATGATGAAATGATGACTCAGAGAGGCTACAACTTGCTCAAAGTCACCAGGTCATTTGAGAAATTAGAATGAGCACCCAGGTCTCCTGATTCCTAGAGTCAGGTTGATTGTGGCATCCCAGGTGACAGCATGCTACTTGGTTTCATTTCTTTGTAAACCACTGTCCAATTACTCCTTGTATTGCAGAAGGTAACCCACCAATAACGGAAAGGGAACATTCTTTCTAAAACTGGTATTAAAGCTTTCTTTAATAGCATGAAAGGTAAGACAATAACTACTATTAAAAATAACTAAAATGGACTGCAGACACAGAATCTGTTTCAAAAAAGATGCTGATGGATCTTTTTGGTAATGAAAGGGAAGGTGGAGGACATAGCCTGGATGGGAAAGGCTGAGACAAACAAGCCAAATTGCTTTAAATAATAAAGTAACAGGAATTTTCCATTTCCAGTGAGAATTGGGAGAGAGGTATTTTGACAGGCCCGGGACTCAAAGAAGAGAGAATAAGGGGGTGGTGGGGAAGGTGTCTGGAGATGAGGAGAGTGGGCACACTAAAGGAGAAAACAGCTAAAAAAAAACTCTCTGTGGTCTAAAATGTGAAAAGCGAAGAAGTTTTATATTCAAATTTAAGTGTTTTACTATGCTGTACTGTGATCACTTGTTGTGATCCACAAATCTTCAGTAAAAGTCTGTTATGTACACAATGAGTATTAGACCTGCCTTGAGAAATAAAGGATGACACCATTTGCCTATGCCTGGGCAAAGGGAACCGGGGAGAATAAAAACATCATGGAAGGTCCTCACTGCTACACTACTGTGCTAAGCAGAATAACAACTCCCCAAAGATGTCTGTGTCCTAATCCCAGGAACATGTGAGTATGTTATTTACATGGCAAAGGGCAATTAAAGTGGCTGCTACCTGGGGTGCCTGGGTGGCTCAGTTGGTTGAGCATCTGCCTCTTGATTTCGGCTTATGTCATGATCCCAGGGTGATGGGATCCCAGGGTGGTGGGATAGTATGGAACCTGCTTAGGATAGTCTCTCTTCTCTCTCTCTCTCTCTCTGCCCTCTCCCCTGCTTGCACTCTTTCTCTCTCTCTTAAAGAAAAAAAAGTAGTTGCTAATTAACAGATAAGGAGATTCTCCTGGATTATTCAGATGAGCCAAATATAATTACTAGTATCTTTAAAAGTGGAAGAAAGAGGCAGAGGAGGTCAAGTGATGTAGTGTTAGAAGGGCTCCATCTACCATTGCTACTTCTGTAGACAGAGGAAGGGGGCTATGAGCCAAGAGATGTGAATAGACTCTAAAAGCTAAAGAAGACAGGGAAATGGACCTTCCCCTCAAGCCTCTAGAGAAGAATGTACCCCTGCTGCCACCTCTATTTTAGCCTATTGAGACTTATGTTGGACTCCTAACCTACAGAACTATCAGATGGTAAATTTCTATTTTTTCAGGCCACTATATTTGTGGTGATATTTTATAGCAGCAATACAAAACTAATTATCATTACCTAATTTGGATTTGATAAGAATCTTAATACATATTTATATTTAACCCAAATGTTTCCAAGTCCTTTAGCTTTCTGGCTTCAACCTTATGATAGTCCAAAACTGGCCCCAATTTTTCCAAAGATTTCCAAAGTGGCAAGTGGTTGTGGTTGTACTTGACCTATACAATCAAAGCTCTTGATTATTTCCTAAATTATTTCCACCTGATTTACATTAGCATCATTCAAGACCCTATACAGGCTTGTCCCCAACTTGTTTTTTCCACTTGATCTGCCACCATTTCTCTTCACAAATTCTAAATTCTTGCCAAATGGGACCATGCTCCTCATGCTACCACAAACATGCTTCTCTCTACCTACTTTTGCTGGTGCTGTCTTACCACCCAGAAAGCTCTATCTTTTCCTTTCTGCACCCCAGGCCTGATAATTAATCTTCTTTTTTTTAATGTTTATTTATTTTGAAAGGGAGAAGGGGAGAGGGACAGAGAAATAGGGAGAGAGAGAACCCTAAGCAGAGAGAGAATACTCACTAAGAACAAGAAGCCCAATGTGGGGCTTGATCTCATGAACTGTAAGATCATGACCTGAGCCAAAATCAAGAGTTGGACCACCTACTGAGCCACCCTGATGCTCCCTGATAATAATCCTCTTGTCCTTCTAACATTGCCAGATTTCCACAGTCTCCCAGGACAGCCCTCCTTAGAACTTCCTCAGCATATGTTCTTAGCTCTCTTATGACCATCTGTGATAACTTACTTGCAGCTTTGGTTATTTGAATCTCTTAATTCATCGTGTTGACTAGAGGCTCCCTGAGGGCATTGATGTGTATTGCTTTATCTACATCCTCCACAGTGTTGAGCACAGGGCTTTCCACACCACAGATGCTCAATACACGTTTGCTGAATGGGGTCCTGAGAATATTGTGGTCTAAACAACTTAAAGTAGAACCCATTACAGTTCATACTATCAGCACAAACATACATGTCTTTTATATCTTTTTTTCTGAATGCCATGGTTCATAGTTCAAAAAGGAACAGGCATATAACTTATGCCAGGCATTATCTTAGTGAGCCTGTTTACATAGTTGTCTTAGCATGACTATTAACAGTGCCACTTTCACTCCAAGTGTCCCAGTATTGATGATACATTGAATGCTCATCTGACTCTTGGAGGACATAGGCTATAAAGGCAGTCTCTGGCTTTCTTCCTTTCCTTAATATGATAACTGGAAAGTAGTTGCTTCTACTAGGTGCCATCTTTTCTCTTCTCTGTTTTTTCCTTCCATGGCAGCCATTAATGTTTGGGTCCACCCCTCCTTCTCTCAGCCTCATCCCTGCTTCCTACCCTTAGTTTGGTCTAGGAAAGTGTCTACAGTAGCAGGATTTGAGGAAGCAGAAAGAGGAAGGCAGAATAAATTTCCAAGCTAGCTGCTCCCTTTTCACTCTCATCATTCATGTGTCCCCTGCCACATCATCTTGGTCTTATTTCAGTGCTCCCAGGAAACATTCCTAACCTTTATTGTTCTGTTCCTTATCCTTCAGTGTCTGGCCCTGCTTTATGTCTCAACATACATGGCTGATTTTAGTTTCAGGCTGATATTATGGGAATGACTCCCAGTACCTATCTTATATTCAAGGAAACCCCCAATTTCAGAGCAGCAGAGATGCTCCAAACATCTCTAATTGTAACTCAACATATTTTACTATAGCAGTAATGTCCGAAACGTGTTTTGGGGAACTCTAGTTTTGGTGTTAATATCTGTTACTCAGTGAAAAGGTTTCAAAGTCAAAGAAGGTTGATGAATTCTCAATGGAACAATTTTAAGCAGTTTTCTTTCCTGCAGAACTTCTTAAAGCCTTTAATATGCAAATGTACATTATGAATCTCTGAGTGGGATATATGATATGCTGTGTTTCCCAAACTTATTTGGCCTTAGAACTTTTTTTCCTTGAAACTTTCTTAAGGGAATATGGGTCTGTGAAACATACTTTGTCTTAAAGGAACATATTTAACTCTTGTGGGTTAGGCATAAGTTCTTATGAAGTGACATACGGGTCTATGGAAAATAGACATTACTGTTCTAGTGGGACAATGCATTCTAAGTTCTACAACTGCATTTTTGGAGTAGAGCAGGTTGCGAAGTGAACAACAACATGTAAGAGCCTTCCAGTTACAAACTGTGCGACTGTTCAGAAAGCAGAGACAGATGACCAAGTAGAAGGCATCTGGGATCATAGGTCAGACGACCTTGTATCTAGTTTCAACCTGACCACTATTGGCTGGGTATTCCTGAGCTACATTTAACACTGTGTCCTTTTTTTTTTTCACCTATAAAATAGAGTGATTAATGATGGTGTTAAAATAAATAATACCTGTTTAATATACTTCACAGGACTTTTAGGAGGATCTAATGAGATGATAGCATAAAAGCATTCTGAAAACAGTAAGCTTTTCTTAGTAAGTATATTCTAAAATACCATATTAGTGCTTCAGTAGCTTGGTTTTGCAATAGGGACAGGTATACAAACCCACAGATAACTTTCAAACCTTTTTTTCCTCCTCAAAACACTTCAAAACACTGGTAGTTCATAAACTTCAATTTCATTTTTTTCTTCTTTCTAGATCTTCTCTCTGGTGAAGGGAAGTGCAGTGGTGAAGACAAAAATGAAATCAAGGAAGGGAAGTAGAAGTCCTCCATTTAATAAACTGTATAATCAGGATAACACAGGTCACTGTCACATTTGAGCTTCAAGTAAGATCTGATTGATTTGGAAACAAAGCAAGTGGGGCAAAGTCCATCCTCAGATTTTCAGGTAACTTTGGATCCAAAGTTATTAGTTATCACTTAACATGCCCATTGGCAAAAAAAGCATGCCTCTATTGACTAAGCCTAAAATATCGTCTGTGATACCATGAACATATCATTTCACAAAAAAAACAGGAAATATTAGTTACCACACTTCTCCATTGTCTATCTCAAGTGGTGGGGCAAAACATGTCACTGGGTCATGGGCAACAACAACATGGGTCTATCTTGTCCTCTCAGTTTCAGGACAGAGAGTGATCTAGTAAATTATCTCACTGAATTCTGGGTATTCTTGAGCAATATTCAACCTTCCTGCTTTAGGAACTTAAAGGAGGGGAGCTCTGAGTAACCTTTTAAAATATAATTTACCTGGAAGATTCTGGTATGTTAACCCTGGGTTAGCAATTAAGTTTAATTCCTCGCTCTATTTGTTTGAAATGGAACTTGTTGCAAAAGTGAATGTGCTATGCTGACAAGTGTGTTTTTAAAGTAATCTCCACTGTTTATTACTTTGGTAGAGATCATGTTCTAGGAAGGCAAATTATAAGGGCAAACATTCATTCAAGGAAGGGCACTTCCTACCATAGTCATACATGCATTTATGTTTAGTGGCTACTTGGGAAAAGGGAATTTCTCTGTAGATAACACAAATTAGCATCTAATTTAGAGACATTTTCTTTAAATTATCTGGTTGTTTCCTCTTATCAGACACTACTTTGAATACTCCCTCCCCCCCTTTTTAAATCACTTTTATCATTTGATGTGAAGAAAGTAACATTTTGTGTGCAAGCATGGCTTACCTGGGACTCTTCTAAATTGTTTTATTATATATTACTATCTTTATTTGTTGTCTTTCTTCTTAAACAAAGGATCTCAAAGAATATTACACAAATTCTTCATTAATCTGAATACACAATGAACTACTTGTTTGCCATTTCATAGGTATAACGTACTCTTGGTTTTATCCACAGTGACTCAGTGATAAAAAATGCTGACTAGAATGTAAGTACTTCTCTGCTTTGGGTTCTACTTTGGCCAGTTCTTTATTTTTTTAAATTTTTTAAAACATTAATTTTTTTTAATGTTTATTTATTATTTCTGAGAGAGAGAGAGAGAGACAGACAGAAGGTGAGTGAGGGGAGGAGAAGACAGAGACGGAGTCACAGAATCCAAAGCAGGCTCAACTTTGAGCTATCAGCACAGAGCTGGACACAGGACTCAAACTCACAAACCATGAGACCATGACTTGAGCCAAGGTCAGATGCTTAACCAACTGAGCCACCCAGGCCCCCCTCCTTTTTAAAAAATTTTTCTTAAAAAATTATTTTTTATTAAAAAAATCTTTTTAATATTTATTTTTGAGAGAGAAAGAGCATGAGCAGGGAAAGGGCAGAGAGAGAGGAGACACAGAATCTGAAGCAGGCTCTGGGCTCTAAACTGTCACAACAGAGCCCAATGAGGGGCTCAAACTCATGAACCGTGAGATCATGACCTGAGCCGAAGTCAGATGCTCAAGCAACTAAGCCACCCAGAAGCCCCCAATTTTTTTTTTTTATTTTTTAAGTTTATTTGTTTATTTAGAGAGACACAGAGACAGCGTGAATGGGGGAGGGGCAGAGAGAGAGGGAAAAGAGAGAGAGTCCCAAGCAGGCTCTGCATTGTCAGCAGAGAGCCTGATATGGGAGTTAGAATCATGAAACCTGAAACCAAGAGTTGGATGCTTAATGGACTGAGCCACCCAGGTGCCACCCCCCGTTTTTCTAAGTTTATTTATTTTGAGAGAGAACCAGCTTGTGAGCATGAATGGGGGAGGGGGAGAGAGAGAGGGAAAGAGAATCTCGAGTAGCCTCCCCACTGTAGCACAGAGCCCAATGTGAATTCGAACCCATGAACTGCAAGTTCACAACCTGAGCCAAAACTAAGAGTCAGACACTTAACCCATCGAGTCACCCAGGCACTCCCTACTTTGGCCACTTCTTAGCACATGCCACTGGTTCTAGGCATTAGGTTGAATTTTTCAACAGTGAATTAATTAGCACACATTCCTTGTTGTGGTTAAGGAGGGAGAGCAATTGAAACACAGAAATAAGATTGAGAAGAGTTGAGGGAAATAGGTTATTTCATCTTTCAAAGATAAAGTTCTGTGGAAGGAAGCTTCTTGGTGCTCATTAGGAACACAAACTTCTATACATATGTGGAAGAATGGGGAGCAAAAGGAATTTCAATTACTTTTTCATGAAATCTGACCCAGAGTTGAACAAAGAGAATTTGAAAGCTTTTGCATATCCCACTTGTGGGGTGGTGGTGGGGACATCAATATTTCCCCCACTTCTCTAGTATTGCTTGAACAAAAAGAATTATTGAAATTGAACTTGTTCAGGTTTTTATAAATCAAAATGTCAACAAATACAAGCACTAGTCTAGTTACAACAAGAGACTGTAGTTTACAGAATAAAACTAACCCTGTTTCTCTCTCTCTCTCTTTTTTTTTTAAGCTCTACAAAGAACACATTGTTTATTCTTGTGTAAAAACGTCATGTAAAGAAGCTCTCTGTCAGGTAGTCTATTTTTATTTAGTTGTTTCATAACTCAATTATCATGTTCCCCTCTGCCTAATAATTAGCATATGCATAGTAACAAGGCTTGAAAACCTGCTCTTTTCCCCACTGTGTGTCAGTTAAATTTCCAAGGTGTTTGGGGAACGGGTTGTGCCTGTGTAGGTGAGTTGTCTTTCCCTGCTGTTCTGGCAGCTTGCCCCCGTGCAGTGTTGAGGGTCAGCTTTTGGAAAAAGTCCCAGCCAGAGGCCTGAGCAGGGACTTCCTGCCATCTGGAACTGTCTAGAGCACAACGAAAGATGTCAGCAAGAAGTACTCAAATGACTTCTCTCCAGTCCCCTGGGGATAAGCAGTATTTCCCTCAGATCCATGATTGGGAAAATTTAACCGTCACTACCAGTAATTTAATGCACACATTTTGAGCTCTGTATTTGGTTGCCTTCCATGCTCTGGTTTTTGTGGCTGCTTATCACCTTTCGAACACTTTTTCTATGTTTGAGGAATTCCCCATAGCATGAGTCCTGCCTTCCCCATCGTATAAGGCCCAAATGTATTTTCCTAGCTTCTTCTATAGCAACGGTGCACAGTGATGACCTGGGCTTAGGCAATCCACCTTGCTTGTAGGAGAAACTGTTTTGGAAGAGAACAATGAGAGGAAGGCCACAGGGGTCTTCTATGGCAATTCTCATGGATGTAGTGGGAAGATCTTCTTTGCAATAATTAAATACTTTTATTTTTATTTTTATTTATTTTTAAAAAATGTTTAATGTTTTTATTTATTTTTAAGAGAGACAGAGAGCATGAGCAGGGTAGAGGCAGAGAGGGAGACACAGAATCTGAAGCAGGTACCAGGCTCTTACCTGTCAGCACAGAGCCCGATGTGGGGCGTGAACTCATACACCGTGAGATGCTGACCTGAGCCAAAGTCGGACACTTAATGGACTGAGCCACCCAGGTGCCACTAAAAAGAATTTTTAAAGGCATCTAATGTAATTGTTCATTATCAAAGCATTTAATTTGATTTGTTGGATTTTTTTGAAAGTTATGACAACTTTTAGGAATGACAACTTTGAACTGCATTATTTTCCATAGGCAAGTAATAACAGTTTGTGAGAAATAAATTCAAAGACCAAGATGTTTGTGAGAAACTAGTGAGGGGTGGTTACTCTTCACATGTTTTGGGGGCATATACATTTAGTTTGTGTATTGTCATTTACCTCTTTCAGAGCTCCCCTTTCCCTCTTCTTCCACCTTCTTCTCACATCTATATTATTGCTCTAATCTGGTTTTACCTAGAGTTGTATGGACAGAGATTCTCTGGTACATAGCATCGTATCTACGAAGGAATGTAGAACCCCATTAGCTGGGGTAAGTAGAGGGGTTACAATGAAAGAGGAACAGAAAAACCCATCTAAATCAGTAAAAAATATATTTCTTGAAGTAAAGGCTATTTATGACTTACTTTCTAAACATTTTGCATAATGTAAGAAAAAAATGTTAAGAATAGGACAATTAGTTGGGGCACCTGGGTGGCTTAGTCAGTTAAGCGTCCGACTTTCACGTAGGTCATGATCTCGCGGTTCGTGGGTTCGAGCCCCGCGTCGGGCTCTGTGCTGACTGCCAGCTCAGAGCCTGGAGCCTATTTCAGTCTGTGACTCCCTCTCTCTCTGACCCTCCCCTGCTCACGCTGTCTCTCTCTCTCCTAGAAATAAATAAAAATATTTAAAAAAAAAAAAGAATAGGACAACTAGTTTTAAAAATGTAAGTCATTACTGGCCCATGGTAATGGGTTGTGACCACAGCTGACATTATGGAAATAAAAGGCAGGCCCAAAGTTTGAAGATATGCTTGGACAATATTAGTAGCCTCCTCCTTTTCAGGGAAAAAAATCATTATAAAATATTTTCTCAGCCAGAATGACAGACTACAGCTGTATTCCTACTACAACATGACAAATTTATGGAATCTAAATCAGTAAGTTTTAACCATAGAGATGAATTCTGACGGATGAGGAATCTATGAATTCAATGCATAGTACTAAGTTATAGGAATCAAAATGAAAGATCCTCACTGTTTTCTGCCCCTCGCTCTACCATAATGTTGAAAAAGACTGATATTCTAAACTCTGATGAGCCATTTTTTCTTTAGTCATTCTATTGGTTTTTAAAATTGTCTCCTCTTCCATCTTGTACCTTGTGACATAATTTCTACATGATAGTATTCCTGTTATGAGTACTGTCCAATTATTAGTGACTCAAGCAAAGAGAATTTAAATGCCTTCGTAAAGGTCCCTCAGGTAAGGCTGTGACTGACTGGATGGAGAAAGGAAACCACAGTTGACTTGCATAGTTCAGGAGTGCTCTACACCAGTTTCTAATGTGCTAGATTCCATGAAGTTATGTGATTGCTTAGTACATTTTATTAATTCTGTGATTTTCCACTGTACATGTAGAAAGGTAAGATAACAATATCCTCACATCAATTTTTTTTTGTTTTTTGTTTTCCTTTTAATTCCCACTGGTATATTATTATTAATAAATAAATAATTTTAAACTCAGCTTTCAATGATTCTTTTCTCATTTTCTTAGTTTTCTATAATTTTGAAAATAGCATGTATAAGGGTAGGAGATCTAGAGATATGGTTGGGGTGATACAGATATGTAGATTTAGTTCTACTAAGGCCAGGAAGATGGCCTGGTCTGTCTTCAAGCTCTATCCAACCATTAGTGTGCAGGTGTGGGATCCACAGAGATCTCCTTTCAAAGAAGGACCTGCTATCAAGGGGGAGTGTCAGCATCTTCAGGGAGTGCCTCAGCTGCTAAGAACCACCTCTCCAGGGATCTTGTCCTCCCTGAGGCAGCTCTCCTCCGATGCTGAGACTGGGGTATAAAAGCCAGGCCATTCTGGCAGGGGCACAGGACACCCAGAGGGATAATATTTGCTCTAGAGATCTGCAGTTGATTGGCTGAGGCTTTGTCAGGCCTGCCTTGGGGCTGACTTCTTCCTTTGCACAATCCTACATCTTCCCCTTTCATTTCAGAGCATTGACACCTACTAAACATAGCGTATTTCAAACTCATCTCAGACTTTGTTTTCAGAGAACCTAACTTTCAACAGCAGGGAAGTTCTACAGGATCCAGAAGCTTTTCCAGTCAAAGTCTATATGATCTAAGCCAGAATTTTGAAATGTTCCTCATCCTGTCTATCTCATTCCTCATTCCTGTCTATCTATGTATCTATGTAGGTTTTTTTTAATGTTAATTTATTTTGAGAGAGAGGCAGGGTGCCACCAATGAGGGAGGGGCAAAGAGAGACAGAAAGAGAGAGAGAATCCCAAGCAGTTTAGGCACCAGTCAGCACAGAGCCTGATTCAAGGCTTGATCTCATGGACTGTGAGATCATGACTTGAGCTAAAATATAGAGTTGGACATTTAACCAACTGAGCCACTCAGGTGCCCCTCTATGTATCTTTTTTTAAAAATAATTTTTCTTTTTTTGGTTGTGGTTCTAATATTTAGTTTATTTTTGTTTGTTGGGGAGTTTGTTTGTTGGGAAGAATTCTAAGAATCTCTTTATACATTAGAAACCTGGAGAAAGGGACACCTGGGTCATGCATATGCTCTCTTTCAAAATAAATAAATAAACTTAAAAAAAAAGAAACCAGAAGAAAAGAAATCAAAATGCTGATTTCCCCAGCAACTTTCATTTTTATTGAAAAGATGAATTCTCACTGAAAAATAAAATTAGTTCTAATCACATGAGGTAATTTATAGTTAAAGTACTTGTACATGAAGTATAAGGAGTAAACTCTCTATGTCTATGTGAAATCTATAGATATTTAATTTAAATCTTGTAAGAAGTTAGTCAAACAATCTTTGCCCAATCTTATGAAATGTCTACATAGCAGTCCCAGTTCTCATTTTTCTCCATCTCTAGATCATATACGATTCCCTCTTCTCCATCCCTTACTGCACCCAGCTTGGGTCCTTCCTTCATCAGTTACCACCTAGATCCTTGTAATAACCCCTCCACTTCCCTCCCTCCACTGATGCTCCCACTTCTCCTTCAGACAACTGTCAGAGTGATTTTTCTAAATTGCATATCTGATCAGGTAATTTCTCTGCCTAAAATTCTCTAGCGGCTCTCAAGGCTACTCAAGGATTTAAAACTCAGTCTTTTTCATAGTATTCATACAAAACTCTTCATGAATCAGTCTTTGCTTACTCTCCAGCTTTATCTCCACAACTGTCTCCAGTCTTCCCACCACAGGCAAATTCCTTTCAGCTTCTGAAACGTGTATACATATCTTGTGTATCAGCTCCCATTGTTGAAAGGCCCTTCCCCACGTTCTTTTTAGATTATTGTTACTATTTTTTTTTTTATTTAGCTAAGTTTTATTCCTTAGTCCAGGCCTCTCTCAAATGTCAAGCAAACTCTAGGTAGAAGTAGTCCAACATGAACCCAGAGTACTCATTGCCACTAACATCCTTCATAACACTTAAAATACCATACTGAAATATATATAAGCCTGCTATACTCCTCTCTAGATTACGAGCTCCTCAAAGAAACTTTATGTGTGCATCCTCAGCACCTAGCACAGTGCCTAGCTCATGATAATTATTTAGTAATAGCTTTGTGCCTTTCTTTAAATTTCTTTATGGTAGGGGTGCCTGGGTGGATCAGTTGGTTAAGCGTCCGACTTCAGCTCAGGTCATGATCTCACAGTTTGTGGGTTTAAGCCCTGCATTGGGCTCTGTGCTGACAGCTCAAAGCCTGGAGCCTACTTCGGATTCTGTGTCTCCCTTTCTCTGCCCCTTTCCCAGCTCACACACACACACACACACACACACACACACACACACTCTCTCTCTCTCTCTCTCTCTTTCTCTCTCTCCCAAAAATAAATAAACATTAAGAAAATTAAAGTTCTTTATGGTAGCTATTGCTTCTAACAGATTCTTGCATCACGCCACCCATTGTTTAGCAAAATACTGTGTTGCTCTATACTACATACTGTAGATGTTAAATGAATGTTGAATGGATGACTATACTGCTATTGTTTTAAGTATTACCATTCTATCTTTAATAAATGCTTAAAAGATTCCAATTACCAGGAGTAGCTTAGAAAAACACTTTAAGTGTTGATTGACCAGTAGAAGTCTCTGAAGATTTTATTTCACTCTACAGCAGTTGCCTAAACCATGAACTACAAGCTAATAGTATTCACAGGAGAGAGACTTTGTCTATTTGCCTAGACTGTCTGTGATATTAGCTATGCAAATAAATATTTTGATTGTTCATTTGGGAGAAGAGGATTACTTGATGACTGTCTTGAAGTATATGCAGGCTTATTATGAGGAGGAGGATGACTTAATTTTTTTTTTCCCATTGCATTGCCGATTCAATGAGGAAAAGTACTTTACATTGTATTAACAGTTAAACATAAGGGTTTCTTCACTGGAATTAAGGAACATTGTGGAAAACTCCTTTGCAGATGTGACTAAATGACAAAATTCTTTTCACCCTTGAATCCATGAAATTTGAAATGATGACATCACAGTGACCAACTACAACCAATACAGAGGCTATTGAATTTGGCATTGGATTCTCTAGTTACTAAATTCAGATAAGAGATAGCAGATACATGCTATCAATATAGAACCATCTTGGGCTTTGCTAAAGAATCACAATAGTATCCTTACAGTTATACTCATTGCAGAGATGAGACCCAGGAAAATTTAATTTCTAAAAAAGGCCACTTATTAAATGTGATATAATTATAAGAGCAGAGGATGTCTTTCAAAGGAATTAAGAGTTGGATATGACTAGGGAAAGTAATGCAAGGCAAGGGGAACTGCATGTACAAAGTGACAAAGTGTTGACAGATGTGCCAGGTATATTTGAGAGTTAACAGACAACACAGGGCATGCATCGACTCTGAGGAACACAACATTTGCTAAGCACGTATGATATGTCAAGCTCTTTGCTAGACCCAGTATGTGCATTTTCTCATTCAATCCTCATTATAACCCTAACATATATTAGGAACATCTCAGTTTGCAGCTGATAAAACTGAGACACAGAGAAGTTAAGTGACTTGGCTAAGATCACACAGCTAACAATGCAGCAGGGAATCTAAATCCAGGTTGTTAGACTTCAGCTACTGAAACTAAAATTTAATTCCAGAAACATTAGTAGTCACTTCCCAAAGGCAAAGTACAAACTGGCATAGGAATTGTAGGGCTTGAAAGCAGGGAATCGTCTTCTTCAACAATATATTCATATAAGGTTCATATAAGGCTCAACATGTAGGTTTTCTATAAGCATCTATGAATTAAGAGGCTATTTTCAAGGAGTATATGTAGGGAAGACAGACATGCATAAATTAAGTACAAAGTATTGATGGATCAGATTGGATAAAAATCTACGGGAAGAGAAAGTTATCCTATAGGCAGTGAGGAGGCATTGAGGTTTTTCAGTAGGAGAGTAACATAATGAAAGTTTATTACTGAAAACTAATCTGCTGACTATGTGCTACTTGTTTCCTTATTGTCAGCAACATTAAGCCACTTGGAACTCCAGGTAAGTTAGATATGTGGTGATACAAACGAGGAGAAAATACTTCTCTCTCTCATGTCCTTCTCACCAAAATTCTGCTAAATTGGTTTAGATGCTGGGACAATAAAATGGAATAAGAGCAGAAACCTAAAATCTGAAGGTGTGCTGATACTCTCTGTCCAATCACTATTGTTTCTAAAAATATAAGGAGCCCCTGTGTTGGAGGGGTAGGGCAGAAGGCTGGAAAGATTACATGTTGTAAATATCTAAGAGAGCTAGGATCTGAGGTTACTCATGTATGACCGTTTTATTAGAGTTATTCATTCATTCATTCATTCATTCATCTAGTCAATCCATGAACATTTGTTTACTGAGTGCCACTGGGTATCTGGTACTGTTCCAGGTCTTAAGACATAGAGAAGATGTGTAAGAGAAGTATGAGAAGAAGTGTAAGATGACTGTCCCCATGGACTATGCAAGCTAATAGAGTAATTCAAATCATAGACATTTTCAAATATGACATGTGATTATAAAGAAAATAAAACAGAGCAACAGGAGGAAGAGTGACTGAGGATGGGGGAAAAAGCACTTTAAAAAGGACTCTTATAGAAAACCTTCCCGTGGAAATGACATTCCAGCAGACTTGAATATGAGAAAAAAAATCCAGCCATGCAAAGAGCATAAGGAAGAACATTCCAGGCAGAGGAAATAGCCAGGGCAAAGGCCCTGAGGTTGAAAGTTAGAGGAAGAGACAGCAGGAGTGGTGGCCTTTTGTTATTAGCCACATTCAGAACTCTGAAAAACATATATGAAATAATTCCTCTTCAATTTTTACACCACTAAAATATTTTAACAATTAAAAGATTTGATGATTCTCATTATTAACTTTCTTCTTAATAACCAATTAAAACTTTCCATCTGAAAAAATAGATACTAAAAATATTAATTTGAGTGTAAAATGACAAATAATAAAAAGGAAATAGAGGTCATAGATAATAAGGAGTCAAAAATATGGATGAAAGGTTTCAGAAGATCACCTTGCAGAGTGGGGTGGTGGTGACGTTTGGAAATGAAAGGCTGAAAATCATGTACTATTTATTAATTTAATAAATCTGTCTTGATGTCAATGTAATCGAATGTTGCCACAAAATAATGGTCTCCTGCTGCTACATAAATGTTGAGGCCAAGCTCTGATGTTTATTTTCAAGACAGGAGACATTGATCCTTCACTAATAGAATATTACAAGTTTATTTCTATTATGCTAAGTAACCGAAGTTGATTTCATTGTTTGATTTGATGGATGCTAGTGCTGTCAGAGTTCAGAATGGTCTGGGATTAGGAGGCCAAAAGGATGATTTTTTTCCCCCTAATTAGGCATCCTTGGATTTCATTCTAACATAAAATCAATAAAGGAAAATTTTAGGGATACTTAGTCTCTGGGAGCTTTCTTCTGATGCCCTAGGGATTCTAACTATTTGGCACAAGATTGTTTTCCCCTGGGACTAAAGATACTCTAGAGCCAGACAGTGAGTGACTTAGATGGGGGCCCCACCCAACTGGAAAGGCAACAGGAAAAGTGATGAGAGGAAAAAGACAGCGACAACAATAGAAGGAGGAAGTGAAGCCAAAAAAACNACAAAACCCCAAAAAACAACAAGAGAAGAAGGAAAGGTAACAGTGAACTACAATAATCCACCAGGAAAGAAAAACCACATGGGGGGGGGGGGGGAATCCCAAAACAACAACAAAAAACAACCCCCAAAGGAATTGCAATCTTATTTAGATACAGGGGAACAGTTTGTGATGATTTCCAGAGGTAGGGCACATATGTACAGTGATCCAGTGACTGAATAGTGATGTGACCCAGTGATCCAGGTCTCCCTTTACCCAAGCAGAATGTGAATTAAAACAAAGATCTTGGTTTTCAGGTTTTATCCACCACAGATCTTAGAGCCACATAGATCTGGGAAATGTGATTAACTGAAAGAGAAATGAACAAGGTGAAGGTTGGAAAGAAGACATGAATTGAGCAATCTAGTAGGAATAAAGAGAATATTTATCTCTTTTAACTATCAAAAGAGAAATAGATTCATACCAAATCACTTGTTTTAATATCCTACATACGATGAGCCAAGGTATTTACTTTACAATAGTCAAAATGGGAGGAAATGTACTTGATACAGGCCAAGGCTGAAATAAAGCAGGGTGTGGGTTGGTGTTTCTGATTTTGCCTAATCAGGAGGTTTAGGTGTAAGAACAGAGTTCACTGCTGCTTACCATGCTGAAGTAAGATCCCATAAACCTGGCTTGAGTGGTCTTGTCTCTATTTAATCCAACCTGAATTCACAAAGAATCTCACATTTCTAGAATCAAGTACATGAAAGAGTAAATATTGAGGGGAAGAGTGGTTGGAAGAATCTCTGTATTGGATTCTGAAAAGGCCTGAACAGATAGGCTGCATGGATGTGAATTACAATCCCATCATTCACCAGTTGTGTGAACCAGCAAAATTTGTGAATGCCTCTAATGATTATGAAGATTACTGAGCGAGATACAATATGTAAAGCACTTAGTGCCTGGCATATTATAAAGCTTATAAATATTAGTGTTGTTCATACCTAAGAAGTCTGTGATGTGGTTTGCAGGAACTGAAATTTTGGCATAGGTGAAGTTGAACCATGTAACATTGTTAAGCAATCAAACATTTGTGACTTACAAAAATAGCAGTTTCAATCTAATATGTTTCCATGAAACTTCCCTATTTCTCTCACCTTTGTCCTTTTGTCAGGGACGGGGGGTGGGGGGTGGGGAAGAATGGGAAGAGGGAAGACAGAACAGGTGAAAGAAGGAATAGAAAGATGGGAGGACATAAGAGCCGAGGCAAGAACAATGGAGGCAGTGCAGGAAAGTTGGAATATAGAGATAACTCCTCCAGTGGGGTGGCTGAAAGTGTCCAGAACTGGATTCTTTCTTGACCACCCTTCTCTGCAAACAGCCTACTTTCATTAACAGAGCGAGCTGTTTATCTATCTCCTTCCTTAAAGAAACAGACAGAAAAGCCAGAGTAAAGTATACAGTATTGCCAAAGCCTCTAATTTCCGGGCACCTCAGCCTCAAACACTGTACCAAAAAAGAATATTCCATGGGTCAGCATCCTTGACCAAAATTCTCCTTAACTCGGAGCAACAAACTTAGCAAAGCAATAACTTTAGCCTTAAGTAGTGTTCATACGACTATAGACAGCGATCAAGGTTATCCTCAAAGTAAAACTCCCATGAGCATTAGAGGGAAGACAGGGTAGGAGGTAAACATGGACTAGTTGCAGACCATAACACAAAAATGTATTCTTTCTTAACTTTTTTAACACTGGCTCCCAATACCACAGACAACTTGAGTCTTACAAGTTGGGTGAGGCTAATGGAGATTTGCTATGCAGTAGTCAATAACTCAGCACCATATGGCAGGGAATCCTTCTAACCCCTCCTTCAAAAATTCAGGTCCAAGGGAAAAGACCTGAGGAGTTTGAAAAGCTGATGATAACAAGATTATAGAATTATTTGTCTGACTAGGAACCTGGCTTATACACCTATAATCTAATGATGATGATGCTAGCAAGTAGCAATTACCAACACAGACTACTTAAAAATCTTCAGGTACTGCAATATATAGGAAGAAGCCCAACTGCTTTCAAAAACACTTTAAGCACCCCAAAATAAATAAAATGTAAGTACCTTCTGTATCTTTGGCAAGTATACATGACCCTGATAAGGTTGTTTCTACCTTATGGCTTATTATTGGCAATTGCTATATTCAGCACCTGTCCTTTTTTTTTTTTTATTAACGTTTATTTTTGAGAGAGAGAAAAAGAAAGCATGAGTGTGTGCAAGTGAGGAAGGAATAGAGAGAAGGAGAGAGAGAATTCTAAGCAGGTTCCTTGCTGCTAACACAGCTCAACAGTGGGCTCGATCTCACAAACTGTGAGACCATTACCTGAGCTGAAATCAACAGACGCTTGACAGACTGAGCCACCCATGTGCCCCAATTCAGCCCTTGTCTAAAACATATTTTTAACACAGCTAAAGAGCTTAAAACATGTATTTTAAGCCCTTATATTCAAACTATTTCAAGATAAATAAAATATAATAGTGGAATAATTTATTACTTTCCTTTTTTGACATACTTCATTGAGAGGACCCAATCATGTTGGAAAATTATTAAAAAGAAATGTAGTAGGTATTTTTCCCCCTATGTTTCCATTTCCAACAGAAGGAAATGACACTGCCTGGAATGTTGCACAGCCTCCTTCTTGAGACTGGGGCCTTTGTCAAATGCAGGAGTGCAAAGACATCACACTGGCATAACCTTAGTAGGTGAAAAACCATTGTGAAGATTTAGGAATGCACCTGAAAAAATAGTAATACTTTTGAATAAAGAGCACTCTTTGGCACACTTCCTATTACATAACTTTCAACATCTAATGACAAAAATCCAGCCAGTGAACACTGCAACACTTGGAATTTGTTTTGCAAAATGTGCTAAAGTGTGTGAAATTGCAATATATGGTAGCCCTACATTTTTCATTTTTCATCATCTTCAGCTTATGTGCAATTTTTTATATCAGGATTATTTTTTCTAAGTTATTAAATTTCAAATCTTAATGGTGCTAAAAAAGACTAGGCACTCTAGAGATCGAATGGTTTAGAACCAGTAGATCTGTACACTGTCCTAACCCACTGGTAAATGTTTATGTATAGCTAAATTGGGATTTTAAAAATCTAAGGCAATAGGTTAAGAAAACAGTCATTGCCTCAGATTAACTGATGTTAAACCAATAACAGTGTGTCAAATAATGTTAATTTGAGGCTCCATTTCATTTATTATTCTGGTATAAGAGACCACGTTGCAGAGTATTACAGTTGTAATGACTCTGTTCATTCAATTACTTTGGTACATGGCATGTAAGCAGTTTGTGAGTCTAAGCATGCTAGTCTGTTCTGTCTGCAAGTGAAGTTTAATACAGTAGTTTGAGTGACAAACATCTCAGAGCTTGCTCACATTCCTCTGTGGAATAGTCACTTCGGAGAGAAAGAGGTGTGGCTTCGTGTCTGAGAACAGTAGTGTCAGCTAGGAACACAGAGTTCTCATCCTGGAACTAGTTCTGTTCTCTTTATGGATCAGATCATGCTAATAAATCATTCTAGGACTCAGTTTATCCAGTTAAAAAAGCTGGTTAGGAAAATCTAATTATCAGGTATATTGAGTATTAACAAATAGATATCTGTTAAATGATTTGAAATGAAAAGTGATATGAATGTAAGAAGAATTTTTTTCATAAACTAGTTTATGAAACAAATTAATAATATAAAAATTTTGTCTTTTGAAAAAATTACCTGAAAACAAGAAAATTAATTTTAACAAATTTCAATGCTTAGTTTTTTAATTTTTCTAAATAAATATTTTCTACTCTAAATATTTTTCTTTTTTAAGTTAACATGCTAAGTATTGTCTGTGATGCAAATAATTAAATTCACCATTAGTTTCTATTTAAACATAAAAAAGTAGTCTCTTTGTTCTATACAGCAAAGGTAAATCTTTTCTGAAGTTCCATGGACTAGAAGAATAGGGACATTATTAACCTTAATGTTCTATAGAAAAAATGAGGATCAAAGAAATGTATAGTTAATCTAGAAGGGGTGGTATAACAAACTGCCTATTTTAAAATGATAAAGGCTTTCAAGAACAAGATGCAGTTTCCAAAAAGAGAAAATTGTGCATATGGACACAAACAAAACCAGGGCAGGAGAGAAAGACCTAATGATTGAGTAACTGTGGTGTTCTATATCTGAAAGAATAAAAGAAAAAGAAAAAGAAAAAGATCAACCTCAAATGCATGTGTTTCATTCCAGTGGTTCAGGTAGTCAGCACTCTCCTACCCTGAATTCCAGCCCCGCAAAATTAATCAGCCTTCTGTGCGAGGTTAAAAAAAATCAATAACTTCTAAAAAATATACTGTGTTTCTTTAAAGGAAGACTTAAATCTCCTGTCTTTCCCTTTCTTAAAAATGAAAACAGACAATGGATCTTCAATTCTGTGTCTGGGATCTCAAATTTGGCTGTGAATATATGTTTCAAATCTCATTAATTACAATATTGGCCCCACGAGATACAGTTGCTGATGCAAAGAACACTCTTTGTACTCAAAATAATTTGAACAAGGGCAAAGACGCATTTTATTTACATGTGTAAACATTAACAGGAAAATAAAACAGAGATGGCTCAGATAGCTGCTGAGATGTTTTAAGGATAATTGATTTGATTACTACTGAGGCTTTAAGGTTACCATGTATAGGGATAGTCATGTTTTCACTTAGTGTATTTGTTGGAATAATAATGTTCTTGTAAAGTCAACTCTGACATTAACTTGGCAAGTTCTGAACTAAGACCTTTTAGCATTTTATTCTTTCTAGATACTAAGACCAAATTATTCTGAATTCCACACCCTACTGTGCAGATTTATAATTTATTTATTTTTTAAATATCAGAAAATATGCCATTACTCAAAGAACTCTTCCACATAATAAATGTGGGTGAAAACCAATCAAATGAATATACTGCAGCAGTAGACAGGAAACAGCTTCTCTTGTTTTCTTTTCTCTTTAGGAAATAGTAAATTAAACCATAGCTATTTGTGGTCTTGTGCTATAAGATCACATGTGGTTATATATTTTCCTCCTATTAACAAATCTGTTGGCTCAATGGGTAGGAAGTAAAGTCCATTGTAAAGATGTCTTAATGCCTTACATAGGGAGGGTCATCTGCTACGTATAGCCCCAACCTAAAAATCTTGCTTTGAGATCTGATTGTGTTCATTGGCTGTCTTTAAACGAATACTGAAGAGCAAAGTTAAGCAGTCCTAGTTACATATAAGAAGCCCTTGGAGCTTAAAAAAAAAATATAGAGGCCAGGGTCCATCCACAAAGTTTTTGAGTTAGTTTGGGTAGGGAAGGATCTCAGAAACTTGTATTTAAAACCAAATCAACAAAACCTAACAAAAAATAAATCCTCTTAGGGGAATTGTAATGTACCATAACTGAAAACCATAGAGAATCCCAACATTAGTGCAAGGATAATAATGAATTTGTTTTTGGTAACAGTACAAAGCCCACTCTTGATCTTTAATGGAAACCTTACCTCAGTCCAGGTGTGAGCAAAAGCATGGATTAGCAGCTAAGGCAGCTCCCTCCTTGACAGCATTCTCTAGGCAGTCCCTTATAAGGAGTATTCTATGGGCCATGGAGCCTTGAGATGCTAATAGTTTTCTGGGTTAAAGCCAATGAAAGTTGATAATTGAACAACAAATTATATATGCTAACTCTGAAGGTAGACTTTGTAAGCAGTGGCAGCCATATACACATGTGAGTACTTTGAGCAAAACTTCATCAAAAGAGGGACTTACTCAGCAACATTCCTTCTGGTTCTTCTGAGTCCATGAATGTCATGTCGCCACCACCAAATCACTATAGTTCATTGTAAACAGAAAGGGGGGTTTTGAATTAGAAATGGCAAATTACTTCTCTTGGAAATTAATCAATGTAAGCCTATGTGATTTTTCACTTTCTTCATTCTTATTCTATGGGATGAATTTTCGTCCTTTTGATAAAAGCACTTATTTTTGTGTCTTTCCATCATAACTTCAGTCCTCTATTATTTTTGCCATCTTCTTTTGCTATCATATTCTATGGTTTCTTTATTTAATCTTATTTCTTTTATTTTTCTTTCCTATCTTTTTACACTTTACCTTTTCCAATTAAAAAATAAATAACTTCCCTAACACTAGAATAGCAGGTCCTTCGTTTTTCCCAGTTTTTGATTTATGTTTGGTTGCCAACCTGTTTTCTGAGTCTCTTTCTCTATTACTAACTGCCCTTCCTTAACCTTCTGTTGATGTTTCATTTCTATCACTTGCTGTCAATGGTCTTAAAGCCCATTTCTTTCCATTCCATTTATCTCTGTATCTCCATAACCATTTGTAGGGCCTTACTACTAAAAGCTTAAAGCTCTATGTGAGAAACAGAAAGGTAGCTTTCCCCATTTAAATCCTATTTCCTTTCCCCTCCCATAGCTGTTCCATGTCTCTTCACCCTTTCCTGATGTTTCCCCCAGTCTGACCCCCCACCTGCACCCCTCTTCTTCTGTCACTCCCTATTTGATGCCCATGTATTCTTTCTAACCCCATTTGCACTCTTAATTTTCCATCCAAGGATCTCCACAAGATAAAGGATGGAGTTCTATCGGGAACCAGATTGTGTTACAGAAACTCTGCACATTTACTGAAATGGGATTAGGGGCTTTGATCCAGAAATATTCTCAGGCAGCCTTTCAGCTCTGGCACAATTTTGCACACCTTACAGGAGGGTTTGGGCCTACTCTGATGGACAACAGCAGAGCTGTCTTTAAAGGCCTTCTGGGGCCCTTTCTACATCAAAGATTAGAATGAGCAGGCATCACCGACCAAGGCTGGAAAACCAGGCCAGGTGAGGATGCCTGGGGCCCTTTTCTGCAGCATTTCTGGCGAGGGAGCTGTTGCGGGGTGCTCCACGGAGTTTCGGCCCGAGGAAAGAGGCCAGGGTAGGGGGCCAGTGAGAGCCCAGGAGTCAATGGGCCATCTTTGGAGGAGGCTCACCTCTTAAGAGGTGAGGCAGGCCTGAGGCAGGGTGTTCCCCTGGGAAGCAGGGCGCGGCCCCGGGGGCGCGGCGACGCCACCCCAGCGGCCAC
>NW_027529433.1:1803091-1882215 GCF_008692635.1 Crocuta crocuta
GGGGGGCCGGCACCCCCACCCCAGAGCCGCCCGCCGAGGGCCAGAGGGCCAGTCTCTCCCCAGGAGGGAAGGCGAGACGCTCCGGGTCGCTCAAACAGAAGGTCCAGGGAACAGCGTGTGTGTCCCCCGCCTGCGGCCCTGGAGGAGCAGGGCGTGGTGGGGAGGGGGACGGGGGAGGGGGTCGACACCCGAGGGAATAGGGCTGAGGGCGGTAGAGATCAATCCAGGGTACTGGCGCGGGGTCACAGACAGGAGGGGAGCAGGAGAGGGTGCTGGTGGGGGCTCCCATGAAGACTGGGGCCATAGGTCTGTCTGTGTGCTGGGCGGGNCACTTTCCCCTCCTCCCGGCGCCTTCTCTCCAGTGAGGAGCCGAGCGCGGGCGGCGCGGGGGGAGGGGCGGCGGCGGAGAGAACAGCCAGTTGTTTAAAATCCTTCTAGAGCAGTTTCTAATTCCCCCCTTGCGCCGGGGTTCGGAGGGGGGAGGGGGGAAAGAGAGCGGGAGGAGGGAGGAGAGCGGAGAGGGAAGGAGGGAGGGAACCCGGGAGGGAGGGAAGGAGGGAGGAGACTGCCGCTTAGGCTGTAGCCGCCACCACGCGCTTCAGAAGGCCGGAGGGAGGAGGAGGCCTGTCAGTCTCGCGCGTTGCCTGGGCGAAGGGGGCGGAGCCGTGGCGTGGGGCGGCCAATAGTGGGGGTGGCTGCGTGGGTCGCCATGGGGACGGGGCTGTTCCCGGGGAGGCTGTGATGGGTTGACAGGTGCGTGACAGTGGGAGCTGCTCTCGGCACAAGCATGTACGGCAAAGGCAAGAGTAACAGCAGCGCCGTCCCGTCCGACAGCCAGGCCCGGGAGAAGTAAGTGTCTCCGCTTCTCACCCACCTCCGCCTTCACACGCGCGCACACACACGCACGCACTCGCACACTCTCTGGGAGACACACAGACCCAGACACTCTCCGCCCGGGGAGNTGTTTCCCAGGAGGTGCTCGCGCCGGGCGGGCGGCCTTGGGGGGCTGCGGGCGCGAGGGAACGAGTGTGCTGGGGGGCGGTGGCGGTGCTGGTGCCGAGGATGGAAACTTGTTTGGGTGACTGGGGGAAATAACCTACGGGTTCACCTCCTCACAAAGTAACTTTAAAGCTGGGGTCCGGGGCTGCCGAGACCCAGAGCGCAGCCGAGGGTCGCGGGGAGGAGGGCGGGAGGGGGCATCTGCGTGGAGGGTTCGCGGTGGGAATGTGGGTGTTTAGGGGAGCGGGCCCNGCGTTCGTGGTGCCCCGTGCCTGGCGGAACGGGGGTGGTCGGCGCCGCTGGCGCCGCTGAAGTTTAGGAGACTCAGAAGGACCGAGTTCCCGGGGAGGAAAAGTGTGCTGGCGAAGAGCGGGATCTGCTGGAGCAGGCTGGTGTTTCTGCCTCTCGCTGCAGACCCGAGTCCGTGGCGGCGGCTGGAGAACTNTTTTTTGGAGACTCGCAGCCTCCAAACGTCTGGGGGCCGCCGCTGCCTCGGCGCCGGGCGGGGCGGCCCCGGAGGGGCGGTGGTCGTGGGGCGAGTGCAGTGGGAGTTGGGTTGGCTGCAGCGGCCGGCTGGAGCGGGGTTGTCTGGGGGTGCGCTGGGAGCAGTGGTCCGAAAAGGGATTTGCTGAGAGGAAAGAAGCGTTGAGGTGGGGAGACACAGGTGTTAACTCCGGTGGGAGCCCAGAGGAGGCGAGCGAGAAAAGAGCCCCTCCCGTCCCGGGATGCTACCGTCACGGCACACTGCGAGGCAGGGCTGTTTGCTGCTATTCTTACGTACTTGTAACGGTGATTTGGTTGTTACTAAAAATGAGAGCGAATAGTGACTGTGACCACTGAGGAAGAACCCCTTTTTTCTGTGCAGCAGATCAGTGGCTCCCAGTAACCACCTCCAACTCTGAGGGTGAGGTGTATCCTTGTCATTGAACGCGCTCTGCCTTTCCGAAGGGGTTCAGACTGGGGAAAAGTCTGAGAGCATCTTTCAAGAGCTACTTTGGTTACCTTGCGCTTGGAAATAGCTGCGTGAATAAAAACCAAATACTCAGACGACCGAGTTTCCCTCCTTGCTTTAGGCAGTTAGTAGTCTTGTGAAAGTTTCTTGTGCCCTAGGGATGGGAACGTTTCCTAATCTTCGTGTTGGCAGCAACATACACAATTCCTATAGGATTTAGGGGTGGCAGGCCTTGATGTAGCAAAACAAACAAAACGGAGCAATGCTGGTTTTTTGTTGTTTTTTTTCAGAGGTATTTTCTGAGGAGATACATTTAGAATTTAGTTGATGTGTCATGAAAAATACAAAGGACAGTATTATAGCCTTGTTTAGAAACAGCAGTTACTAGAACTGAAGTTTTAAAATAACAGCCAAATTTATGTGCGTTAATCATTTGGTTGTAATATACTTGAAAAGATAAAAACAAGATGTTTTAATGATCATAGACTATTCGGATCTCACATTACTGAGAGTGAAGGAATTGAAATGTATTGAGACATTTGGGGGTGGTTGAATTTGAGAATCAAAGTAATTTTGGATTTTAGTTAGACTTCCAGGAATAGTTGAATCTAATCTGCATCCTGGGAACTTTGTTAAAAAACCATTTTTTAAAAATTATCTGAGATAATAATGAGAATGTGATGTATCTGTGGTCCTTTCTAGTCTAATTCTGTGATTCTGTCATGAAAACAAATAATTGGCACTTTTGCTTGTCCAGTCTACCAAACTGAACACCAAGTAACATCTACTCTTGTAAGCAAAGTGGTGAGGGTTCTGCTAGATGGTGCTATTTGATTTAAATATGTTTCTTCCATTCATTATAGTTGGCAGCAGGAATCCTAGACTAGCTTGCCTTATGAACTATATATAGATGAAGAGGCCACTTTGGGGGAACTGATAATGACTGCTCTGAGTTAATTGTTGTTGCATTAATTTCTGGGTGAATGCTGTTTAAGTCTTAGACAAACATTTGAGGTAGATTCTATTTTATACAATAAACTTAGTTTCATTTTGATGAGAGCGTTGATTTGATTTTTCAGCTTTCCCCTTTATTATTCACTTGGGACTTTAATGGCACTATTCTACAACAGTGTGCAAACTTCTGAAGATGAGAATCTTGAAGTTGTCTTTAAAATGGATGTTACCAGATTAAAAAAAAAAATAAGGTGGCATATTTAAAAGGTAACTGAGCAAAGAATTCTTTTAGTAAGAAAAATAGAATTGTTCTGATCTTAAAAATCACAGAAATAACTTGTTTTTCAATAACAAATATGTAAGTATTTTAATAAACATTCTGAAAAAATGAGTTATTAATGGGATGCATATGAAAATACTGGTTTTATAATGTGTCAGGAAATATATTTTCTAATGAGTTTATGGTCGGATAGCTGACAACTGCTTACTTATATTATTATATCTTTGCTTTCTCTTTCATTAAGAACCCATCCCCAAGTATGTGGAATACTTGAAATTAATTTGTAGGTTTAATATAATAGTTGTAGTTTCAGTATACAGTTCTGAACATAAAAATGGCCAGAGTCAGGTTAATTGTTTATTTTGTTGTTTTAAAGACAGGACAGATCAAGTCTATACAAAGATTTGGATTAGGTTTAATCGTAGTGGGAGTGATTGTGAACCCTTGGTGGGAGGTGGGATGTTTGTATAGAAATTTAAATTCTGATCCTGTTAGGTCATTTCCCACTTTAGCAGGCTTTCTTTGTAACACTGATCACAATTGTAATTAAGTAACTATGTAATTGCTTGTTTAATGTCTGGCTTCCTCTAAAATGTAAGTTTTTTGAGGACAAAAGGTGATACTTCTAATTTCTTCTCTAAGGTATCCTTGACATTAAGAATAATGTCTTCAAATGTCTAAAGCACCAAATAAACACTGTTGAATAAATGAAGATGTTGGAGTCAGAAGACTTTTTTTCAGTATGGAAAAAAATTTATTTCAATGACTTCCAAAACAAGGACTTTGAAAGTTTGAGTTCCACTGTCTCTAGGTTAGTTGTATTTCAAAAATAGCGAATGGCAACAAAACAGTAATTATTATTTATTTCTTATTCTATGTGCCTTTCACTCTGCTTGGCGCTTTATGTATATTTTCTCTGGTTTTCCCAACAATTCTGCAACATAGTAGTGTTTTTTGTTTTTTCTTTTTTATTAAAGAAATATGAAAACCCAGGGACACATTGCTAGCTGGTTTTCTGACAACGATTTCTCTAACTTTAGAACCTGTGGTTAAAGCTGAAAGATGTGTTTTTCAGTGTACCAGATTGTCTTCCTGATCTAGGGTAGGATGCTACAGGTTTAGAGAACAGTTTTACGTAATCAGATATAATACACTTTAGAGATTTGATCACATATGAATTCTCAACCTTAGGTGCACCTTGATGCTCATACCTTCCATTTTGACAGACTGCAGACTTGTGTGTGGTGTGGGCATAGAAATTTTAAGAGTGAACGTTGGAAGCCTAAAGTAATGAAGAATGCTTGTTTCTTCAGTTTTTTTCTTCCAGGAATTTTGTTTGAACGCTCAAGTTTTGAAGTAAGACATTGTAGCTGTGAACAATTAATGTATGAATGTTATTGTATCCCAACTTGCCACTAAAAGAATAACTGGAACCTGTAAAAATATTAGTAGTGATACTACTCTCAATAAAGTAATTTCATCTTGTAAAATTATGTAATAGAGCAGAAAGATGAGTCTTCTATAAAGCAAAGAAGCAAATTTGAACATAAGATGCACATACCAAACAGTGACATCATTTTAAGTAAACTTGTGAGAAACTATGGAAATCAAACTGTGCATCTAACCTGAGTCTCTGAAAAGTAACTTTAGTTTTTCAATTTTGAATCTTTTAGTTCAATATACCAAGAAACAAATACCATACACTCATTTTTAAGTGGTTAAAGTCTTATGAACATTTAAATACTGCTCCATATAGTGGAGCGTTTATAGAGGTTAGTATCTGCCAGCATCACTTTAGTCCCCTCTTTTTTTTTGTGTTATTGTTACTCCCCTAAAAAAATTATAAACTTTTTTTTCTTCCTTCCTTTCTGAAGGAAATAAAAAAGGAAGTTAAGATAAGTGAAGTTATATAAATCTCTTCAGAAACTTGATTGATGGGCAGTTAACATAGTTGAGTCAAGCCTTTTTGAGAATGAAATTTTCTGTATCAGATGGACCCCCCCTTCCCAATCCTCAGGATGCTTCCTCCAAAATACTAAATAATTTGTATCTGACATGTCATCTTACCTGTGAGAGTTTTTCTTTTGATTGATCTGTTTTCCATTATTGTAGAAAAATCTAAAAACTGTTTTTGAAGGAACAAACCTAAAGAAAAAAATAAGTAAGATGTTGAGTTAAATTTTAGTATTGTTTTTCCAGAGATTTATTTTGACTGTTAGAAGTAGTATTAATTTTGTAATGTATTTTTTCAGTGCTATGAAAGAAAAAGTGAAAAGTTTATTCCCACTCATTAGAACTAGTTTGCCATATAAAACCAAATCAGGATGAAAGTATCATTAAGTTTTAGTTGTTCTGCAGGAGTGGACCAAATGTGTCTCACATCCTCAATTATTACTAGAAAGTAGAATTATGTTGTTTTAAAATTAAAACATATTTTGTAGGCAGGAGTTGAATACCTAGGTTGCAGTTTATTAAAACTTTAATCCAGTAGTTTAGAGTTAAAAGTAAAATTTAGGAAAAAATAATTTTGAATTTAGACTCTTTTTTTTTCCCCTAGAGATCACGACTGTTACATTAATGTTGGGTTATAGGACTGAGGGTTAATGTACTGGATTTAGAAGACATGATCATACTTCTAGGAATATATAGCTTAAAACTATGTATTGAAGATAAGTATAATTTTATTTTGAAATATTTAGGGATATTCTATTATATGTACTATTGCATGCTGGTGACACTGTTAGTTTATAATTGTAATATGTGAGACTCTGTAAACATGCTAAAATATTAATTTTACTAATCACTTATTGTTTCCCTAGGGAAGGACTTAAAATAGCATTAGAGCAATACAATAAGATATATTTGTTAATATCTGAAGACAGTTTGGAATAAAAATTAAGTGGTTATATTTAGATTTTAAACTTTGCTTATCCAATTTTGTATACATTTTACATATTTAACATCTATTCATGTAAAGTTTTGTTAACATCTGTGCATAGCTTCATATGATTAGTACTATGAAAGTTATTTGTTATATTAAGAACCCTGTGTGTCCTACCAAAACTGATCTGAAGAGTGCTCCACCAAAATTTATGTCTTGTTTTCAGTAATGGCAGCGTAATAGTAGAAGCTATTCTTACCTCCCCCAAACTGTTGATCTTATTCACTGTGTGAGGACATTGAAAAACAGGTGGAAAAATGGTCCACCCAGGGAATAATAGAGTTTTTCTAGGTGACTTTAATAACTTTTCAGGCTGCCCAAATTTATGGTTGGTTATAATGGGTAACTGGTAATTTTTGTCAGAGTAGGTTAATAAATAGTTAAAGATTTTTGAAAAGTGGAGCTAATAATGTTATTGGAATATTGACAAAACTAAAAATTTATCTGGACTCAGAAGCACCTGGACAGTTCCAGTGCAATGAAAGAATTAGTATTCATTTCTTGTCCATCTTTAAATGAGAAACTTCAGTTGGTGTCTCTTTTAGTAGTCACGAAACTACCCTCACATTTTACTTTAAGAATTTTGATGATTCTGTTTCATTTAGGACCTAAACAGCTTTCTAGCAGTAATGAGCCATCATAGCATTTCACATCACAATTCAGCTGGAGTGAGTCTGAACCAATGACCTGGCAATCTCCTGTTTCTGATCTGCGTTAATTTTGCTTCAGAGAATATCATACAAATAGTTGGGCACAGAAAAATTGTAGAGACTGATGTATAACACTTTATCCTTTTTTACATATTTTTAAGGATTTTTTGTAATTATAATACAGTTTTAATACCTATTATAGTTTTAAAATACAGTTTATTTATTTTGAGTGAAAGAATGAATGTGGGAGGGGCTGAGAAAGAGAGAGGAAGAGAGAGAATCCCAAGCAAGCTCCGCACTGTCAGCACAGAGCCTGATGTGGGCCTCTATCTCATGAATCGTGAGATCATGACCTGAGCTGAAATCAGTGGGTGCTTAACCTGCTGAGCCACCTAGGCACCCCAATAATTAATATAGTTGAAATATTAATTATTATAACCTAAGCCATATTAAAATACTGATGAAATATTTGTGAAGGTAAGAATAGTAGATGAAAAGTTCTATATGTGGCTCTGTCCACGTAAGCTAAGAGAGGAGATGATGCTCAAAACAGGCTCTCGCCTGAAATTGATATGGTTATTTTTCTTTAGTGATCTGATATTTTTCTTGATTTTCCTTTGCTTTACCTTCTTCAGGCTTGAGAAAGAACCAAAACTACTTCACGATAGAAGAAAGCTAGGTAAATGCATTATTGTATTAAACATGATTTTATTTAAACAGGATTAAAATAAATGTTTTCTGTAAAATAAAATCCTAAATACTTCATAAAGAGCTTGTGGAGTTTTGTCATAGAAAGTTATTCTTTAATATTAACAATAACAGCAGTGCTATCATTTGCATATTTTGTTTGTTTTGGCCCTTTACTTGCATTGTCTCATTTAATCCCTCCAAGAATCCACTAGACTGTAGGTGCTATTTTCTGTTAATGTTAGAGAAGAGACAGAGGCTTAAGAGTTTATCATGCTTTTGGCGGCAGGTATTAAAACAGGAGATAGAAAATGGTTTAATTGATCAGGGTTTAAAAATAAATCTCACGTAACAGGATGTCTGGAAGAGGTAGTTTCTTAGTTGATTCAGTGACTCAAGAATATCAGGGTTCAGGATCATTTTCTTTATCATTCCTCATCATTTCCCTCTAATCAAAGCAACATCCCTACACCACATTCCCAGTAGACTTCCTCATGCAGCCAAGTCAAAGGCAGGAAGAAGGGTCAGGTTTTTCCTTGTGTCTAACTAATCAAGGAAGAAAACCTTTTCTTGAAGTTGCTTAGCAGATACCTTCTTATGCCATATTGAAGAGAATTGCAGCATTCTCTACCTCTACCTTAAACCAGTTACTGGCAAAGGTAATGGGATTATTGTAATTGGTTTAAATTGGTCATCTTCATCTGAATTGGAAACCTTGTCTCCCTTGTGCCTGAACTGCCTACACAAAACTGGAGATCTTTGGCCAGGAAGATGCATCTTGATAAGGAGAGAATATTAATGGGTCCCTCCTTTCATGGGTCTTTCAAGTTTGAAGGAAAAACATATAATACTAAACAAGTAAATAAATATGGTAGGCAACTTCAGATAGTCAAAGGTGCTTAAAAAAGTAATAAAGTAGGATAACATAGACAGTGACTGGGAGGCTATGTTAGACTAGGTTGTTAGGGGAAGGTTCTTAGAGAAGGAGACTTTTAAGTAAAGTCCTGAGTACTATTTAAAGCATCACTTGTGAGAAGTTTAAGGGTTAGAGCATTTCAGACAGGTATAATTGAGGAATTATACAACTATAATTGAGGAAACATTTTAGCATCAGCATAATCAAAGATTTATAAAATATGAGTAAAATTTGGAAAAAGAGTCTATGCTTCCTGGAGCCTGGTTTTGTTTTTTACTGAGGAATTGGATGGTGAGTATGGTTTTTCTGGGCTTTCCTAGCTAATAAGATTGACTTTCTTTTATTTCCTGAATGCAAGAATGTACTCATTCTAATGAGGATAGTGGAGCATATGGCTTTTATAATAACATTTATAGAAATAGCTAAGATTTATTAAACACTTAAAAACTATAGTTTTGACAAAGGATGGTACAACTGGTGTAATTATCTCTCATAAATTTCCCACGTTGGATCAGACTCTCTTATTTATGCAAACTTTACTTTTCCTTTTCACATCCATCATAAATTAATGAATTATTTGCATGATGTTTTGTTTGATGTCTCCTTTCCGGGTTAGATTGGAATCTCCCTAAAGACAAGAACCACAGTATATTCTCTAGTGCACTCCCACTGCTTAGCATAGTGTTTGGAATTCTGAGTAGGTATTTGTGGAATAAATGAATTCAGGATGTAACCAATTATAAATATATCATAATAGGATATCTCTATATCTAGTTTATTTTCTCTTCAGTATTCTAATATTTGGTACCAGGATTGTTAGGTAATTTCTAAAGAAGAGTTTTCTATAATATGGGAATTTAGTGGTTGTTTTGTAAATTTCAGGACTACAGGAGATTACCTAGTTGTATTACTCAGAGAAATGTATGTATTTTTAATATACATTTTAATAGAATAATCTCCTTTTCTTTGTATTTCACCAAATTTAATATAAATAGAATTATATTTTATAGTTTTAAGGTATTTTAATACGCATTATTTTATTTAAGTCTCATAATAATTCCATGAAATAGAAGGTAATTCTCTATTGGCTGTTGAGATTTATAGGTAGAAATTCTTACTCAGCTAGGGTAATAGAGATAATATGTGGCAAAATTGAGGTATATTTAGATTTTCTTTTGGTTCCAAGGTCAGTGTTTCTTTTATTATACTATAGCTACCTCTTTTAAAATGAGAGATTAATGTATATTTTAAGAAGGTTTATGTATGGATTTGATTCAATAGAGAATCGTAGATTAGATAATAGTTAAAAGTTTATGTCAATATTTTGGTTAAATGAAAAATATTGTTATAGTATGAATTAAACACAATCTTATACAATTACTTAACTCCAAGAATGCTACATTATAAATTAAATCTGATTTTGGTTTGAAATCCTTGTGCTTTTGTTATAGAAGTTGATTGGTTTGGAATTTGGGGTAGTTTGGATTTCTAATTTGTGAAGGTTTAGGCTCTTTGATCAAGGATCTCTTCTCTATTCCTTTGCCAGTTAGCTTTGATTTGGAGAGCTGGAATAGCAATAGGGAGAGGGAACCTCACTGTAATAAGAAAGGGAAAGTCTTTCGATATGGATTAACAATATGCCATTCTCTTGTTTTTGTTTTTACCATGATAAAATAACATAAAATCTACTGTTTTAACCAGTTTTAGGTGTATGTTTTAATGCCATTAAGTACGTTCACATTGTTATGTAACCTTCACCACCATCCACTTCTAGAACTTTTTCATCACCCCAAACTGAAACTTTACTTATGAAGTAACTACCATTTCCCCTTGTACCAGCTTCTGGCAACCACCATTCTATTTTTTGTCACATGAATTTGACTACTGTAGGTACGTGTATAAGTGGAACCATGCAATATTTGTCTTTGTGTCTGGCTTTTTTTTTTTTTTTTTACTTAATTCTTTAGCACCTTTTGAAAGTAGATATAATTCTCATTTTTCATATGAAAAAATTGAGTCTCAGTGAAGTTATATACTTTGTCTAAGGCCATAGTAAGTTACACAGCCTGGATTCAAACTCAAGTTTCTTCATTGCTGATTTTAACCATTTTGCCTGAGTGTTTCATTTCTTAATATGGGAAAAAATAATGGGAGTTGTGAGGGTGGTGAGTGGGAGGGAGTGTTTGGTTAGTTCTCTTCTCATGTATCCATCATTTTTAGTTGGGGTGAGATGCAATAGAGAAGAGAGGCGCTAAGGAAAAACGTTAAAGAAAGCGCTTTACAGCTGCTTAAAAGGTGGGCAGAATTATATAGCTACTGAAAGTGCTCCACAAATAGCTCCAAATTCTTTATATGGTATAAGAGATTTAGCAACTTGAATGTAATGCTTGTCAGAGAGGAAGATGCCAGTTAGAAGTTCAGGTTATAATTTCAGGTAAAGCAGTTTCTCCATTCATTTTGTATGTAGAGGTGAAGCAATTTGGCATAAATTGATTTCCTTAGTAAATTTTAGAGTCAGAAATAAACAGGTGAGGGATTTGTAATGTCTCAAAAAAAACACTTTCTTCTCTAATTATGAGTCTTTCAACCAGCATATGGCTTGTTGATTTTTTGTTTGTTTTTTTGGCTAGGGCATCTGGAAATTTCCATGTGCTCTAGGAGCAACAGTACAACCATACTGAATCTAGTACTGTAGTACTATAGTACATTTCTCTAGTACTAAATATTATAAAAATAGGAACAGTTCCTTTGTTTCATTTTTTCATAGCATCATGAACTGTTTGTCATTTTAATTGGATTAAAAATATGTGATGATTATGCTTTATTCAGTGCATTTAAGCAATAGTAATTATTAGGAAGGTATTAAAAGTAAGGGGACGCCTGGGTGGCTCAGTTGGTTAAGTGTCTGACTTCAGCTCAGGTCATCATCACACAGTTCATGGGTTCGAGGCCCACATTGGGCTCTGTACTGACAGCTAGCTCAGAGCCTGGAGCCTGTTTCAGATTCTGTGTCTCCCTCTTTCTGACCCACCCCCCCCCGTTCATTCTCTCTCTCTCTCTCTCTCTCTCGCTCTCGCTCAGAATTAAACATTAAAAAAATAAAAGTATTTCAATAAGCATTTTTAAATCTTGATTTACACTGAGAGACTGATATGGTTATTCTTTCATTTAGAAATACTGTATTGGAAAAAGCTGAGTGAAATTTCTTGCCATGGAATACATTACATGCACACACACAAATATATATGTATATGTCTATATATATTGAGAATAGTTTTCAGGTAGGAGTTCATCTTGGGAAATGACTTAATAATTCATTTTGAATTCAAATTGGTGCTGGGTCAGTTATGTAAATGAGTTAAGTTTATAAATTCAGGACGTAAAAGATTTGGGTGTAGGCAAGTTTGTATTAAACATTAAAGGGTGCTGATGCTTTTCTGTAGGATGGGTATATCATTAGCCAGAGAACTTAATAGCAAGCACAGGCAAAAATGCTATTCATTGCAAAATATTTCTCTGCTTGTATTAGCCAGAATATCCCAGCAGAATAGCTCCTTCAAAAGGAAAACTGGAGATAGTTTAATGCAAGCATGTTTAAGATTAAAAAACAATGAGGAATGGAGGAACACCCAGGAGTTAGGAACAAGGGAAGATTTACCCCTCTTAGTTCTAAAGGGTAAAGGGGACAGAACAATTATCACAGTCTGGTGAATGCTATGGTCATTGCAGAAAGGCCACCCTCGTGGACCTGAGATTTTATGAAGAGGGCCACAGCCACTGTCAAGCCCCCTATTAATAGAGGCTGGACGCCTGGCACGGAGGAGATCTTCTCTCTGTTCCTGCCCTCTGATCAGCTGATGCCTCCTTTCTGTAAAACCTAACTGGAATCCAGATGGCAAGGGAGATGAGATAATACACTCTTTAGAGATGAGCCTCCTAGGTCACAGCAGGGCCGAAGGGTAGAGAGTAGATCTGTTTGGGGTGCTTGAGTGCCTAAGTTGGTTAAGCGTCTGACTCTTGGTTTCAGCTCAGGTCTTGAGATCAAGCCTTGCATTGGGCTTTGCACTGACAGTGTGGACTCTGCTTGGGATTCTCTCTCTCCCTTTCTGCCCCTCTCCCTTTCTGCCCCTCTCCCCTCACACTCACATGCTCTTGCTCTCTCCCTCTCTCTCAAAATAAATAAAGAAAGAAATTGAAGAAATGTTAACTGTCTTTCTTTGTCAGCCTCCCTTGACCTCTTGAGTCAGATCTGAGTAACAATACCCTCTGTGTCCAGAAGGACTTTACTATCCAGATGAGACTCAACTCTTGTTCCTTTTATTTATTTATTTATTTTTTAAAAGTTTATGTGCAGCTGAAGTGAGCACTTGAAGGAACTCACTATCAGTGAGTTACCTCACTGGGGAATGAGAAATATGGGTATGTAGAAGCTGCATGGGAATTCCGAAAAGGGGCATGAATCCAGCATAAGGCTATGATATTCTCAGGAGATATTTCTAAGAAGATGTTTATTAAGAAATAAGCATTAGCTAAATTTGAGCTGGATGGGGGCACAAAGTAAAGAGTATTCTAGGAAGAGAGATAAACATGAACAGAAGCAGCAAAGTATTAAGGACGGACTATGCTATGTTGGGTGAACTACAAGAAAGTTGGTATGACTGGATGTGCTGTAAGATAGGTGTAAGATATGCCGCCAGATATGTCTGGCAAGTTAAACAGGAGCTATTTCAAGAATGACCTTGAATGACAGCTTGACCTGAGAAAGAAGCGATTTTAAGCAGAAAAGTGACATCATCTGAGGTACATTTTAGAAGAATCAAAATATAGAAGGTGGGGTAAAGGGGGAGGCAGAAATGTTAGGAAGTTATTGTAATAAATAAGCCGGGATAATAATAAATCATTTTTCTATCCTGGCAGTCCAGCAAATGTCTTAGGATGTAGAATGCAGAGGACTTGGTGACTTAAACGTGAAAACATTAGGATTTTTAAGAGGGCTGTAGTTATGGATAGAAGTTTCAGTCATAGCCTTGGAGGGACTACAGAAGGAAGACCAGATACGAGGTGTAAGGAAGAAGATGAGTTCAATTTGAAGTGCCATTCAGACCTAGATATGGAGCATGTTCAGAGGAAATCAGATCTGTCCTTATTGAGCTGGGCTGGTGGTAGGAGTGGAGGGAGGTTTCTAGTCTGGAGATAGAGAATCGAGAGAGGATAGGGAAAGAGAAGTTACACTTGTAAGCATAAGGTCCCTGGTTTCAAGCATTGTGCCAGATACCTTTGTTTATATTTTATTTCATTCTTCACAGTGCTCTGAAGTAGGTAGTATCATCTCCATTTTGATGAGGAAACTAAAGCTTTAACAAGATAAGTAATTTAGCTAAGTCACACATGTCAAACAAGAATCTGAACTCATGTACGGCTCATTCTTTCTTTAAAAAAAAAAATGTGACATTTAGGATTGAGTGGTTCGGTGAATTAAGTATCTGATGTTGCCTCAGGTCATGATCTCACGGTTCATGAGTTTGAGCCCCGCTTTGGGTGAGCCCCACTTCTCTCTCTTTCCCTCTCTCTCTACCCCTAACTCATGCGCCCCCCCAAAACTATTGAAGTATGACATTCATGCAAGAAAAGTGCACATATCATAGGTATATAGGTTGATGAATTTTCACTAACCGAACATACCAGCATAACCAAATACCACATCAAGAAAGAAACTTTACCAGCACCCCAGCAGCCCAGCACCAGAAGCTGCACACGTGCTGTACACCTTCACCCCCACAATATTTAGCAGCAGCGATTAGTTTTCCTTCTTATTTATGGTCCATTTTTCTTTGCTAGTATAATCGCTTGAACCCATGAGATGGGAATGAAGTCATCCTTCATGGGAATGTCCAGGGAGAAAATGTGAAGAGAAAAAGATGGAACTTAGGGAATATTTAAGGGAAAAATGGAAGAGAAATTTGAGATTGAGACTGAAAAGGAGTACTAGAGAGATATGAGGGAAACTCATAAGAACTGGTGTCACAGAAGTCAAGGAAGAGAACTTTTGCGAATGGAGGCCTGAGTTATGCCAGATATATAGTAGAATGAATGAAGAGGTAAAACAGGCTGAAGTTTTAGAATAAGAGATTATGTGTGAATTTAGGCAGAATAGTTTCATTGGAGCGGACCTAAGCTGATATGCAGTGTTTTAGGGAATTGGATATAAAGAAGGAAGGTGGAGACATCAAATGTGGACAGCCTCACTTGAGAAAGGAAGCAGAGAAAAGACTCAGTACAGAAAGATTGAGATTTTTTACTTGGCTAATTTTGTATATGGGGGTGTGAGTAGGGAAACACTATTTGATTCTGCCATCTTGTAAAGAAGTTTTCCAGAAACAAAGTTTCAGTGGTGCTTTAGTTATGTGGGTGGAGAGGGGTGATTTTGGAAAAGTAGGAGAAGCTACAGAGATCAGCTCAGGAAAACTTCTGAAAGCCAGGCTAACAGTTTGGAATTCTTCCTGAGGCTATTTGGGGTTTACTCTAAGGTTTTTTATTTTACTTTTGAGAGACAGAGAGAGCCTGCTTGCACGTGCACAAGCGTAAATGAGTGGGGGAGGGGCAGAGAGAGGGAAACAGAGGATCTGAAGGAGGCTTTGTGCTGACAGCAGAGAGCTCAATGCAGAGCTAGAACTCACTAACAGCGAGATTATGACCTGAGCCAAGGTCAGCTGCTTGACCAACGGAGCCACCTAGGTGTCCCTCAGTATGAGGTTTTTAAGCAGGGAAGTAACTTGAACAGAATTTACCTTCTACCCTTTGAAAACAGGAAGTAAGTCATCTGATATGTTAAAAAATGTCAATTCCATTTTACCCAGATGTAATAAAGCACAGATGAGTTGATAAATCTGTTTCATTATTTTTAACAGGACAAGCTTAAGCTCAGAGGAAAGCAGATGGACATATGGACATGATATAAAGTGTGATTTATTATTGATGTTCCATTTTGTGTAACATTTCACAATAAAATTTGTAACACGTTTGCATTGTCAACAGGGAAGTTAACAAAATATGTTGTGAAATATTTGTAAAATACAAATTTCATATTATTATTTAAAAGTATATTTCAATTAATTTTTAAAGTATTAGTTAGAATAAGTCCTGTGTAACATATTATTAATAGCATAATTGCCTTTTACATAAATCTCACTACTGTTTTATTAGAGGTTTGAAATGTAACTGATAGGATTAGGGTTGTTATTTATTTTTTTGTTATATAGTTAAACGGTATAAAAAATTAAGTTTTGTCAATACATATTTAATATAATTTGAAACATCCAGTATAACATGAATTAAAGTTTACAACCGTTGCTGTTCTAAGCAAAATTCTAAAATACTTTCAATTCATCATTAATATAGCATGCTTGCATTCAGGTAAAATCAACAGTGAAGAGCATATGCAGGTCAATTTGATTTTTCTTGTGGGAACTTGAATAAAGTGACATTTATTTGAAAAATCTTCCAGTAAGGGCAGTGGTCTTGATATGAATTATAAAACAATCAGCTATTGATTGGAGAGGCATTGATTGTTCTGGATTAAAGTCTGTATAGCCTACCATCATCAGGTGTTTTTTTTTTTTAATAAATGCTTATTAAATATAGAAAAAACTGCTTAAATTCATAAGGCTCTGTAATAAGTCCATTTACCTTTGCTGTTTGGCTGTTTATATAGTGTGTAATAAGAATTTATGGCGTGGATAGACTGTCCATTATCTGTTGTGCTTGTCCTCTTGCCAAGGCTTAGGAACTTTGAAATGTGTAAGTTACTTAATTGTGTAGGAGCCTGCTGTCATTTAGAATACAGTTGAGGGAGGGAGATATTTGAATCGAACTAAATAAAAACCAAGATGAAAAAATCTTATTTTAGGTTTACCAGGCCTTTAAAGTATTAAAGATTGCTTTGAGATAGTTTGCTATGTTGTCTATTTTATTACATTTTTTCTTGCTTACTGTTATTTTGGAAGTAATACACAAATTAAACAATGATCTTTTTTCTATGTGTTGAAGAAATTATAAAGGCACAGATTGATTTTGCTTCTCCATATAATCTACCAACTCATTTAAGTAGCTTTAGCCCAAATAAACTAGTCTTAATTATCAATTCTAATCAGAATATATCATCCTTGGAGCACCTGGGTGGCTCATTTGGTTGAGCATCTGACTCGATTTTGGCTCAGGTCCCATTTTGACAAAATATAGTCACTGTCACACACTTGGGAGATCTTTCAGTTTCCCAAGTTATATTCGTACTGGCAAATGCTATTTAATTGTGACATTTGGTCAGATCAGGATGAGTTATATAGAAAGAGGAAAGGAATCAATAAAATCTAAGGTTAATAATATCTTAGATTTCTTAACAAATAAAATCCATCAGCAAAGTTGGAGGACACTGTAAAGGACACTTCTTGAACTTGTTTGATTTTAAATAAAATAATGCACTTTATCAGTGAGAATACTTAAAATTTAAGTCTAATGAATTACCTGTATGGCGGAATTGGGGGTTTCTGACCTTCTCTTCCAGCTGTTGATGTATTGACGAGAATCCCTATAATCATAATTTATTATGAGCAAGGGAGACTCATTTTTCTGGTGTCTGAAAGTCATGGGAGCCCTCTCTATTCCCTCTGTGTCTGTTTACTACTGTATGACGGGTTCTCTTCTCTGGCTGAGTTCCAAGTTACATTTTTCATTCAATGGAATCCTGCTCATATATATGTATATATAAAAGCCATATATATATATGGTATTGGTGACTGATTGTATTTTATCTTGCTGATTGATAGTATTTTATCTTGTTGGACATTAAAATGAGCTCAGTAAGACCTTTATAATCGGGGAAATTCTAGACATTCATTTTGCTTGACACAGAAGGCTAAAACTTTAATAAGTTTATTAGAATATTTTGGAAACTCAAGTGTTTTGATCAGATTGGAGGGCCTTATAATTTAGAATTACTTTCTAAGTCCTCTTTTCTTCCACTGATGAGAGAATTACTCTTTTTTAAAGGCAGAACTTGAATGTTTCTTGAATATGCTGTTTGTTAATTTTCTAAAATGACAAGAGATAACTTATTAGCAATGTACTAGGCTACTAAAATAGCTTACTGGAGAGGGTGTTTTTTTTTTCCTATGAGGGCATAAGATACTCAATTTTAGTGATAGGTGTATCTGCAAAGACTTAATTTTACCTGTATTCAGGTAAAATTATATTCATATAATTATATAGGAATCTTTCAAAGTAACCAGGCTGCAAACTTTAAGCCAAAAGCAGCTTTTTGCTTTGGCAGCATTCATATTGCTTGTTTTGCTTTTATTTATTTGCATATGTAATTTATTGTACCTGTAAAAAGGGAAGTTCTTATAAAAAGCAACAAAACAGGAAAAACAAGCAAGTTGTCATTTCTTCTGGTAGATTATGATGTAGAGATTACTTCAAAAAATTAAGTTTGAGAGATTCCATTTAAACTTGGAGTTTTGATAGGAAGTGAACATGTAAAAGTATTTTATTTAAAAACATTGAACACATTATTTATAAGATACTAATAGTAAACTTACAGAGTGCATTGGCATCAGTATTTATTGCATGGGTTGAATTCCAGACTATAAATTATTACAACTTTGTTCCATAAAGACCAGTAATTTTGGGGGCATCTGGATGGCTCAATTGGTTGAGTGTCGGACTTCTGCTCAGGTCATGATCTCTGGGCTCTTTAGTTGGAGCCCCGCATCTGCATCTGGCTGCTCTGTGCTGACAGCTCAGAGACTGGTGCCTGCTTGGGATTCTGTGTCTCCCTCTCTATCTCTGCTCCTCCCTGACTTGCCTGTGGTCTCTCTCTGTCACAAAAATAAATAAAAACATTTTAAAAAGACCAGTAATTGTTAATACATGTTTATATTTATCCATACTATGGGTCACAGATTACCACTTTATTTTTTAAAAAGGAATTATGTTTTCATATTTAGAAACTGAGAAAAAAGAATTTAAAAACTTGAAGAGCCAGGTGGTTTAACAGAATATATCATTGATTTTTGAGTGTTTTTGTTTAAATTTATTATGGTTCTGATTATGTTTTTCTACTTTTGATGTAGCTTTTTATTTTATTATTATTATTATTATTTTTAATGTTTTTAATTTATTTCTGAGAGAGAGAGACAGCGTGAGCAGGGGAGGCTCAGAGACAGAGGGAGACGCAGAATCTGAAACAGGATCCAGGCTCTGAGCTAGCTGTTAGCAGAGCCTGACGCGGGGCTGGAACCTATAAACTGTGAAATCATGACCTGAGCCGAAATCTGATGCTTAACCTACTGAGCCACCCAGGCACCCCTTGGTGTAGCTTTTTAAGGATTACTATTAAGACTTTATAATTCACATAAGTGAACGATAACAGAGCTAACCTTGATTTGACATAAGATCAAATCAAAGACCATTTTTCTAAGTTTACTTACTGGGGGGGGAGGGGAGTTAAGGAGAGAGAGGGGCTGAATGTGAGCAGGGGAGGGACAGTGAGAGAGGGAGAGAGAGAGAATCCCAAGCAGGGTTGGCGCTGTCAGGGCAGAGCCCAAGCCTGACTCAGGGCTTGAACTCAGGAACTGAGCCGATAACAAGAGTCAGATGCTCACCTAGGCACCCCTAAAAGATCATCTTTCGAAGCCAGTTTTAAATCCTTGAAATCCAGTGCTCCAGTGGATTGCAGTGTTAAGACAGCAAAAGTTTTGTTGTGACATGATAATTGAAATGAAAATACAACTTTTCATTTTTGTCTTTAAATTAATGTTGTAATGTAAGAAAATTCCATTTTGGGTTTTATCTTATCACCTTCCCAAGTTACGTAGAACCAACAGCGAAGAGAGAAGCAAAGTTTTGGGTATTATCCTTCATAAGTAATCTATAAATAACTGGTTCATTGTTTCTAAAGGAAGGGAAAAGGTATAGTCTAACTTGGATGATGGTGTTGTCTATAGATGTGTTGAAACCTGGAAATGGAAAAAATCACATTAATTGAACAATATTTGGATAAGGTAATTGACTTTCTATTTTTTAAAGTTCTTTACTGGAATAGTTACTGGAACACTTGAAATGGATAAGCATTATTGCCTGAAGCTTATTAAGGCAGCCAGGAAATCTTTCACCCTTACTTGGCGTAAGTAAAGATACTTTTTCATAGGATATTTCCAAAGATTCATTTGGCTTTGCATTCACATGGACTATTGTGATACTTCTTGAAGGCAATAATTCTAATCTATGAAAATATCAATCATTACTTTTTAAACCTGTGGTCATCTAAAAAAGATAAAGGGTTAATGTATAATTTCTGAATAAACTGTTAGCATACTTGAATCACCTAAGGAAAATTGAGTATTAAAGTAATGACTTCATCATCATCTTGAAGTCCCAATGAGGCAGATGTTATACTGTTTTATCGACAAAGAATCTGATGTATAAGCAGTTAGAAACTTAAGGTCATGCATTTTAGTTTTTATAGGATATCTTTGAACATGTTTTTCCATCAAGCATTTGTTTTTTAATGGGTATAGAATTTCAGTTTTATTGATGAAAAAGTTCTGGAGATGTTTCACAACCATGTGAATATACTTAACACTAATGAACTGTACACTTAAAGATGGTTAAGATGGTAAATTTTATGTTATATATTTTCTTACCACATACAAAAATTCTATTTAGAAGTTACTTCCTTTTTGTTTATTTATGAAATAAATTTTTAGTGAGTAATAACATGATGTAAAGTGTTCATTGTTTTAGTTTATTTGTCATCCAAAGTGAAACTACTCAAATCTTACTGCGTAAGAGGAACTTGAGCTTCTACTAGTTTTGGACTGAACTATAAAAAATTGATTTTTTTTCTTTATTATCAGAAGACTGTATTTCTTTAAAAAATCTAGTTAATGATAGAAAATTAAAAGATGAGATATAAATGAGAATTATGGTACCAGAGAATAAGTGTATTTCAGCTTGCCACTCTGAATGAGAAGTATGCTTTTCAATAAAATTCAAATAAGCTTGCACACTTTTACAGTTACTTATGTTTTCGACTATGTAAAATGCCTTTTTTTTTCAAGTTTATTTAATTTGAGGGACTGAGTGTGTGTGTCTGTATGGGAGAGAGAGAGAGAATCTTAAGAAGGTTCTTTGCTCTGTGTGTGGGGGGGGGCGGGGGGGGCTCAATCCCACAAACCCCTGAGATCAAGACCTGAGCCCAAACCAAGAGTTCGTTGCTTAATCCACTGAGCTACCCAGGCTCCTCTGTAAAATGTCTTTTAAAAATACAGTTATTTGAGGGTGCCTGGGTGGCTCAATCATTTAAGCAACTGACTCTTGATTTAAGCTCAGGTCATGATCTTAATTAACATTGTGAGATCGAGCCTGAGTTGAGCTCTGCGCTGAATGTGGAGCCTGCTTGAGATTCTCTCTCTCCCTCCCCCTTTGTCCCTCCCCCATGCACTTGTGCGTGTGTTTTCTCTCTCTCTCTCTCAAAACTATACAATTATTCTGTGGCTGTTTTTCAATAATGAGAGTAAAGCATTTGTTTTAAAACACAGTGAAAAGTGTGTACTTGATAGGAGTTGTGTAGTTTGGTGTTGCCAAGTTAATTTGTGATGCCATTTAATGTGACAGGATAGAAATACAACATCTCACTCAATTAAAAAAATAACCAACCCCTGGAAAAAGCCAGTTTTTTTTTGGGGGGGGGGGAATGTGTCTCTCTCTTCACTGTCAACATTTATTTTATGCATCTATATTTTCTAAAATTATTACTTTTTTAAAAAAATCTTTTAAATTAAAAGGAGAGATTGATAATATTGATTGATAATCGTTTAGAATTTGATATTTTAAATTATAAGATTTGATGCATTTATTTATCTATATAACTGTGTATTTATTTATTTTGGCCACAGAAGCTCAAGTTAATAATAACTCCTCAGTTCATGGCACAATATCATCTTTGGTCCCTGTCAGGCCTTTCTGCTATTTAATTCACATTTATTCATTCATTCACTCATTCATTTGTTCTTATCTATTTTCGTTCCCCATTTCTCTACCTGTGTACACACACACACACACACAGAGTCTCTGCTGCATTGGAGATTTGTAATTTTACGTTGTCTAACTGCTTGAGAATTTGTATGTCCCAGGTGTTTATTTACTTTTTCATTTTTTTAAAAAGAGAGAATCTAATGTATCTGAAGCTAGGATAGTTCAGATGAACAATTTAAGGACAAATATAACCTAACTCAGTGATTTATAGGAAATAAATAAGTATAATGTGTTGAAAGCATTGAGAAATCTAGGAGAGTATATTATTTACTCTTGGTAATGCATTGACTTTTTGTAACTCACTAAGTAATTAAAAGATAAATAATACTTTCCATTAAACACCAAATTTGATTATTCTTTGAAATTGGTTATAACATTGCATGGGGCCTCAGATATAGGATTCAGTAAATGTATGATTTCTGTTTAGTACCACACCTACAAATTTCTTTTTTTCTTTTCTTTTTCTTTCTTTTTTAAAAAAATTTTATTATGTGATCTCTACACCCAATATGGGGTTCAAACTCACAACCCCAATATGAAGAGTTGTATGTTTTGCCAACTGAGCCAGCCAGGTACCCCCACACCAATTTCTAAATTGGCTTGACCTTTTGCAAAAGTTAATTCATGCTCGGGGGCCTTAATTGTTCAATATGATTTGGACATCAATCAAGCAAGAAGAATTTATTTCAAAAGCAATAAAATATGTAGTTTCTGGTTTCACACTACTATTGTATGTGGTAAGCGTGTCAGACTTATCTCCATTTTAATAAAGGAGACATTGAGTCTGAAGACTTCAAATGGCTTGCACAAAGTTACTTTGCTGTGAAGTCCTAGTCAGGACCAGGACTGAAATCTGATTTCCAGGCCAACTCTTAATGCTGTAGCCATGTTTTCATACTTTTACTGAAAACTGAAGGAGGTGACATAGTATGAAACCAGACCATCTTAAAGTGGCTCCATTATTAATGTTTCTATATAATGTGGTATAAGAAATGGCTTTTTAATGTTTATTTATTTTGAGAGAGAGAGAGAATGAGAGGGAAAGAGAGTGCACATGTGCGAATGGAGCAGGGGCAGAGAGAAGGGAGAGAGAATTCCAAGCAAATCCCTGCCGTTAGTGCGGAGCCCACGTGGGGTTCAAGCTCATGAACTGTGGGATCATGAACTCCATACAAGAGTTGGACGTTTAACTGACTGAGCCCCCAGGTGCCCCAAGAAATGTTTCATTAAAAAAGAAAAGTGCTACTCCTTTTAACAAAACTTTGGAAATCATTGCTCTGTATCATTGTTGGTGCTGCTTTTGTTTTGGAATGGAAGCTCTAATCTAATCAATGTTAACTCCACAAAATAATTAAAGAGTCTATGATTCCTGATGTACTTGGTGCATTTAAATCATCTGTCTTGTCATGTCACACCCCTCATTACATTAGATTAAAGTCAAACTTTTTTTTGTGGCCTGTAGAACCATGAATGATCTGATTCCTGCATAAATCTCTATCCTGTAAGACAGAGTGAAATTAATTAATAATTAGTAGACTCTAAACTCCATGAATGCAATGACTGTGTTTATCTCATTTACTTTTGAGTACTTAGTCACTTTGCACATAATTGGTCCTTGATAAGTATGTATGTATGTATTTATTATTTTTTTAAACTTTATATTAAGAGAGTCACGGAGAGCATGGGCAGAGAAGGGCTAGAGAGAGAGGGAGACAGTTCCAAGCAGGCTCTGCACAGTCAGCGCACAGAGCCCGACACAGGGCTCGAACTCATGAAACTGTGAGAGCATGACCTGAGTGGAAATCCGGAGTCGGATGATTAACCAACTGAGCCACCTTGGTACCCTTTTTACATGTCTTGTTATCCTAGCATAATTAGTATAGTTTTTATCCTCAGGTTTATGGAGATAATTGACATAGTGTACAACATGCTGATTTTATATACTCCTATATTGCAAAATGATTACCACCATAGTGTTATCTAACACCTGTATCACTTCACATAATTACCATTTTGTGAGAACATTTAAGATCTGCTTTCTTAGTAACTTTCAAGTATGTAATACACTATTATTAACTATAATTACTGTGTTGTACATCAAGTTTCTATAACTTATCTTTTTAAATTTAAATTGAAGTTAGTTAACATACAGTATAATACTGGTTTCAGAAGTAGAACCCAGTGATTCTTAACTTCCATATAACACCAGTGGTCATCTGAACAAGTGCCCTCCATGATGCCCATCACCTATTTAGCCCATACCCCCACCCACCTCCCTTCCAGCAACCCTCAGTTTGTTCTATTTAATAGTCTTTTATAGTTTGCCTCCCTCTCGGTTTTATCTTTTTCCCCCTTCCCTTCACTTAACGTTCATCTGTTGTGTTTCTTAAGTTCCATATATGATGAAATCATGTATTTGTCTTTCTCTGACTTTGCTTAGCATAATACACTCAAGATCCAGCCACATTGTTGCAGTTAGCAAGATTTCATTCTTTTTGATTGCCAAGTAATATTCCAGTGTGTGTGTGTGTGTGTGTGTGTGTGTGTGTGTATTACATCTTTAATCATTCATCTGTCGATGGACATTTGGGCTCTTTTCATAATTTGGCTATTATTGATAGTGCTGCTATAACATGTGACCCTCTAAATCAGCATTTTTGTATCCTTTGGATAAATACCTAGTAGTGTAATTTCTGGATTTTAGGGTAGATCTATTTTTAATTTTTTGAGGAACCTCCATAATGTTTTCCATAGTGACTGCACCAGTCTGCATTCCCCACCAACAGTGCAAAAGTGTTCTTCTTTCTTTGCACCCTCATTAATATCTTTTGTGTCCTAAGTTGTTCATTTTAGCCATTCTAACAGGTGTAAGGTTGCCGGAGTCCTGCTGTAGCCAGTCCAGGGGTCCCTGAAGGATGGACAGTGTGAGTGAGAGAGTGATGAGAGAGCCACAAGATTGTTTCTGATCACCAGGCAGGCATCTCTGCTCAGTCTGGGTTCTCAACTTTATTTATACGTGAAGGTACAGGGAAGAAGAAAAATGGCAATTGCCATAGTAGATGAATAACATAGATTTTGCAGAAGTCTCATTTATAGTCTTAGCATTAGCAAAACAACTTAGCTACAGGCACTCATGCTTATCATATGGGGACAGAAGGTATCTTGTGACATACTTTCCAACGTTTAAGCAAAAGTAAGATATACAATGTTTCCAGCATAGCCTTGAGAAAAACCTTTTACCAAGAAACAAACAGAATTATATACGTAAAGGTCAATCTTTTATGAGTAAGGGCCATTAGTCTGTTTAAAGCTCAAGGGAAGTATTGAGGAAAACAGGATCCCCCAGGAGACACAATGTCTACTCTCACAACCTCAAAGGAAGAAGATACCTTTAACATTAGCCACAGGGCCTATAGTTCCCACAACGTCATCCATGCTCAGGAATTGTGTGCTACCTTATTTTAGAATATTATTTTATTAATTGTTAAACAAAGAGTGGGATCTGACCTTTTAGAGTAATCAGTTGCTCAGCTCTAGTCATAATTCCCAGGCCAGTGAATATCAATGCCCCTCTATATCACAAGTCCCTGACCAGGTGCAATCATCATACCAGGGCCAGAACAAGGTGACAGGTCATTCCTGATCTCAATCAACAAAGCGTTCCGGGGTACGGTGCTCAAGCAGAAACAATAAGAAAAGGGGTAGCTATCGGTCACCACCTGACGGCAGGAGACCTTGCAAGCCTGCCTTAATTTTACAAGGAGTATTCTCAACTAATTGAGTTCAGAACGGCTCCCAACATAAGGTGGTATCTCATTGTGGATTTTATTTGTATTTCTCTAATGTGAGTGATGTTGAGCATCTTTTCAGGTGTCTATTAGCCATCTGGATATCTTCTTTGGAAAAGTGTCTATTCATATCTTCTGCCCATTTCTTAACTTGATTATTTATTTATTTATTGGGTGTTGAGTTTGAGAAGTTCCTTATAGATTTTGGATACTAACCCTTTATCTGATATGTCATTTGCAAATATCTTCTCTCATTCCGTTTATTGCCTTTTAGTTTTATTGTTTCCTCTGTAGTGCGGAAGCTTTTCATCTTGATGAGGTCCCAATAGTTCATTTTTGCTTTTGTTTACCTTGCCTATGGAGATATGTCTAGTAAGAGTTTATGTGGCTGAGGTCAAAGAGATTGCTGTCTGTTTTCTTCTGTGGGATTTTGATGGTTTTCTGTCTCACATTTAGGTCTTTCATCCATTTTGAATTTATTTTTGTGTATGGTGGTAAGAAAGTGTTCCGTTTCATTCTTCTGCATGTTGCTGTCCAGTTTTCCCAGCACCAATTGCTGAAGAGACTGTCTTTTTTCCATTGGATATTCTTTCCTGCTTTCTGGAAGATTAGTTTGCCATATAGTTGTGGGTCCATTTCTGAGTTCTCTATTCTGTTCCACTGATCTGTGTGTCAGTTTTGTATCAGTACCATACCGTCTTGATGATTACAGCTTTGTAATACAACTTGAAGTCCAGAATTTTGATGCCTCCAGCTTGGTTTTCTGTTTCAACATTACTTTGTATATTTGAGGTCTTTTGTGGTTCCATATAAATTTTAGATTGTTTTTCCTAGCACTGTGAAGAATGCTGGTCCTATTTTGATGGGGATTGCATTGAATGTGTGGATTACTTTGGGTAGTGTAGATATTTTAACAATATTTATTTTTCCAGTTCATGAGAATGGAATGTTTCTCCATTTTCTTTGTGTTTTCTTCAGTTACTTAAAAGTTTTTAATGTGTGGTGTTTTGTTTTTTTTTTTTTTTTTTTGAGAGAGAGAGACACTGAGAATGGGGAGGGGCAGAGAGAGAAGGAGACATAGAATCTGAAGCAGACTCCAGGCTCTTATCTGTCAGCACAAAGCCAAATGTGGGGCTCAGACTCACGAACTATGAGATCATGACTTGGGCCAAAGTTGGATGCTTAACTGACTGAGCTACCTACGCACCCCTCTTCAGTTTCTTTTATAAGCTTTCTATAGTTTTTAGTGTAGAGATAGTTTACCTCTTTCGTTAGGTTTGTTTGTAGTTATTTCACAGTTTTGGGTACAGTTGTAAATGGGATCAGTTCCTTGATTTTTCTTTCTGCTGCTTCATTACTAGTGTATAGAAATGCAACTGATTTCTGTATGTTGATTTTATATCCTGTGACTTTGCTGAATTCATGCATTAGTTCTAGCAAATTTTCGATGGAATCTTTTGGATTTTCCGCGTAGAGTATCGTGTCATCCACAAAGAGTGAAAGTTTAACTTCTTTTTTGCCAATTTATATGCCTTTTATTTCTTTTTGTTGTCTGATTGCTGAGGAAAGGACTTCCAGTACTATTTTGAACAACAGGGGTGAGAGTGGATATCTCTGTTGCATTCATGACCTTAGGGCCAAAGCTCTCAGTTTGTCCCTATTGAGGATGATATTAGCTGTGGGTCTTTCATACATGGCCTTTATGATGTTGATAAATGTTCCTTCTATCTCTGCTATCTTGAGGATTTTTATCAAGAAAGGATGCTGTACTTTGTCAAATGCTTTTTCTGTGTCTGTTGAGAGGATCATATAGTTCTTATCCTTTCTTTTATTAATATGTTGTTCATGTTGATTGCTTTGTGGATATTGAACCAACCCTTCAGCTCAGGAATAAATCCCACTGGGTCCTTGTGAATAATTTTTTAATGTACTGTTGGATTTGATTTGCTAGTAACTTGTTGAGAATTTTTGCATCCAGATTCATCAGTGATACTGACCTGTAATTCTCCTTTTTAGTGGGGTCTTTGGTTTTGGAATCAAGGTGATGCTGACTTCATAGAATGAGTTTGGAAGCTTTCCTCCCATTTCTATTTTTTTGGAACAATTTGAGAAGAATAGGTATTAACTGTTCTTTCTTTCATTCATTCATTCATTCATTAATGTTTATTTTTGAGAGAGAGACAGAGACAGAGCATGAATAGGGGAGGAGCAGAGAAAGAGAGAGAGAGGGAGACAGAATCTGAATCAAGCTCCAGGGCTCTGAGCTGTCAACACAGAGGCCAATACGGGGCTTGAACCAACAAACTGCAAGATCATGACCTGAGCTGAAGTGAGATGCTTAACCAACTGAGCCACCCCAATATCCCTATTAACTCTTCTTTAAATTGATGGTAGAATTCCCCTGGGAAGCCATCTGGCCCAGAACACTTATTTGTTTGGAGATTTTTGATAATATTTAATATCTTTGCTGGTTATAGGTCTGTTCAAATTTTCTATTTTTTCCTGTTTCAGTTTTGGTAGTGCATGAGTTTCTAGGAATTTGTCCATTTCTTCCAGATTGCCCAGTTTGTTGACATATAATTTTTCATAATATTCTCTTATGATTGTTTGTAGTTCTGTGGTGTTGGTTGTGATATCTCTTCTCTTTCCTTCATGATTTTATCTATTTGGATCCTTTCTCTTTTCTTTTTGAAAAGTCTGGTTAGGGGTTTATCAATTTTGTTTATTCTTTGGAAGAACCAGCATTTAGTTTCATTGACCTGTTCTACTGTTTTTCTTGTTTCCATGTCATTTATTTCTGCTCTAATCTTTCTTTCTTTCTTTCTTTCCTTCTTTCTTTCTTTCTTTCTTTCTTTCTTTCTTTCTTTCTTTCTTTCTTTCTTTCCTTCTTTCTTTCCTTCTTTCTTTCTTTCTTTCTTTCTTTCTTTCTTTCTTTCTTTCTTTCTTTCTTTCTTTATCTCTTCTTCTGGGATTAGCTTTATTTGCTGTTTCTTTTCTAGTTCTTTTAAGTGTAAGGTTAGGTTTTGTATTTGAGACCTTTCTTGCTTCTTGAGATAGGCCTCAAATACAATGTATTTTCCTCTTAGGACTGCCTTTGCTGCATCCCAAAGGGTTTTGACTCTTGTGTTTTCATTTGCTTTCATGTTATTTTTTAAATTCCTTCCTTAATTTCTTGGTTAACTCATTCATTCTTTTTCTTAAAAATTTTTTTATTAAAAAGGTTTTTTTAAAAATATTTTAATTTCTGAGAGAGAGAGAGACAGCGTGAGTAGGGGAGGGTCAGAGAGAGGGAGATACAGAATCTGAAACAGGCTCCAGGCTTGAGTTGGCTGTCAGCACAGAGCCTGACACGAGGCTCAAACCCACAAACCGTGAGATCATGACCTGAGTTGAAGTTGGATGCTTAATCGACTGAACCATTCAGGCGCCCCAACTCACTGATTCTTTAGTAGGATATTCTTTAACCTCCATGTATTTGAGGGCTTTCCACATTTTTTCTTGTGATTGATTTCAAGTTTCATAGCATTATGACCTGAAAATATGCATGGTAGAATCTCAGTCTTTTTATACCTGTTGAAGGCTTATTTCTCACCCAGTATGTGATCTATTCTGGAGAATGTTCCATGTGCACTCAAGAAGAATGTGTATTCTGCCTTAGGATAAGATGTTCTGAATATATCTTTTAAGTCCACCTGATTCATTGTGTCTTTAAATGCCACGGTTTCCTTGTTGATTTTCTGCTTAGATCTTTTGCTGTAAGTGGGGTATCAAAGTCCCCTACAATTATAGCATTACTATCAATGAGTTTCCTTCCTTCCTTCCTTCCTTCCTTCCTTCCTTCCTTCCTTCCTTCCTCTTTCCTTCCTTTCAATGTTTGTTTATTTTTGAGAGAGAGAGAGAGAGAGAGAAACAGAAAGAATGTGAGCAGGGTAGGGCAGAGAGAGGGAGACATGGATTCTGAAGTAGGTTGCAGGCATTGAGCTGTTTGTACAGAGCCCAGCATGGGGCTCAAACTCATGATCTGACCTGAAGTTGGACACTTAACCAACGGAGCTACCCAGCCACACCTCAGTGAGTTTCTTTATGTTTGTTAGTAACTGTTTTATGTATTTGGGTACCTCCAATTTGGAGGCATAAATATTTACAATTGTTAGCTCTTGATGGATAGACACCTTAATTATGATGTATGCCCTTCTTCCTCTCTTGTCACGGTCTTTGTTTTAAATTCTAGTTTGTATGATATGAGTATAGCTGTTCCAGCTTTCTTTTGACATACATTAGCATGATAGATGGTTCTCCCTCCCCTCACTTTCAATCTGCAGGTGTCTTTTGATATAAAATGAGTCTCTTGTTGGCAGTATATAGATGGATTTTGTTTTTTTAAATCCATCTGATACCCTTTGTCTTTTGATTGGAGCACTTGGTCCATTTACATTCAGAAAGATTGTTGAAAGATGCCATGTTACCTACAGAGTTGGTGTTTCTGGTAATGTTCTCTGGTCTTTTGTAGTCTTTGTTGCTTTGGTTTTCTTTTTATTTTTCTCCACTCAGAGATTCTCCCTTAAAATTTCTTGTGGAGCTGGATTAGTGGGCATGGATTCTTGTAGCTTTTGTTTCCCTGGGAAACTCTTTCTCTCTCCATCTATTCTGATGACAGCCTTGATGGATAAAGAATTCTTGACTGCATATTTTTCCCATTCATCATATTGAATATTTCCTATCATGCCCTTCTGTCTTCCAGGTTTCAGTGGACAGGTATGCTGCTAACCTTATGTGTCTATTCTTGTAGGTTAAGGAGATTTGTCCCTGGCTGCTTTCAGAATTCTTTGTATTTTGCAAGTTGCATTATGCTATGTTGTGCTGTTGACCTGTTTTTGTTGATTTTGAGGGGAGTTCTCTGTGCCAACAAACAAGCAAGCAAGCAAACAAACAAACAAAAAAACCCCCAAGAAACCATGAGCCTGATTCCAAAAGAAAAAAGTAAGAAGAAAGAAAAAATAGGGGAAAAAATTAAGCCTGTCCTATTTTTACTAGAACTGCAGGTATCATTTTGAAGCATTCGATTTTCAGTACACTTGGTGCATGGGGGTTGCTGGCTGTGCTGATTCTCTGGAGAGGCCTGCTGTGTTGGCTCAGACTAAGTCTTGCCCCAGTAAATAAGCAGTTGCCCGGCACATGGCTGGCGGCAGGGGTGGGGGGGGCAGGGCCAAGGGGGATGTTGGTGTAAGCAGGTCCCACCTCCACTGGTGTCCATTGTGTTGATCTCTGATGTTCTACCGTGGGTTTGTGATGGGAGGAGAATGATGCCACCCAACCTCTCATCCTTGGACAGGTGATGTCACAGCTCTCACTGTTCTAGCAGTCCTCACAGAATAGCAAGGGCTGTCAGCTTGCCCAGTGCCACAACTCTCCTGCTTTATTTCTTTGGGACTCAGCTGGGATTCAAAACCTGGTATCTTGGGCACCTGGGTGGCTCAGTCAGTTAAGCATCAGGCTTCGGCTAGGTCATGATCTCATAGTTCATGAGTTTAAGCCCTTCATCAGGGTCTGTGCTGACAGCTTGGAGCCCGAAGCCTGCTTCAGATTCTTTGTGTCTCTCTTTCTCTGCCCCTCACCTGCTCACACTCTGTCTTTCTCTCTCAAAAAAATAAAAAAAAATTAAAAAAAAATTTGTTTGGAAAAAAAAAAGAAAAAATACCCTGATGTCTTAAAGACCTGCCACTGCAGAGATCCGTCCCCCTCTTCTGGAGTAGAACCTCTCCATGCTGTGTCTGAAGCCCTCTGAACCTGAAAAACAGTCCCATGCCTGTATAGTGTGCAGAATCAACAGTGTAGCACTGCGAAAAGCAGCAAAGTTAAATTCATTCTGGGTGTGCCGCTGTCCACTATTGATGAAAGGCCTCTGACTGGTGCCTGTAGGATCTTTTTTCCTTGGAGAGGCAACATACCCTTTTCTAAAAGTACTCCAGGAAGGGGAAGTTTCTCTCCAATTCCACTCCAGAAGTGCCTACACCAAGCCCTGCACTCTAGGGTCAGCTTCCTCTACCCGGAGAGCAGGCACCATAGCTCTACTCCAGAGAAAGTTGCTCACTTCAACTTCCTCAGTTTGTGTTCTAAATGCTTTTTGCAACAAAAAGACCCCTGTGACACTCAGTACCTCTTGTTCCCAATTTCATGGTCCCTAGAGGTTTTCTTCTTGTGTGAACTTGATGCTGCACTTTGTCAAACTCTTTCTCTTTCTCTCCCTTTTGTCTCTCTGTGGAAAGAGTTCTCTTCCTGTCCATGGTACCATCATTTTTCTCTCCCCCAACTCGTATCCACACACCATACACCTGCCATGCTCTCTCCCCCCCAACAGTGGAGATCCTTCTGCCATCCCACAAATTGATTTCCTGGGCATTCCAAGTGATCTGACCTCAATATAGCTCTGTTTGAGGGTTCCAGTCCCCCTACCCTCTTCTGCAATCTTAACCCATACTAACGCTTTCATCTTACATATGGAAATTTGTAACTTTTGACCACTTTACCCATTTAGCTCAATCTTCACCTCTGGCAACCGCCATTCTGTTCCTATGCCTAGGAGTTTGTTTTGTTTCTGTTTCTGTTTTTGTTTTGATTCTACATGTGAGATAACACGGTATTTGTTTTTCTCTGTCCTGCTTCACTTAGCATGATGTCTCCAGTGTCTGTTCATGTTGTTGCAAACTGTGGAATGTCTTTCTTTCTCATGGCTGAATAATATTCCCATTATATATATCTTCTTTATCCATTTACCCAGTGACAGACACTTAGATTGTTTCAGTATCCTGGTTATTGTGGTTAATGCTGCATGAATATAGGAACACAGATGATCACTTAAAGATTCTGTTTTGTGAGCATCTGACTGGCTCAGTTAATAGAGAATGTGATTCTTGATTTTGGGATTATAAATTTGAGTTCGATGTTGAGTGTAGAGATTACTTAAAAATAAAATCTTAAAAAAGGGGGTGATGCCTGGGTGGCTCTGTCAATTAAGTGTCTGACTTTGGCACAGGTCATGATCTCCCCATTCATGAGTTTCAGCCCACATTGGGCTCGCTGCTGTTAGGACAGAGCCTGGTTTGGATTCTCATTCTCCCTCTATCTCTGCCCTTCCCCTGCTCATGTGTGCTTTCTCCCTCTCTCAAAAATAAACAAACATTTAAAAAAAAGATTAAAAAAATAAAGATCCTTTTTTAATTCCCTTTAGATACATGCCAAGAAGTGGGATTGCTGGATCATAGGATAGTTCCAGTTCCAATTTTTAGGGGTATACATTTATTAAAAGGGTCAAAATTTAATCTGTTATTAAATTTTTTTGAGAACCTCCATTCTGTTTTTTATAGTATAAATTAGCTGCCTAATTTATATTTTCATCAGCAGTACATCATCACCAACAGATTTTATTTCTTGTCTTTTTGATAACTATTCTAACAGGTTTGTGGCGATATCTCATTGTAGTTTTGATTTGTATTTCCTTAACGATTAGGATTCCTTTTCATATATCCCTTGACCATTTGTATATTTTCTTGGGAGAAATTTCTATTTCAGTCCTTTCTTCATTTTTAAATTGGTTTACTTGTTTTTTGTTTTGTTTTTTTGCTATTGAGTTTTAGGAGTTTCTTACATATTTTAGAAGTAAATTTCTTATCAGGGATATGACTTGCAAATATTTTCTACCATTTTGTAGGTTGCCTTTTCGCTCTGTTGATTGTTTACTGTGCAGAAGCTTTTTAGCTTGATGTAGTCCACTTGCTTGTTTTTGCTTTGTTGCCTTTGCTTTTGGTGTCATATCCAAAAAAGTTATTGCCAAGACCATTGTCAAGGAGCTTACCCTTTATGTTTTCTTTTAGGTGTTTTATGATTTCAGGTCTTAAATTCAAGTCTTTAATCCATTTTGAGTTGATTTTTTGTGTATAGTTTAAGTAAAGGTCCAGTTTCATTCTTTTACATGTGGTTGTCTAGATTTCCCAGCAATATTTATTGAAGAGACTATCCTTTTCCCATTCTATATCTTGGCTACTTTGTTGTAAACTAATTGACCTTATGTGTGTGGCTTTATTTCTGGGGTCTCTATTCTCTTCCATTTATCTATATATTTTTATGCCAGTGCCATACTGTTTTGATTAATGTAATTTTATAACATAGTTTGAAATCAGCAAGAATGATGCTTCCTTTCTTAGGATTGTTTGGCTATTCAGGGTCTTTTATGGTTCCATACAAATTTTAGGATTATTTTTTCTATTTCTGTGAAAAATATCATTTGAATTTTGATAGGGCTTGCATGAAACCTTAATATATTTTTTTTAACATTTATCCATTTTTGACAGAGACAGGGCATGAGCAGAGTAGGGGTAGAGAGAGAGGGAGACACAGAATCTGAAGCGGGCTCCATGCTCTGAACTGTCAGTGCAGAGCCTGACATGGGGCTCGTACTCATGGATGGTGAGATCATGACCTGAGCTGAAGTCATATGCTTAACTGACTGAGCCAATTAGGCACCCCTGGATTGCATGAAATCTGAGATCACTTTGGTTAGTTTTGACAGTTTAACAATATTAATTCATCCAATCCACAAACATGGAATATCTTTCCATTTATTTGTGACCAATTTTTTTGAGTGATGTTTGATAGTTTTCAGTGTACAGATCTTTACCTCCTTGGTTAAATTTATTTATAAGTATTTTATTCTTTTTGATGATATTGTCAGTGAAGCTACTTTTTATTTTAAGAATTTATTTATTTGTTTATTTATTTTAAATGTTTGTTTATTTTTGAGGCAGAGAGAGAACATGAGCAGGGGTGAAGACAGAGAGAGGGGGACATAGACTCTGAAGCAGGCTCCAAGCTCTGAGCTGTCAGCACAGAGTCCAGTGAGGGGCTCGAACCCACGAACTGCAAGATCGTGACCTGAGCTGAAGTCAGCTGCTTAACTGACTGAGCCACTCAGGCGCCCCTTAAGATTTTATTTTCAAGTATCTCTACACCCAACATGGGGCTCAAACTTACATCCATAATATCAAAAGTCCCACTCTCTACTAACTGAGCCAGCAAGGTACCTCTAAGTGGGATTACTTTTAAAAGTTTCTCTAACAGTTCTTCATTAGTGTATAGAAATGATTTTTACATTGATTTTGTATCCTGTATCTCTGCTGAATTGATCAATATTGAATGAGTAAATGTTAAATGAATGAGTTTCTAAGTGGTGATTTATTTACATTCGTTGTCCTCTAGTAAAAATCTCAAAGTATATACATTTGATGAAATTATTTTGTTTTAGTGCACAAAGCAGTTGGAGTTAATTTGTAGTCATTATTTAAAGAATGTTGTACCAGATTTTTTCATGTGATTTCTTTAATAACCCACAACAATTTTGTGAAGTTCATATATCCCCTCTTTACAGGTGATAAAGCTGTGTTGACACTTGCTCAAAGCCACTTAGCTAGTAAGTGGCAGAACTGAGATTTGAACCTACATCTAGGACTAAAGTCAACACTACTCAACTTTGCTGCTTCCTCAATTAATGATTAAGTTGTCTGGAAAATTTGCTTCTGATGAACACTTTATTTTCCCAATGATGCTGGATAAATGAGGTGTTACTGTAATAGGTGTTAATTGAATGGCGCAGAGAGTAAGTGCAAAATATATTAAAGAAGGAAAAGGTGTTTGCTGAAGTCATCAGGGAAGCTTCTTGGAATAATTGTGGGACTTTAGTTGCTCAGTTAATGTGAAAATGTTCTGAATGCCAGAGCTTTTAGGATATATAGGATATAAATAAGTGTAGAAGAGAGTAGAGGTATTCAGTTTGGAGAAAGCTCTTAGAGGCTTGGAGGTATTGTGAGTATTTTGAAAAAAGTAAGGAGGACTAGTGTGGCTGGAAAGAGAATTTACATTGTATAAAAGTAGGGTATTGAAAAAGTGGATGAGGATGATTGAGGGTGGTATATAATCCATAAAGAATTGAATTTTTTTGTGGATGCCAATAACAGTGGCATTGTGGCCTAAAGCATTATTTTAGGAAGTTCAACCTGTTAGCAGTGTGCAGGTTTTTAATCATAATAGTGTAGCATTGGAAACACAATTCCACCTCTCCTACTTGCTAGTTTATGAACTTGCAATGTTATTTCACTCACTGTCCTTCTGTTCTCCTCTGTGAATTGGGATTTGATCCTTTTGCCCAAATCAGAGACTGTGATTCAGTGGGTCCTAGGTGTGGGGTAGAAATACCCCTTCCTCTCAGTTCAGATTTAGTTACACTTCCTCTTTGATCCTAGAGCACTTTGTATTTGTTTAATGTTTTCTTTTCTTTTTTTTCCAATGCTTGTTTATTTTTGAGAGAGAGACATAGACAGGGAGAGCCTGAGACACAGAATCTGAAGCAGACTCCAGGCTCTGAGCTGTCAGCACAGAGCCTGACGTGGGACTCAAATTCACAAACCATGAGACCATGACCTGAGCCAAAGTTGGTTGCCCAACCAGCTGAGCCATCCAGCCACCCCTAATGTTTTCTTTTTAAACTTCAATTAACCAAATTCCTTAGATAATGGCACACTATTAGTTTCGGCAAGTGCCTTCTCTTGTTTTTATTTTATTTAAAGTAGTTTGCATTTGGGTTGCCTGGCTGGCTCACTTGGTGGAGTGTGCAACTCTCGACCTTGGGGTTGTGAGTTCAAGCCCCATATTGGGTGTAGAGATTACTTAAAGATAAAAAAATCTAAAAAATAAAAAATAAATTAAAAAAATGTAATACCCCTACCTCCACTCCCCTTAGAAAAAAAATTCTCATTTATCCACAATTTCTATTCTCATTCTTTGTCTCTTTAGATATTCATACTAATGTTTTTGGGTATGTCTATGTCTTTAAAAATATATATGGTTGTGTTTTGTGCACATAAGTGTTTTTAATTTATATTAGTGATATTCTGGTACAAATCTGTTTCATTTTTCACTCAACACTCTAAAAATACCTTCTATGATATAAAACTTCAAACATACAAATGTAGAGAAAGTAGTATAACCCCCTATGTATCCATCATCCCCATTGGCAATTATCAACTCATAGCTAATCTGGATTAATAAATGTTTCAAATCACTGCTCCCTTTGCCTCCCCAACCCCCACAGCTTCACCTCTTTTTCTGTATTTCAGCATTCACTACTTTATTTATTTATTTAAATTTTTAAAAAAATGTTTATTTCTTCTTTGAGAGAGAGAGCACAAGCAGGGGAGGGGAAGAGAGAGAGGGAGATACAGAGTTGGAAATAGGCTCCAGGCTCCATCCTGTCAGCCAGCACAGAGCCTGATGTGGGGCTCGAACCCACGAACTGTGAGATCATGATCTGAGCTGAAGCCGGTCGCTTACCTGACTGAGCCACCCAGGCGTACCCACTATTCAGTACTTTAGAAAAATCTGTTTAAATCTCTGTGTATATATTTCATAACATGTAACTGCTATAGCTATTTCAGAGTATACATCTACCATGTATATTTTCCTTGGGTGATGATAACCTAGATTGCCTTTAATTTCCTGATACCACAAAGAACTCTATGATTTCCATTTTTATACAAGTCCTCTTTCATACAAAGACTTTTGAGAGAACTCTGATTTTCTAGAGTAAGATTTCTGGACAGGATAGAACATACTTCATTTCACTAAGTGCTGTCAGCTTGCTTTCTCGAATGGCTGTAGCACTTTACACTTTCACTAACAAAACATGAGAGTTCCCTTACCGTCTGCTTTCACTGATACTTGATATTTTTTCACATTATATTTTTGCTGGTCTGATATTTACAAAGTGGTATGTCATTACTTAATTTTTCATTTCTCTGGTTTTTTTTTGAGACCAAGAACAAGCACGAGGGAGGGTAGGGGTAGAGAGTGAGAGAGAATCTTAAGCAGGCCCCATGCCCAGCATGAGCCAAGTTGTGCTGTTGTGGGGCTCGATCTCATGACCCTGAAATCTTGTTTTGAGCTGAAATCGAGAGTCGGAAGCTTAACTGACTGAGCCACCCAGGCCCTCCAAACTCTTTTTTCTGATTCACTTGGTTCATCCACTTTATTTGGATTTCTGCTTAAATATTATATCCTTGACCATCTTATTTAAAGGAGTACTCTCCATTATCTTCTATGTTTGTTTTGCTTTATCTTTCTTCATAACTGTTTATCACAAAAAGCAGTATATTAATTTTATTATGTATTTGTATAGTCATTTCCAGTGCTCAAGTTCTTTGAAGGCTGGGATCTTATCTGTATTATATATACCTGTAACTCTTGCCCTTAAAATATAGATGCTTAATAAATACTTGCTGGGTGAATAAACATGAATTCACTGTTCATATCCTTTACCATTTTCCCTGCTCAGCAGGATTTCCTCGAATATTCTAGACATTTATCCTTGTTGATTTTAGACATTGTAATATAATCCATTAATTTTATCTGTGGTATTCTCCTTTGATAAGGAGTCCTTAATTTTCTTTTTTTTTAAGTTTATTTATTTTTGAGAGAGAGAGAGAGAAGTTGCAAGAGGGAAGGACAGAGAGAGAGGGAAAGAGAGAATCCCAGGTAGGCTCCATGCTGTCAGCACAGAGCCCTATGTGGGGCTCAAACCCATGAAGTATGAGATTGTGACCTCAGCCAAAGTTGGACTGAGCCACCCAGGGACTCCAGGAATCCTTAATTTTCAAATGGTCGCATCATCATATCACAGGCATGTAAGTCAGTACATTGTGATTCCTGTTGTTGTAGTCTGAAGAAATCCTTTTCTATCCTGATATCACAAATTTGCCTATGCTTTCTTCTATTTGCTTTATAGTCATATTTTATATTATGTGTATTTTATATTTGTTATATTTTACATTTGAGTCTCTAATCCCTGAGGACTTTACTTTTGTGTAACATATGAAGTATCATGTTTGATTTTATTTTTCTTCCTGTAGAATACAAGCACTATGTACTTTTACTGTTGACTTGTAGTACCCCCTTACCATATTTGAGTTCTTTCTCATATTTCATTGATCATTTGTCTGTTTCAGTCTAGTATCACAATGTTTTTATGACAGTGACTCTTTGCACTGTGTCTTAAAATCTAGTAGGGCAATTGACTTAGCAATGTATACAGTACAGTAGCAACCAATGCAATCAAATAAATAACTAAACTGAAAAAGACTGCATGAGACTATTGTAGAGGAATTTAAAAACTCTATTAAACGATGCAAAAGAAGACATAACTAGTATACTATGGGGTGAATTAATGTAACAAAGATGTCATTTCCCCCAGATTAATCTATAAATTCAAATGCAACTGTAATAAAAATTTCAGTAAGATTTTTGAAGACTTCAGCATATTTATTCTAAAATTTACTTGGAGTGTTTTATAAATAAGTGTTGCTTTTTGAGATAAATGTATACTTTCATAGTACTTTGTATACTGTGTTTTAGTGACTAGTTTTTGCATTCTCACAGATGGGCAGTTGATTGTGGAGACAGCATAGGAGAAGAAGAAAGAAAGAAAGCAGAGATAAGTGTTTTGATTAGTGGTGATAGAAATTGTAGTAGTGGCAGCAAGTAGCACACTTAGTAGAGAAACAGAAAAGAGAGAGAAAGAAAAGCGAGGGATTGTTGGGTAAATACATAATCCTTCCTTGGCTCTGGTAGAATGAATATGGTAAGACCACCTGTAATGTTCCTCAACATTGTGCTTATCTATACCGTGCTAATGACTCATACCGCATCCAGTTTAACAGTCTGTATGGAATACTTAACTCTCTGGGGTACAGCGTCTGTAGCAGGTATCTGTGAGATGTAGCTTTATAATTGATCCTTATAAATCATGATACACACACACACAATTTTTAAAGATTTTATTTTATTTTTAAGTAATCTCTACAGCCAGTGTGTGGCTCAAACTTATAACCCTGAGATCAAGAGTCATATGCTATATTGACTGAGCCAACCAGGTGTCCCTCTTGATGTTATATTTAATATGGTCGGGAAATAGATGTTAGTTTCAATAAAAACTAGTTAAAGTAAAAATAATACCTGTACTTGGGCTAATGCTTTTCCATTGGGAAAACAAGGGCATCTAGAGCTACTCATTCCTTCATTTTTCAGTCAGCCTTTGACTTGTCTGTATTCTGTATACATATAATTGGTGTACTCACAGTCTGAACATAGAATAAAACCACTATATATTTTTATGGAGACTGTAAGTTGAAGAAGAATGGAGTTGAAGGAAATGAACCTTTATATTCTACTACCGATAATAATCAACCACACTGATATCTTCATATTAACTGGCCATTATGTATCTTTCTTCTTCCAGATAACTGAGAACCATCTTAAGGGACATATTTATGTACACACACACACACTCACACAGTTATATATAACTCTTGCTAACAATGTGTAACAATTTGGGAAGGAGTAATGTAATCTCAGACAAGGTGCTAACTATTCATTTGTAGCTCATATAGAACTTTCTTTCCATTATTCAGGATAGTTCGTTTTTTTCTAAATGGGTGAGTGTTAAAAAGAGGTTTGTTTTAATTTATCTTTAAAAACTTTCTTATTTAACAAAAGTAATAAAGAGTTCTTGATCTGAAGTTGATTTTTCACATAGAAGAGATAAAATATGTATGCAAATAATCACAGTGTTGGGGGCTTGGGTGGCTTAGTTGGTTAAGTGCCGATTTTGGCTCAGATCATGAACTCATGGTTCGTGAGTTCAAGCCCCGCAGCTGGCTTTGTGCTGAAAGTTCAGAGGTTGGAGCCTGCTTTGGATTCTGTGTCTCCCCACCACCCCCCACACCCCGTTCCTCTCCCGCTTGTGTTCTGTCTTTCTCTGTCTTTCAAAAATAAATAAATATGAAAAATTTTTTGATTAAACAAATAATCACAATGCTATTAGAGAGGGACTAGCAAAATGTTATGAGATTTCAAAGGTGGAAGAAAACACTTGCTGGATATATTGAGAAGGGATTCATTTGAGCTGAACATTTAAAAGTAAATAGACTTTGATACTGTAATTGTGTATGCACATGCGAAGATAGGCAAGTAACAGTTTTTGTCCATTCTTCCATTTTGCACTTTTATGCATCCCTAAAGAGAAGAGACCTACTGTGTATTTCTACCACAAGCACACATTGTACTAGGCCCTTCATTTACATACTATACACTTAGAACAGCCATGTGAGATACTCTTATTATCATATGATAAGTAAACAAAGGTTTAAAGAAATAAAATACCTGCTCAAGGTCATGTAACTAGTGCCTAGAGTTGTTTCTATATTACAGAAACCTCAGGATGTTCATTTGCTAGCTGTTATCTCTGTGTTTCCAGCATAGTTAAAATGATTACTACTTGAAGAATAATACACAGACTCTGCCTCATTACTGCAATTATTGTTAAGGCTGTTCCAATTTTTAGTGTTTTAAAAGGTCCACCAATAACAGATAAAAGCCCATTGTTTCCACCCTCCAGCCTCCCCTTTCCTCGTTTCTCCACTGCCTCTCTTCAGCAGCATGTTCCATTCTTAAGAAAGAGTGTTATAGCTACTAAATAAGAGAAAAGTAGGTCTTCTAGTTTGGAAATGAGAATTAAATGGAAGGATTAAGATTATTCTCTTGGCTTTGATGTGGAGAGAATGAGACCAAACAGAGAAGAGTAGGAGAATGACCTTCAGCTGGAAAGCAAGGAACTCTCACAGTGTACCTGTATAGTTAAATTTCAGCTTTGTTGTGATGTAATATAGTAATCTTACCAATATTTCTGACAAGACCTTCATGTCATGGATACTTGCTAGCTCTAGTAAGATTCTAATACTTCATTAGGATGTAAGCAAGGGNTGTTTATTTCCCTTTTATTTTCTGTTGATATTTGGTAACATTTTTTTTGAAAATTCCCATGAATAATGTAGAACTTGGCATTTAGTATTTGTGCAGTAAATATTTGTTGGATGAATACTTGAATGTGTCAGCTGTTCTGATAACTGAGGAAAGAGGTATTTTTTTTTCTGTGTTCAGACCATAACTAATTAATTAATTAATTTGAAGTTTATTTATTTATTTTGAGAGGGAGAGAGAAAGAATGAGTGGGGAGGAGCACAGAGAGAGAGAATCCCAAGCAGGGCTTGATCTCATGAACTGTGAGGTCATGACCTGAGCTGAAATCAGGAGTCAGATGGTTAACTGACTGGACTATCCAGGTGCCCCAGACCATAAATTTAAATGGGGATCAGGGTCCCCTGATGGATCAATGTAGGGGTAGAGCAGCAGAGAAGGTGTAAAAACCCTAAAAACGGAAGTGATATCTGTGGGCATAGAGTCTAAATTTGTTGGAACAACTGTCCAGTTTTCATCAGTGAACCTGGCAATTTTTCATTTAAATTTTACTAAGGTATTTGATTTCTTGTGATGATATTGATGAAATGGTGTAGGAAACCAAAATTTCATATCTGTGATCTAGGACTCTGTTATAACAGAGTTCCATTGTTTGCTTGTTGTCTGAGTTGGATGAGTTCTCCAGAAATTAAGAAAGATATTTGGGAATATTTTTTAGATACTGTGATCTAAAAAGGGCTAACTAACTAACTGTGATGCACAGGGATTGGACCATCATGTTCTGTTGCTCTGACTAACCATCCCATCAAGTAGGAGTCTCGTTATTTTTTCATGGTAACCATCCAAACTGGATTAGTTAGTCCTTCCCCCCGCCTTAGTTTTGTTTCTAAACTAATATTCTACCTAATATTTTTTTCCATGATGATTATATTACCTAGCAAGTATGTCTGTGACTGCAAAAACAACATAGCAAAAAGATAACTCCTGATAATTGATGTTACTTGTGTGTGTGTTGTAAGCAGACCTAGTTTTACTTTCATGTTGAATAATCAGGCAGTGTGTTCAACAGTGAAATCACAGTTCAACAGCGAAATGCATCTTACCAGTTAAAAATCAATATAAAGATTTAAGTTTTCTGATGGCTAAACATCTACTGCACTGAATGATGGTTAAAGCCAAATTATGAATTCTTAAGAGTGCATGACTGATGGCTTTTTAAAGTAAAACAAAAATCTTGTTCAGAAGCTTAGTGGCAGAGCAGAGGGGGAGATGTCTTGATATTTATCTAGTCGGCTTTCTTGCCCTTTTTTCTAGAAGATGTTAAACATTAGTAGTGCCTTTGAAATACTGAGGCTTTGTTTTTTGTTTCTTGTGTTGAAACTTCATACAGACATCTAAACAGTAGCTAAAAGTCTAGGTAGAAAAGTTTAGTATGTATGTTTTTACTACATGAAGCTTTAGTGTTCTGAATGATTCTGATGGCATTATTATGACTTCTTCAGAAGTTGTAGCAAAGACCATGCCATCATCTTGATGGATTGTAATACACATTTCAAATTGTGATGTAAACAGTTTGAAACCAAGGGAAGACTATTTGGAGTAACTACTTTGATATATTTTCTATCAGTGCATGGTAGTGGTGACAAGGAAGAGATGGGATTGGGGGTGCTTCTCAGAATAAGTGCATTTGTTTCAAGGAAATTCTGGAGCTCAGAATAGGCATTTATTTAAAAAGTGCAATCTAGATGAACACAGAGCTCAGAAATACATTCTGGACTGTTAACTATATATTTTTTTTATTTTCTGTATTTTATGATGCTTTAGCAACTTGGGATCTTGTGGGCTCAGGACGGGTTGCCCCTTCCAGGGCTCGCTAACTCCTAAAGGTAGTTGGAATTCCTATAGATAGCACCCCCCTGTGTGTGTACCTTTCATATGCAAACCAATGAATCCAGGGCCACTACACACCACCCTTTATTGCTTTCTCCCAGGTTGAGCCACCTGCCCTAACAACACCTCAGGGCAGCTACCATGCAACTAGGAGGCAGTCCCTGCACCCCAGAGCCTGCTGAAAGTAATTTAAACTAGCCGGTCCTGAACTACTTACCCTACCCTTCCTTGCCTTTCCTGAGAAAATGACAATAAAGTCTGTGCTCATGTTTCTCCCTCAGTCATTCTGTATCTAGACCAACCTGGTGCTTTCCCCTGTGGCCTTGTATGAAGTGGCTTGCCCCCTCCTCCTGGGGATTATGAATTATGAATAATAATAAATAAATAATAATACACTCTGCTTTTCAAGTCTCTGTCTTTCACTGTACCTAATGAAAACAAATCCTAGGTACGTTTTAAAACATGGGCTGAGCTCTCTTCTGGAGTCCCCTTAGCTACCTCTTAATTCCAGCTCCTGATCAAGATGGGTAGAAATAAGTTGGGCTCCTATGGTTGTTCCACTGTTCTTGTGGTAAGGCATGTTCTGTGCTTCTTTCCTCAACCTCCCCTCGTTGTGGATACTGAGAAGGCTATGGAAGGCATTTCATTTGAGAAAAAGCAACAGAATTTGTTGGATGAAGATAGTAATCTGCCCCCTTCTCCCTTGGGATTGATTTTAACTCTTCTTGGAGGACAGGGTAGGGAGTTACTGTGCGGAGGAGAAGCAGAGGTGGCTGTAAGCCCTGGAGAAAGGATGCTGAGTATTCTGCAACTGTTCTCTGCTAACGATGACACAGAGCAGACTTCCCATATTGCTGCTGCTTAATGACTTGGAAACAGCCTATGGATTTTTGTGGCAGGAGGTTACTATCATAGTTTGTTTTGAAACCTGTGGTGGCATCATATGGATCCTAATGTATAAAAGAGTATACTTCAGTAGAAAAACACTGTAGAAAAACATTCACTGAATAAAGGATGATATTTTATAATTCTGGCAAACACTTATTCCTGTTTTTATAAAAAGTTGAGGGAAAATGGAGAAAAATCATAAATCTAGTATTCATTATATATCAATTATATTTTAAATGAGAGATTAATGTAAGGAGTTTACAGCAATGTCTAGATTAGAAATGACCTTAGAAGTTTACATTAGAGTTTCTGTGGCCTAAAGTGCTTTTATATGTTAAGGAAGCTACAGCCCTATTTGCTATGGCATTACTTGTAGCTGCATATTAGGGAAGACTCTAGTTAGTGCTTTTTTTTTTTTTTTAATAGAGATTCCCCTAAGGATTTAGAGGATATTGACAAGTTGACATATTCTTTTTTCATGTGTGGCACTCGTGGGAATATCTGAAATGTAAAATTTATATTCTTATGATAGTTGTGTTAACATATTTAACTACTGTAAACGTCAACACAGAGCTTGCTGGTTGAAGCTGGTGAAACCTTCAGCCTCCACCAACTTCCTGATCTCCAGTCTCAGTTGCTTCCTTTGCAGATGGGGAATTTTTTCACTTAAGTTTCCCACCAGTCTGAGCTCTGCTTCCGGTAGGAGGTTTATTGATAGTTGCTGGATGACCTCTGGTGTGAACTAGTCTACTTTGCCTGTTTTCAAAGCTAATTCATGTCTGTGGTTTTGTTGTTTTTTCCTTATCACTGTTATCTTTTATATTTCTCAGCCTTGTATGGGTTTTTCTTTGCTGGTCAGCCACTTTAAATCTACTCATTCCAGTTAGTTCTGTGAATTCTGTCTGTGGGACATTATATTATAGCTGCAGTGAAAAACCTTGATAGTTTTCTTCCTCCATCCAAATCTCTTATTTAAATTCCTATTAAAAAAAATTCCCTGTTGATAATGTGTCACTATGAGCTTCCTGGTTGCCTTTCCCTGTCTTTTTTAGAAATATAATTTCAGGGGTGCCTGGGTGGCTCAGTCGGTTGAGTGTCTGACTTTGGCTCAGGTCATGATCTCACAGTTTGTGGGTTTGAGCCCCGCGTCCGCTTCTGTGCTGACAGCTCAGAGCCTGGAGCCTGTTTCAGATTCTGTGTCTTCCTCTCTCTCTCTGACCCTCCCCTGCTCATGCTGTCTCTCTCTGTCTCTCAGAAATAAATTAAAAAAAAAAAAGAAATATAATTTCATAGTTAATTGCTTAAGATCTGGGAGGGTGGAAAGGTCTATTATCAAATAGGAAAACTTATAAATAAATGATGAAAAAAAGCCTCTTACCATCCGGAGGGTGATGCAAAGAATTCTCAGGGGCTTATAGGATTAGAACTCAAATTAGAAGAGATACCAACATGCTTCAGCTATCTACTAACAACTTTTTTATTTGGAGAGACCACAACCATGTAATGTTCCAATAATTGGTTCTAGTAACTTTCTGGCAGGCTTTGTGAATTGTTTGATTGTGGGTTTTTTAACTTATGGTTAGAGAGACAGTAGACTGGAAAACTCTTTTACTTTAGGGAACATATAGAATAAAAGAGGAAAAAGGAAACAAAAGTAGAATTACAAAGTTTATTGGGGGAGAAATAATTGAAATGGTAAAAATAAGCTGGTAGAAAATCTTGAAATGTACAGTAAGTTGAATTTTGTGGGGGAACCTGGATTTTCATATATTATGTTTGTCTCAAATGAAGAAGAAATGGTAGTATCATTCAGGTTTAAATGTTGTATATTTGATTGTAGGGGTCTGTAAATTGCCAAGAGGCAAATTGGTAAGGTTGGGATTTGATTTCACTTTACTTACTAGTAGCCTATTAATGTTTCATAGGTGCTGGTAGAAGACATGAGACTCCTAAGTCAGAGACAAAGAACTTTATTTACTCCTGGCACAGCAAGCAATATGAGCATTGGCATATTCGTTTTAGTTCTCCTTGCTTCCACGTCCCATGGCAGTGATACAATGTGGTCAGATAAATGTACCTTGCTGAGAAGCAAGACTTTTATTTGGGGTTTGACTTTACCTCATCCCTTAAGGTTGCTCACTGCACACACAACCCAGAGAAGTGGCCCTGCTAGAGCATGGTCAAGATCTTGCATTTGCGGCATATCCAGGAAAATGGAGAGGAGGGTGAAAGACCCATAGCAGAGGGTCTATCACCTGGTGCTGTGAAGAGTCAGAAAATATTCTCCTGTTTTTTTTCAATTTTAATACTGTGAATATAGATTTTAAAGAACAATTAACTAAAGGGGATTTTAAAATGGAAAAGTCTTATAGTAAGGTTCAAGTTGTAAATTGCTGTAATTGTACAAGAATTACAAAATTTATACCAAACATGTTACCAATGATGTCATTATATTGACAGTCATGCTACAAATTGTTTTGGAGAGGCAGATAAATTATGTCATTGTGTAATAAATGTTGTGATATCCAGGATGCTGTGGAAACACAGAGGAAGGGCACCCAACTCAGCCTGGGGTTATGTGTCAGGAAAAGTTGAGTCTTAAAAGATAAAAAGTTAGCAAAATGGATAAGAGAGGATGGGTATACTGACAGAGGCACTAGAAAGGACAAATGCACAAGAAATAAGGGAGTTTGTTGTATTCAGCAACTTGCTCATAGTATAGTAATATTGTAACATTAGTAGTTCACATATAGGGAAAAGGTCATTGAAGAATTCTAAGTGTGGGAATGATAGGACCAAATTTGTTTTAGTTAAAAAAAGTCATTATGTTGGCACTAGAAGACAGATGAATTTGATTCTGGATGTGTGGAGACTCCTTATTAAGCTATTGTAATAATCCAGATAAGATTTGGTAAGGGACTGAACTAAAGGCTGTGACAAAATAGGTGGAAAAGAGGGACTAATCTCAGCAGATTCGAGGAACAGAATTCACAGGGTACCGTTAATGGGAAGACAGCTAGGAGAACTAGATATAGAGGAGGTAATATTTGACAAACTAGCTAAGGCCTGAATATGTTGAGTCTGAAAAACCTATAGGAGATATAGGTAGAGATGGTAGTTGGTTATATAGATTTAGATTTTAGGAGATTTTTGAACACCAAGATATAGGTTTAGGAGTCATTTAACCATTCAACAAATGATATCTACTCCCCAAAAGGCACTTTACTTGCTTCAGGGGAGCCAGCATTGAACAAGATTTGTTCTTGTGCAGTTTGTATTCTCATGGGACCCAGACATTAAACAGAAAAATTGCAGATTATTTTACTAATGTACTCCCTGTCTTAGATTTCATTGTTACCCAGCTCCAGAGGCAGTGTTTATGCAGAATAAAATGAGCGACTTGAGGGTCTTATTCAGGGTGAATAGAAGCTTGCCAAGAGGGGGAGAGGGAATTGTTTCAGGCAAAGTGAGCAGCATGTGCCAAGGCCTCCAGGCAAGAGAAATTTTAAGATGTTTGAAGAACAGAAAGACGGAGTGTGGCTGGAGCATAGAGAACCTGAGGAAGAGTGGTGTGGAATGAAGCTGGGGAAGTTGGCAAAGGTCAGATTATATAGGACCTTGCAGTTGGGAAAGCATTTTGGAATTTGTTCTAAAACAACAGTAAGCTATTGAAGGGTTTTAAGCAGGGTGCTGTGAGATTAGGTTTCTGTTTTTAAAAGATCATTCTGACTGCTAATGTGGAAAATGTTTTGGAACGGGGCAGAAGTGGAGTCTGAGAGATCAGTTAGGAATCTAGGCTGGTGATAATGACGGTTTGAACTAGATGGTGGAAATAACTGATAGAAGCTGGTAGGTTCAAGTTATTTAAAAGGTAAAACTAACAGAACTTGGTGATTATCATTTATCAGGGTATAATGTTGTTATTGTAGTCAACCAGGATGAAGAGAAAATGGAGGATGAAGTTGTGCGGGACATCAACATTTAAGGAATAGGCTGAGGAGAAGAATTCCACAAAGGAGAAACAGAAGTAACTAAGGAGAATCTGGGAAGACACCACACGTTAAGGGATGGAACTTTGAGAAAGGAAAACCTTATTAACTACATGTTAAGGAGTTAGTAGGAGTATGGTTAAATACGTGATGCCTGAGGATGAGGAGGAATGTGTTTTTAGAGAATACTTAAGGACATCAGAAATGTTAATGATACAATGTTAATTAAAAAAGGAGCATGTAAATTTGCATATTCAGCCTGAATTTTAAGCTTTGTTTTTAAAAAAATTGCATACATGAATATGTGTTTATGCAGTAAAAATATTCAAAGGCAATACAGCAATATATAAGTAGTTTTATGTGAATGGCAAAATTCTTTTGTTATTAATTCCTGTGCAGGTTTCAAATTATATGAACATGTATTAATATTATAATTAGGAAATTATATTTTATTTTGATTAACTTTATCATTATATGCATTTTATTAATATGTTACAAATGCATTGTTAAGAGTGCCAAATAGTTCTGTAAGCCTTGTAATGAGAAAATTCACTGTCTGCTCTCACCTTTATCCCATTTCCTCTTTCTTAGGAAACTGTTGTCAACTCTTTTAGTTGATTCTTTTGCTATTTTCATATCTCCAAATAACAAACTTATATTGCTGCTACCAGATTTTCTTTTAGATACTCTGTATTGACTTCGTACAGTGGAAGATAAAAGTTTTGTTATCCCATTTGTCCTGTTCCTGAAGCCACGTAATTTCTTGCCTTCACATAATCGCAGTAGTTATTCTAATTTTGGTTACAGTAGTATTTATTTAATGTTTACATTATTATAACTGTGTGAATGCTCTTCATAGCTCTGCCTATAGTAGCATTCTATAACTACTTTTTCTTTCTTGTGCAGTTTTATTTTTCCTCTAATACATTTGTTAAAAGGCAGCTTAATTTTCTATGTACTTATCATGCATTTATCCCCAAACTCTCTCTTGTTGTCTAAATATCTTCTTAATTTTTCTATTAATTTTATATTCTTGAAGATCTAGCTCTCAGACTCTTCTGACCTGTTCTAATCTAATCTATAGTCTTGTGGTCTTTGGCGTAGTTGTTATTTTAGACTTTCCCTTCTCCACCATCCCTGTCATCCTAGGAATTCCTTTTGCTTCTTTTTTGTGTTGGATGCCCTATTTATTACCTGATTTCCTCTTTCTTGGGTCCTCATTTCAGTGGAGTACATTCTCAAGGAACTTCTTTTGACCTAGGAAACCATGTGCAGTTCTGGCCATTTTTTTGAGTTAAGTTCTTTGATTTCCTTCCTTCAGTTTTCTGTCTCCACTCACTCACTCACTCACTCACTCACTCACTCACTCACTCACTCACTGTTTTTAGAAATCCTATTTTCTTTGGATGTTATAGAAACTTTGTGGGCTGGTCCTCTAATTATGTTATCTTTTTTCTTCGATTGTTTTCCACATTTTGTTTTGTTTTACTTTTTTGGAAGATTTCCTCTTTTATCTTTTTCAACCCTCTGTAGATTCAAAATAATTCTCCTGTTACTAGACCTCTACTTTTATTTAATGACATTCTGTTTTTGTTTCATGCATTCTTAAATTCTTTTATACCTTTGAAGGTTATTAACGATAGTTTTTGGACATTTTCTTCTCTTTCATGTCTCTTTCTTCTAAGTTATTCTTTTTGTTTGCTTGATTTGGTCTTTATCTTTCTATTTCAAGTTCTCTTTAAATGTGTGATGATCTCTGGCTAATCTGTTCACTTAAGCATTCTAAAAAGAGTTTACAAAGCTGCCCATTAGTTCTTTGTCTGTGGATGAGGCTTGTAGATTTATGAAATAAATTTCAGTCTCATAATCTAACTTTCAGAATAATCTGGCTGGACTGTCCTAATGGAGACTTTCTGATATCCATATGTTTAGGTGTTTTATTTAAACTGCTTAGATTTCCCAGAGAAGAATCATGTTACCTGCCTCGAGGGTGTAAGCCTCCCTTCAGTGTTTTGGAAACCAAGTTGAGGAAGAAGCACATAGATTTTCTTTTTATCCCTCTTTTTTTCAATGTGAGACATCTGTTCTAAACTTGCCTTAAAGCATCCGGTAATAATAAGACCATTTAAAAAATAAGAATAGGGGTGCCTGGGTGGCTCAGTTGGTTAAGCGTCTGACTTTGGCTTAGGTCATGATCTCTCATTTTGTGAGTTCAAGCCGGGTGTTGGGCTCTGTGCTCAGATCCTGGAGCCTGCTTTGGATTCTAGGTCTCCCTCTCTCTCTGCCCCTTCCCTGCTCTCTCTCAAAAATAAATAAACATTAAAAAAAATTTTATAATGAGAATAAACCTCTGGTATTCTGTAGGGGTTGGGGAGGGAGAATTCGTCTTACCTGGAGTGAGGGAAAGAGAGGTGGAGTTGGGAATTGGGAATCTAACAGATTTTTAATCATTCCTCCTGTTCACCTTTCTCACTTCTAGAAGTACCTGGTACTACCAATTTAGTCTTTTGGAGATTCTATCATATAAATTGAGTTATTTTTACTTAACCTTTGCCTGGTTAGTATTCAGATTTTTGGGATCTGAGAAGTCATTTACCATGATTTTGTTAGTGTTGTCTCATTTTTGTCCTTATGAATTTATACCTTAATTATCCTTTTGTTGTCATATGGTGAGGGAATGTACCTATAAATGTAAGTCAGATCATAACTTTTGGTATTTTGCATGAAGAGCTGGTGGTTAATAATAGCTACAGTAGGCAATCTCCAAAGAAATGTCTGAAGCTTTAGGATAGCTATTTAGTCTATAATAATGACAACAGTGATAATAAAAATAGTTTAAATAGCTTACAGTTGCATTCTAAATGTCAGGCACTAAGTTCTCCACTTACGTATTAACACATTTAAGCCTCATACCAATTTAGCTGTTGGTACTATTACCACCCCCTGTATAGATGATGAAATTTGGTATAGAAAGATTATAGAACTTTTATATAGACAACACAGCTAAACTAAGAAGTGGAGGAATAATAATATGAATCTAGACAGTGCCGTGCTCCAGAAACCACACTCTTAACCAGTGTGCTGTACGACTTCCATATACTGCTGGACTTAGTTAGCTCTTTTGTTTGAGAATAAGATTTTAATTTTTTCCTATCAGGTAGAATGATCAATTTTATTTGTCTGCTACAGTTTATGTATTTCTTTATATATCACAAATAGTGTACAGATGTAAAACTATTTTCCTTTTGGTGATTTATCTGAAGAAAGATTACTTGTTACTTTGTATTTTTCTGGCATGTCTTAAAGGGCTCAACTTTTTCTCCCTTATGCAATGGATATTTTTAAGAATCCTATTTATTTATTTATTTATTTATTTAAATTTTTTTTTAAAATGTTTTATTTATNTCCTATTTATGGAACATTCATTGATAGTAACTTTTCAAAGACTAACTCGTGCTTCATTATACTGGCATCCAAGCATATAGTAAATTTCTGGCAAAATGATGAGCTATAGAAAAATGTCTCCTTTTTAAATTATAAATTATAAATATTAATTATTTTGAAGGAATTATTCATATTTTGGTGTATTTAGAACAGATATTTTCTTGAGGATTTATAGAGCAGAATCAATTATTTAGCTAAGTTTAGTCCTTTAAAAACATAAACAGGCTGTTTGTTTCCTTTGTTTTAGTAGAAGGTACAAGAAAGCTGCTCTTAAAGATAAGCACCTAATTATTTAATTCTCTTCATGCATCAAGATGTGAACAAACCACTAACTTTATAGAATTAAACTTGCTCTACTTTAGGTTTTCACACCCTCTTAACCATTTAAATTTATGCTTGAAAGAAAGAAGATCAAGTTAATTTTTACTGTTACTCAGTGAATTTTGACAGTATTAGATGTAGTCATATTCAAATGTACATATAAAAATATATATTCCTGTGCCTTGTTCTTTAGGATTTATTTATTGTGGTGTGTTAAAGACATTAAAATTAATTACTTATTTACATAAAACAAATCCTAGAATTAATTTTTTTTGCTTGATTTACAGATTTTTATTCTTGTTCTCATGACTATAATGTTCTTTCCTCCTTGCCCATTTTTGCCTTTTGCCTATATTAAAATATAGCTATTTCTTAGAACTTTTTGCTCATTCCTACTCCCTCTTGTAAGAGTGATGCTTGGGATCCCATCAGTGTTTATGTATTCATACTATATTTGAAGCAATGTTTTGTTTTTATGGAAGTATGCTTTTTAGTTTTCTGTTGGTAGGTTTGTATTCTTTAATTAAGAATGAGAGGCTATTTTCTAATTCAGGCCCTCCAATTCTTTTTTCCTTTCATCAGCCCCTCATAGTGTGGCTTCTAGAAGATGGTCAATAAATGTCTGTGTAGAAATTTTTAGAAAAATTTGACTAAATTTCATAATTGTATAGGTTTTTATCATGTCTCATCATCATCTGCTCAGTTCTAATCAAGAGCAACACTAGCCGATGCTAGTCTTGATTACACAGGTCCTTGTTTGAGATTCACTTAGGACAAAACTGATGAAAGATGAAAAGGCATATCAAATTAGACTAGACCATAAAAAAGCACTGTCTTGGGGCACCTGGGTGGCTCAACCAGTTAAGCATCTGACTTCTACTCAGGCCATGATCTCACAGTTCACAGTTCCTGAGTTTGAGCCTCCCAGCAGGCTCTGTGCTCACAGCTCAAAAAGTCTTGGTAAGAATTGATGTCTGCATATTTTCTTTGTCTTGATGAATTTTTAATTTTATAAATTAAAATACTGAATTGAGGGAAAATTGCATCCCAAATTGCCTCCTAACATATACAAAAGAATAAGTCTCTAAGTGTTATGCATCTGGCTTTCATATATTTCTTTTCATTTGATTATTTTGTAAAACTTTTTTTTTTTGGAAAGACAGGTTTATAAAGAAACTGTCTAATACAAAAAATGGCCATGTTTTGGAATTTTCAAAAAGAAAGAAAACCCTATGTAAAATTCGTGGAGGTCACAGGTGATTTTGTATCTATTTTTTTTCCTTTCTATATTTATCACTGAATTGCTTAATTTTTTGGAGATCAAATTAGACATGATATGGTAGATTTCTAGGATTTCTCTTTTCCTTCTCTATTACATTTTCATATATCTGTATTTTGTATGACAAATGAGCTAGATTAAAATTTGGTGATATGAGTTGTGATTAAGTTATTATTAAATATCTTAATATTGATATTATTGATAACAATATTATCAATATCAATATATCAATATCAATATTGAAATATTGGTAGTAACTGCACGCAGTGGTGGAGAAAGTGAAGGAGAATATGTGTTTGAAAGGCAATTGCTTAACTACATTATAAAAGAGAAAGCAGGAAAGGAGAAGGGGGTGGAGTATAGAAAAGAAAGGTAAAAGACATCAGTAGAAAAAATGGGAAGAGACTTACCCACGTAGTGATAGTTGAGTGTGTATTTGCTTCTGTTTCAATTTACATATTTTACTTGTTCTTTTTCTCATTGAATTTTAAACTTCCAAAAAATAGGGGCCATTACTTCTGTTTCCTTTGCAACTCCTAGATCCTAATAGTGTCAACTCAATTATCCATGGAGAGATTATCTGCTTTGTGTTTTAGCTTTTGCAAATAGAGCTTTCAAGTTCTTATTGACATAAGTAAACAAAGAGCGTGATAAGGACTTTTTGAGTCCTTTCACTATTTCTTGCTTGCCCTTGTTTACACTATGGTATAGCTTGGCTCTTAGATCAGACTATTCATTGTCAGTCTTTAACTTAGATTCACAATGGACCTGTTATCTTACATATTTTTCCTAAAAAAAAAAAAAAACTATTTATAAGAAAAGTTTTTTTCTTAGTAGATTTAATTGACTTTAAATTGACTTTTAGCCCTTGCCTTTCACAGCTATCCTTTAAGCTGGGGCTAGAGATCAGCCCAATATACTCATCCTCTATTTAGAGCTGCAGAACCATGCCTGGATCACTGATATTCAGCTGACTCCTATAGACTTGAAAAATCTTTTGCCATCAAAGACAGCTTTAATTGAGGTACACTATCCATATATGCGAACTAGAAAAGGATTTTAGAAGGATTTTCAGTAAGAATTAAAGATTAATTTTTTTATTTTCTCTTAAGAAAATAAATATCCAGTTAGTGAGCTCTAACTATAATCCTCTTCCTCAACACAAGAGAATGATAACACAAATGCAACAAATTTAAAGAAAAACAGTTTTTGTTTAAGTCTGTTTTTTTTTTTTTAAGTTTATTTATTTTGAGAAAGTGAGTGTGGGAGCGAGTGAGCCAGGGAGGGGCAGAGTGAGGGAGAAAGAGAATCCCAAGCAAGCTCCACACTCAGCTTGTGGACATGACCTGAGCTGATATGAAGAGTCAGAGCTTAACCGACTGAGCCACTCAGGTGTCTCTCTGCCTGCTTTAAAAAAAATCTGAGAGATGATCTTCTCTAACATGAAGCACTGATCAGCACAGAACTGAGAAGGAAAACTGAACTTCCGTTCATTAAAGTATTGTTATATATGTTATCTAATGCATTGTCAAATCCAGAAATTAAACATTATCCTATTCAAATGTAGGTATTAAAATACGTTTCTGTTCTGGTGTACTATATATATAAGTGTCATAGCTCATATGGATATTTATTTAATCACTTCCTAATTGCTATAGAGAGAACTTCTTGAAATTAGAACCCATTTCATTGAGCTCTGTATTCAGAAGATTTAATCTGGTTTCAGGAATATAGTGGATGCTAAACAAGTGTTAGATGAATGAATCATTTTTCGAGCTGTGAATGTTTCTGGGTGTTGTTTTTTTCTTTGCTTTTTAGAGGGGGGATTGAATGCTTAAAAGATAACAAAAAGGAAATGTTGACCAGGATGTGCTTTAACTTGTACTGTGTATTTTATGTAGTTTTTGATTAAACATCTGAAGTCATTATTTTCTCATTTCTGAGGAAAAAATGTGGGGATCACATATATACTTTTTTCTTAACTTTGCTGCTTTTCTCACCGAAAAGCCAAATGTGTTAAGTAAATTTTAAATGTTGGGTGATAATGTCCTCTATTTGTTTAATACTTTGTACTTTTCCAAGAACCTTCACACACCTTAATTAAGTCTTATCCTCACAGCAATCTGAAAGAGGTATAGATGAGAAAATGGAGGGAGAGATTATGCCAAAGCTTACAAATTTAAAACCTAGGATCTGAGACTTTTGAATTTCTAGTTTAGTGCTATTTTGCAATTACTTTATAGATGTTTTGTTTTAAGTTTATTTATTTTCAGAGAGAGAGAGAGCACAAGCTGGGGAAGGGCAGAGAAAGGGAGGGAGAGAGACTCAAGCAGGCCCCTTGCTGTCAGTACAGAGCCCGACTCAGGGCTCAGACTCACAAACCATGAAATCATGACCTGAGCTGAAACCAAGAGTTGGACACTTAACCACCTGAGGCATCCAGGTACCCCACTTTATAGACACCTTTAAGATTATTTATTTTTTTAAATTAAAAAAAGTGTTTATTTTTGAGAGAGAGCTTGCATGCGTGAGCAGGAGGGGGCCAGAGAGAGATGGGGAAGAGGAACTGAATGCAGAGCCCAATTCAAAGCTTAAGATTATGACCTGAGCCGAAGTCGGATGCTTAATTGAATGAGCCACCCAGGTGCCCCTAAAATTATTTCTTGTTGCTTATTGTATTAGTTTGCTTGGGCTGCTGTAACAAAGTACCACAAAGTGGGTGGCTATAAGAAATTTATTGTTTTCATAATTCTGCAGGCTAGAGTTTGAACTCATAGTTTTGGTAGACTAGGTTCCTTCTGAGGGCTGTGAGAGAAAGATCTCTCCAGGCATCTCTTTCTGACTTCTGCCTGTGTTTCTTCATCTTCCTTCTACATGCACCTCTCTATCTAGATTTCCTTTTTTATAAGGACACCAGTCATATTGGATTGGGGGCCCTCATCGTAACAAATTATATCTGCAGCAACCTTATATTCAAATAAAGTCACATTCTGAGGTACTGGGGCTAGGATTTCAACATATGTTTATTGGGGGTACTTTTCAACCCAAACATTTACCTTTTAGTAAAAGAAGTATGACTGGAGATGTGGACTTTGTTTCCAGTAACTTAATAGAAACACTCATTTGCTTCTCACTGTTGTGTTATCTCTCAGATGAAATTAATCTAATGCCAATGAAGGCATTTTTGACAGAATCATCCCTATTACGGTTCCAAAAGCCATAGAATTATCTAATGATTGGTTTGTGGAAATACCCATATTGATAATTTTATTTTCCTGGAATTTTCTTATGTTGGAATACACAAAGCTAACTGAGAGCTAAGCACTTCTCTTGGGACTAATCTCTTAAAGTAAATCTGTCACCTCAGGCTCCAGCTGTTCTCTTGTGCATCTAAATGGCTACACGTCCTGGAGGACTTAGGCAGATGATAGAGGAGTCTCTGAAGGAAAGTTTAGGTTAATCAAACTATCAAGTAGCTAGCTTTTTTCTCCCCCCACTAAGATTATTCCATAAACAAATGGTGAGAAGACCTCTTGAACAATAAGATTCAGAGGGATTCAGTGAACTCTTTACAGTTATTTAGATAAAATTCTGATTAACTAGAACTTGGGTAACTGGCTGTTTAGTTTGAGTACCCCACCCTCATGATGCTTTTAAAAGGAAGAAACAAGTTACATAAAATAAAGGCTGTTTTGGGTCAGTAGACATTTAACCAAATCACTTACATATTATGTGTAATATAATATGTGTAATCGTTGTCACTGTCATTTTCAGGATGGGCCAAGGATTAATATCGAGGTAAATGTTAATTTTTAGGCAGTGCAAGGTTCTTGGTTATACACACAGGTTAGCTTTTTGTACTTACCCAAACTGGAGAGTGATTTTAGCACAATGTCTTTCTTTTAACATAGGCTAAAACAAAGAACACTAGATTATATTCATGCATTTGGGTTCTTGCCCTGATTCAGTTCCCAGTTGAATAACCTTGTGCAAGTGTTTTCACCTTTCTAGGCTTTCTATTTTATCTGCAATGAGAGGTTTGCAGATTCAGGTGTGAAACTTTATTATTCTGTGAAATAATTTGAGTGCTTACTCTGTTGAAGGTTAGTGCAGCTTTCAAAGAAGGAAAGAATTGTTCCTTGCCTTCAGAAAGATTACAGTATAGTTAGATGGAAAGCTGTAATGTTTGAAAAGTTAAGCAGTAGTATAAAATAATAACGTGAGGTGTAATATTAATACATGCTGTGAGTGATGCGGGCTGTAAGCTGTGCATTCTGAGATAGATGAGTACCTATCTGTAGGGCAGAGTCTTCTGAAAATTGCACAGAACTGAGGATTGAACTGATTTCAGAAGGCTGTGTTTACCATGCATAGATGAAGGGAAAAAGGGGATTATCTCAAACAAAGGTGTAGAGGCTGGAACTGTAAATAATATTGACTTAAAACAAGTCAGTCTGTCTCTAAATTCCAGTACAGACTCAATGGGTATGTTTGGTTCCCAACATGTCCAATTTAGAATGACTTACTACTTTTAGGTTTTACTTAGTATGAACATTTATGGTCAAATAATTTAAAGATTTTCCCTACAGTTTTGCAATATAAAAGTCAGGAATAGGATGAAGGAAATGTAAGGACTCGACTTTCAAAAATTTTGAAGTACAGGCATTGTTTTTACATAATTGGTTTTGCAGAGTTGTTGATTAGTTGAATCTAATTAGGATACATTTAATTGTCTTAATGTGTTTATGGTTTTTGAATCCTAAAGTAGATATTTAAGTGCAGTTTAAATAAATTTTTATACTTAAAAAGATCAGTTATTTTTTAATTCAGTTGCTTTTAGAAAATTGTGTAGAATAAAAATAATTTGAATATATTCGTGGAATTTATTAAAGTGCTTTTGTAAAATAAATGTTTCTTTGGTTTACCACTTATAATTTCTTAGTGGGACCAATTATGTTTTTTATTAATAGATTCTTTAAGAATTTTAACTTAATGGCTTTTTTTAACCCTAATATTTTATATGGAGAATAGTAAGAAAATAATAGGAAATGTGTTAAACATATTTCCAGATTTCTTTATCTCCTCTTGCACCAAATAGAAAACTGTTCACATATATAAGCACTCCATATAGCTGATTTCTGTTGGCTAGCTGGTGGGATGGGTACAGAAATGGATGAGTGAATAAATTAATCAGATTTGTTTTATATACATATTTACATTTATATACAGATTATATATACATTTTTTATAAAGTAAAATTATGATATATTGCTTTGATTAGTTGAGATGAGAGTTTTCCAATGTGTATGGTGTGATAGCGTTCCATTAAAAAGGTCTCTAGCTGAACAGATTTGGAAATGTGACATATTTATGTCAAGAAATTTTTAATATAGATGAGGATGTTAAAGGTTTTGAGTGGTCCAGAAGAGAAGCTCATCCAAATTTAGCCCAACATTTCTAAAACAAAGATGGAGTGTATTTAAAATGCTAAATTGTGGTGTATATGTGTGTATGCCTACAAAATCTGAAAAACAGTGGGTTTTATGTAATGTAGGTAATAAAGCTGAACAGGTGCTGGTATGGCAGGGAGCTTGATGGCATTTCATATGACCTATAAGTAACTGGGAAAGCATATGTAAGATTACAGTTTTCCCAGGAGTCACGGAAATAGAGTTAGTGAAAGCCTAACATACTCTTCACACATTGTAATCAGGCCATCATTAATTGTATGCCACAGTGGAAGGACTCAGAAAGGAGAACTAAGAGCACCAGATGACTAAAGAGGAGAATCCCCAGCCCTCTCCCTCATTGTTTAGGTAACACAAATACCAGTACTATTTTGTGATGGCAGTGGTCATGTGACCATTCCACTGGCTCAGGTTGCCTAGCTTTTTGCCTGGCTTGGGTGTTCACTCCCTGCCTCAGCTCTCAATTCTCTATTCACATGTTGAAGGAACTAAAGCAACAGGAAAGCTCTATAGCCAGTACTATTGGCATTTATTCATTTTAGGTAGCAAGAATTTTCAGCTCTACCACAGTACAATTATTATGCAATAATATGTAATAAAATATAATAAAGAAATGTAGAATTTGTCAGTGGGTACTAGGAAAAACTTGACGCCAAATTCTGGATCTGCGGATTAAATAAAAACTTATTTAAAATAAACTGAAAGATAATCTGAAATGAAAGGACTTTATTAGACTCCTTTTTAGGTTGTTTCTTTTAAGAGATACCCAGTGTTTTCTAATACTGGGAAAATAAACACAAGGTTTAGACTCAATAGTTAATAATTAAGTGAAAGAGTAACTGAAATGAAACAATTTAATTTAAAAATAATCATCTTGGGGCACCAGGGTGGCTCAGTTGGTTAAGCATCCGACTCCTGATTTTGACTCAGGTCATCTCACCATCTGTGGATTCAAGCCCTGTGTCTGGCTCCGTGCTGGCAGTGTGGAGCCTGCTTGGGATTCTCTCTCTCTCTGTCTCTGTCTCTGTCTCTCTCTTTCTCTCTCTGCCCCTCCTTGCTTGCTCTCTCTCTCACAAAATAAATAAATAAAAACTTTAAAAAAAATAAAAATAAATCATCTTGACTTCTTTTCCTGGAAATATGTATTCTGAAGTACTCCCTCTGTACCTTCTTAGATAACCTGATGTGCTTTCCTGTCACAGGGAATCACTATATCATTGCCAAGTTTTGTGTGTTCATCTGATGGACACTGCAGATTATGGCCCAGGATACTTGAGCTTTCGGGCTTTCAGTTGGTTACTGGCACCTTATGTATATTCTATCATTACTGGTACATGTGTTTTGTCGTGGCTTAACTTAATATCATCAAAATAACTTATATGTTCTCAGAGCTCATTTTGAAATCTAGTTTTCAAATTTTCATTATGTTATTTAATTTTAAAAAGCTATGTAAACTCTGAAGGTTTTTATAATTTAATGGGCAAACTGCTTTAACATTTAATCCTTAATTAAATATTGAACCACCTTAATAAAGTAGCCACTACACAAAGAATACTGAATAAGAAATTTGGGGTACAAAAGGGGTAAGAAACCCCCCCAAATTTCTTATTAAAATGACCAGCTTGGGGTGCCTGGATGGCTCAGTTGGTTAAGCGTCCAAGTCTTGATTTTGGCTCAGGTCATGATCCCAGGGCTGGTGAGTTTGAGCCCTGTATCTGGCTCTGTGCCGTCCACAGAGCCTGCTTGGGATTCTGTCTCCCTCTCTCTGGGAGGGGTTTCTTACCCCTCTCTGTCCCTCCCCAGCTTGTGCTCTCTCTCTCTCAAAATAAATAAAAATACATTTTAAAAAGTATTTTAAAAAAATGACCAGCCAGGGGCTCCTGGGTGGCTTAGTCGGTTAAGCGTCCGACTTTCGCTTAGGTCATGATCTCGCGGTTCGTGGGTTCGAGCCCCGCGTCGGGCTCTGTGCGACTGCCAGCTCAGAGCCTGGAGCCTGTTTCAGTCTGTGACTCCCTCTCTCTCTCACCCTCCCCTGCTCACGCTGTCTCTCTCTCTCTCTCCTAGAAATAAATAAAAAATATTAAAAAAAAAAGTTAAAAAAAAAAATGACCAGCCTGTCTTTTGTAGTAAATAGTAGAAACTATGTATAAATATCTGATCTTATTCACAATTATTGGAGCCTGAGTATATTAAGGTTTAGCCATAGCACAAGAAATCGATGTTCTTTAGTAGTTCAATATGAGATGTAAATGGCAGCTTGGAGTAGATAACTCACAGATAACTCTTAGTTGGCTAAAGGCTATGAAGATATATTGTAGCTGTTTAAGGGGACCTAACTGAAAGAGACAAAAAATAATGATCTATCCTCCTATGATAAAGTGACAGAAAAATGTAGTGACACAGTTTGAATTGGCATTTGGGTCATGTGACATAAGGAGTTCCTACTATTGGAATTGAGCCCCTCAGAGCACATGCTCAAAGGGCTGGATAAAAGAATAAAGTATTATATTTTTAGTTTTTGTTTGAAAAATCTAAGAATCTAATTGAGTTGATAATAAATGTTTAGGGAACTTAATCTACCATATTTATAAACTAATTTTAAATTATAAGAGAATACATTTATAAATAAAATTGTAAAATTTAAAGTTACACTAAAGGTCTAAGAAAAACTAAATTTTAAAACTGGATACCTTTGATGATTTGACATTTATTTATTTTTTTATACATTTTTTTGATGCTTCTTTATTTTTGAGAGGGAGAGACAGAGTGCAAGCAGGAGAGGGGCAGAAAGAGAGGGAGACACAGAATCTGAAATAGGCTCTAGGCTCTGAGCTGTCAGCACAGAGCCTGACGTGGGGCTCGAACTCACCAACTGTCAGATCATGACCTGGGCCGAAGTTGAATGCTTAACCGACTGAACCACCCAGGCACCCCTAAATTTGAAGATGTTGCTGGGTTGGAAGTAATCAGGCCAATTGATTTTAACCACCATATTATTCTTCTGTTTTTCTTTAGAAATCTTGAAGGCTTTTACATCTTGGTGGTTTATATTTCTGCCCTCTTAAGTCTTGCTTGAAGGGAATTAACTCTGTTTCACATAGTTTGTATTTTCAGATTCCTATTTTGGAACTTTCATTGCTTTGCTTCTATTGCTTGCATGAAAGCTCTGTATATAAGTAAGATTGAGTAGCAGGAAGAATCTATCTATGGCTTTTTTCCTCTTCTAAATATTATAAAAGCTTTTATTATTATTTTATAAAATCTTTTATTATTTTATAAAATCTTTTATTATTTTATAAAGTCTTTTATTATTAAAAATTAATTATATTGATTTCTTTCAATGTATGTCTTACTAGTCTTATATATTATTCCTAATAATTCCTCTTAATTATACGATTAAGTTTTAATCTTCTGTGAAAAAATTAATTGCTATGTAAGTTGGTGTTCTAGGAGAAAAGGGTTCAGAGGTCAGATGGGTTTATGAAATGGTACATACTATATCTCTTTTTAGAGATTTATAGTACACAGCATAATGTCAAAGACTCTGAGAGTTGCTGCAGTAAATAATAATGTTGAGTCCAGAGTTTCTTTTGAGGCCAATGTTAGAATAAAGTAAAATGTCTTAATGCTTTAGTACTTTTGTGTTTTGGAGGGCTTGTTTTGGTATGACTAAAATAAAACATATCTCTAGTGAAATCATTTAGCACAACGCTCAGCACGTAGTAGATGCTTAATAAAGAATTTTTGTTAAGACTGATCTAGGATAGACAGTGAAATACAGAGACTTTAGAATTAGATTGGGCTCTTGTAGTGTTTTGTTTTGTTTGTTTTTAGAGAGAGAGAGAGAGAGAGAGAGAACACAAGTGAGGGAGAGGACAGAGGGAGAGAGAATCTCAAGCAGGCTCCATGCCCTGGGAGGAGGCTTGATTCCATGACCCTGGGATCATGACCTGAACCTTAATCAAGAGTTGGATGCTTAATACACTGAGCCACCCAGGTGCCCCAGGTTCAGTATTTCTGTAGAGTACCTCCTTTCTTGATTGTTCCAGGAAATGTTTTTTTTCTGAACTGTCCCTCTGGCTTTGTCAGGTTTCATGCATAAGGTTGTGAGGTTGAGGGTGGAAAACAGGAGCAGGGAGACCCAGGAGCTTAGGAATTCTGAAATCCTGAATCCAGCTCCTTCAGGGAATATAGTAGAGCTTCACCTACGGCAGATTTTTCCTTTCTCGTCATGCATGAAGTATTTTGTTCTTGCCCTTATAGGTCCACAGCTGAAGGTGTTGGTGGGTTGGAAGTAATCAGGCCAATTGAATTTACCACCATATTATTCTTCTGTGTTTCTTTAGAAATCTTGAAGGCTTTTACATCTTGGTGGTTTATATTTTTGCCCTCTTAAGTCTTGCTTGAAGGGAATTAACTCTGTTTTCATAATGTAGTCAAGTTTGTCTATTTATCAATATATCCAAAGTACTTACTCACAATAATAATCATTACTATTTTAACCATAATGTGCCAGGCACTGTGCTAGACACTTTGTGTTGATGATCTGCAGATGTCACAGCATCCCCAAGTGAGAGTTTCTAGATAGTTCAATTTTGTAGGCAAGATATGATCTGTGAGAAATTTATATGGTTTCTGTTGCAGTTCTTTCCATAAAATTATCTGTAATTCATTATTCTAAACTTGTTTTTAAAAGTCTTTAGTGAGGATCCAATGGATTGCAATGTAACAGTAGGGGAAAAAAACCTACATGTTACTCTTCTTTTTAAGCTCACTCTTATTTTTACTCATCTACATATTCTCATTTTTTTTTAAATGTTTTATTTATTTCTAGGAGAGAGAGAGAGAGAGACAGCGTGAGCAGGGGAGGGTCAGAGAGAGAGGGAGTCACAGACTCTGAAACAGGCTCCAGGCTCTGAGCTGGCAGTCAGCACAGAGCCCGACACGGGGCTCGAACCCATGAACCGCGAGATCATGACCTAAGCGAAAGTTGGACGCTTAACTGACTAAGCCACCCAGGCGCCCCAACATATTCTCATTTTTTACCGACCCATTGGATTAATCAGTTTTTGGCTTCTTGTTCTGCATGTATCTTGTCTAGAAGTAACCCAGTGGAACAGAAAGATGCTTGCCGAGGCCTGTTTTTCCCCTGCCACTCCTTTCATTGAGAGCAAATTAGGCGTAGACAGGGCTGTGGCAGTTGTTGCAAAGGCCAAGATTATTGAGGGTAATCTGTGATGGTAGGATGATCATTTTTGGCAAAACTAGTGGCACCAGAGAGCTGCCTGGGAGTTCTTAGTGATATTTTCAGTGGGTTTTTTTTTCATTTTTATGACGTGGGAGTTCAATGACTATCCAGAGTAGTTTCATTGAATTTGCAGTAAGAAAGACCGACACTACATCTTACGTCATTATACTAACAGTTATTTATTTGGACTGTTGTGGTATTTTTCCTGTTTTGATCTTGAATCTGAGTCCCAATTTAATAATATGTCATCAATAAGGACTTTGTAACTAACCAAGTGTTATGTTAGCTTAAACTAAGGGATGCCAGTGTCAATCAAAGTACCTAAACCTATTAAAGCAGAATTCTTTTGCCAAATCTTAATAGCTTAAATTATGTGCTGATGCTCCTTTTGCTTTATTATTCCTGGAACTTATTCCTGGCAGACTGGGTTGTAGAGGTTTGTTAGATCCTACTTTCAACCATTGGCTATTTCATTTTTTTTTTTACAAGTTGTACTGTGGAGTTTGGCATTTATTAATTTATTGGAACTTGGCAAAAACCTGCATGATTTAAATTTTTTTAATGTTTGTTTATTTTTGAGAGAGAGAGGGGAAGAGAGAGAGAGAGACAGAGCATGAGCAGGGGAGGGGCAGAGAGAGAGGGAGACATAGAATCCAAAGCAGGTTCCAGGCGGGAATGGAACTCATGAACTGTGGGGATCATGACCTGAGCTGAAATTCAGTGCTTAACTGACTGAGCCACCCAGGCTCCCCAAAACCTCCACAGTTGAAATGAATGCCTTTTCTCCTCTTATTCCCTTTGCTATCCATCAACTCTTCCTTACTGCTGAATATGAGTGATTTTTTAAAACTATAACAACTTTTTTTTGAATTACCTTTGTATTTTGAGCTAAGTTGTGCTATTAAACATGGCATAAATTAAGAAATGTGGAAATAGATGGAAAATCCAAATAGAAACTATTTATTAAATACCTGTAGTGTACATAGCACTGCATACTACATTGGGCCACCTATTTTATTGCTTACATAGAAAGTGGAAGATTAAGGTTAATATATTGCTAAAAAATCTTAAAATTTATTTTGACTATAAATTTATTTTTATGGTTCATATTTATTTTATTTTTTAAAATGTTTATTTTTGAGAGTCGGGGGCAGGAAGAGAGGGGGAGAGAGAATCTCAGCAGGCTCCACACTGGAGCCCCACAGCAGGAGCTTGATCCCATAAGAGATCATGACCTGAGCTGAAGTCAAGAGTCAGACACTTGATCCCCATGATATGATCTAAGCTGAAATCAAGAGTCAGATACTTAACTGACTGAGCCACCCAGGCATCCCATAGTTGGTATTTTATATTTAAAATCTTTTACTTCATGTGTATTTATCTTTGTAGTTCATTCATAATACTATGCTAGTTATAATCTGATTATTTTAAATAGACACCTCAGTTTCCTGGTATCATCTTAAACTTTTAAGGAGATAATAGTGTCTGGAAAAAGAAATTGAAAATAAAAATCTGTTGGCATATAAAACACAGTATGAAGAACTAATTTTTTAGAATAATATATAGATAATATTTTTAGATAAATAATTTTACTTGTGGGGCAAATAATTATGGTTATATTTTTATAATGTTAATATTTATTCATATGATACATTTCTTTAACATCTTAATGTATCATTTGGATATTTGAGTAATTATTACTGGATGTAAGGGATTTATACTTTAACAATATAGTATAACTCAGTTTTTATCTTGCCCATTTGAAAACTTTATTTATTCTTAAAAAGTTTTTAGTGTTCAGAGAACCTGGGTTGCTCAGTCAGTTAAGTATCTGATTCTGGATTTTGGCACAGGTAATGATCTCCCAGTTTGTGGGGTCAAGCCCTGTGTTGGGCTGTTTGCTCTTAGTGCAGCCTGCTTGGGATTCTCTCTACCTCTCTCTCTGCCTCTCCCCTGTTCACATGTGCTCTCACTCTCTCTCAAAATAAATTAAAAACAATAAATTAAAAAATTTTTCATGGTCTGCAGAAAAAAAGAGACAACAGCACTGGGACCTTAGGTCTTGTTTCACTTTCTTCTTCAAAATTTTTTCCTACGTACTTTGAGAGGCAATAAGATTAAAAATATTTTGGTCAGTAATCATGATTATTAACTATCATATTTACCTTTTTTGCTTTATTTCTTGGAACCGGTTTTATTTCAAATGGTGTTAATCTAATTAAAATAGAAGATCAGCCACATGATTGATGTTAATGAAACATTCTGTGTAAATAGACACTAGATTATAAATTCCAAAAAAGCTACTATTGTCTGTTGTAATAAAAACATACCTAAGACTATAACTATTTTAGTGAATGAAGTAAGAAGTTGAACCAAAAAACAATCAATCTGAATAATTTAATCTGAAAAAGTTTTCTACTGTAGCTAGTGTTCCTTCTTCCCTGCTCCTAAATTTTATATAGAAAAATGTCATCAGTCCTTCATTTTTCTGATTGGTTAAAATTGAAAGCACTTATCACATTATCTTGTGTTACTAGTGAAAAATGATTTAACATCTCAAGTTTCAACTGGACAGATGTGATTTTTGACACACTGTCCTGGGTAGATAGGATTTTGGCCCATGGATAAATTAGGATTATTCAGAAAGGAGTCCTTACTTATGTAACCTGTAGGATGAAGAATGTTACTTTCTTCTAGATATCTGAAATGCCCTGCATTCTCCCTTAACTAATCATAGGCACAGTGGATGGATTCTCCTGGGGATGCTGGGCTTTGCTTCATCCCCAACCTTCCCCTACCTTTTTTCTCCAGATATTTGTTGAGTGCTTAAAGTGTGTCCAATGCTGGGTGCAGGATAAAATCTAGAACAAGATATGTGAGGCTCCTGCTCTTCCCCAGCTTACAGTTTTATCTTTCCATAGTTTTTATTTAGTAGTACAAGAAAATATGAATAAATAATTCAACATGCTGCCCCCAGTGTTTTAAGTAGGTTGTCTTTCAAAAGGTGGTTTGTAAATTGTCTTGTTTGGTACAGAGAAATATCCCTAAAGAGAAAATATAAATTGTAATTACATTCCCAGATGGTACTCATAATATAGCTGAATTACAGAATTAACAATATTATGGTTTCCCATTGTCTTGGGGATATGAGTTCCAACTGTAAATATAAAGTTTAGAGAATCTACTTAGGTATACAAGCAATTCTAATAACCAGAAGAATGTGCCCCCTCCCCCCACTTCCCCCTGACTTCCTTACCCCTAAATACAACAGGGAATGTTTCCATTTCTACTCCCAGCCCATTGGCAGTGAGAAGATATTTCTTTACCTCTGTGGTAGTGGAAGTGTCAATAAGAGAATGAGTGACCTCTGCAACTATGACAGGAAGGAGATAGGGGCTTATGCAAGTTAGGGAAATGGGTGATGTAATTGTACCTGGAGACAGATAAATGAAAGATCTCTTTAGAGGTGGAGAATCTTGACAGCTAGAAAAGGAAGGATGGGAGTTCAAGGGGGTGTGGAATATTATTGGGATGGGGTTAGATTGGACTTAAAAGAGCAGGGTGGAGTAACTTGGAAAGTAGATGGTTGAACAGGGAACTGTAGGGGAATATTTAACAATAACTACACAAAAGAGACCTGGAATCTTGGCAGTTAGCCTAGCTGGGGGCTTGCATTTCTCAGATGTGGCAGATTTGCAGGATCAACCTTTGCAAGTCAGGTTCTCCCTATATATCATTTCCTTTCTTTTTTTTTTTTTTTTTTTTTTTTTAGTTTATTTTGTGAGAGGCAGAGACAGTGTGAGAGAGAGGGGGGGGGAGGGTAACAGAGAATCCCCAGCAGGCACTGTCAGGGCAGAACCAGATGTGGGGCTCAAACTCATGAACGTGAGATTGACCTGAGCTGAAACCAAGAGTCAGATGCTTAACTGGTTGAGCCATCAATTATATAGTCTTTGGAATCTTTTCAAAGATAAATATTATATTGTATAGAATAAACTAAAAACAGTGTAAAATAAATTCCATTAAAAGAAGAAAGCACTATTAAATAAGAAAATACACCAAATAAACTTCTTTTAATCGAAGTAAAGAGAGAAGTTTCTAGCAATAATAATTGGTTAATTTTCATTAATTATCTATTTCTACATGTCGTTTACCATTCCCATTAAATCCCTCCCCATAGTAATCATATTATTTTAAAATATGGCCTGACAATTCCAACATTTTTGCCATATCAGACTTTGGTTCTGATGCTTGTTCAATTTCCTCAAATTGTGTTTTTTGTCTTTGGTATACCTTGTAACTTTCTGTTGAAAGGTGCACATGATGTGCTGTGTGTAAGGAGCTGTAGTAAATAGGTGTTCAGTAATATAGTTGAAAGATGTGTGAAGGGGACAGATAAGAGACATTCTATAGTCCTAGGATTAGGTCTTGGTCGTTTGGTGATTACCTGTGCCTCTGGACTGTGAATGTCCTCCATGTTTCTCAGGATTATTCCCTCTTAGGTGGTGCAGGATGCCTAGAGGAGGCTGGAGTTCTATATTTTTCCCTTACCCCACATGGAAGGCTAGAGATGGTTGCTGGATATGTCACTTACTTCGAGTAGGTTATACTGTGATGAAACTCCAGCAGTTTAGACTCTAGCAAAATAGTTTCTCCTGAGAGCAGGCATTTGAAAGAAAAATAGGGCACCTGACTGGCTGAGTTGACAAAGCATGTGACTCTTGTTCTTGGGGCTTTGAGTTCAAGCTCCACATTGAGTAGTGAAGAGATTACTTAAAAATAAAATCCTTAAAAAAAAGAAAAAGAAAGGAAAAAATAGAATGCTATAGAGTGTTTCAAAAAGATTGCTTTCCTCCTTCTTATGCTAGAAGCATGAGGGGCTTTTTCTCTGATACTCACTGTGAGAACCAGGTTGGGTGGGCTCATGGAAATAAAACTCACTAGGGTATGGGCGTCCCTTATGATTGGGTTTTTGGAGTTTTTGTCTCTCAGACTTGTCCATGCTGAGCCTCTAGCAATTTGTCAGTTATAGTTCAAGTTTCCTACCCACACATTGGTTCCTCAGTAGATTCCTACTCAGGGGTTTCTGCTCTGATTAGTTGTATTTTTCTATATATGCCTGTCTGTCTCTACAGTTTGGAGGCAGTAATTTGCTCTGTGATCTCTCCTCTCTTACATATCTAAGCAGAGTTGTTGGTTTTTCTGCTTGTTCAACTTGTTGTTAAGATGGAGTGAAGACTCCTACGTTTCTTACTTGCCAGAACAGAGCCAAAGGTTTAATAGGCAACTCTTTATACTTTGAGGGCACACTAATTTTATTTACAAATTCCCTTCATAAAGTGGAAACTATTGAAATATTGGGGAAAAAGAGTAGACTTGAATATTATTGTACTGAGACAAATAAACTTGAGAGATGTATGGAAGGTCATACTTTTTGAATTTACATTTTATTTTTAAGTTTTTGTTTTTATTTTAAAGTTTATTTATACCGAGACAGAGACAGTGCAGGTGGGAGAAGGGCAAAGAGAGAGGGAGACTGAGAATCCCAAGCAGGCTGTACAGTGTCAGCACAGAGCTCAATGTATGGCTCAAACTCACGAAATCATGAGATCACATGACCTGAGCTGAAACCAAGAGTCACACGGTCAACTGAGTGAGCCACCCAGGGTACCCTACATTTTAATTTATTGGGTGACCATGAATAAATTTTGAAATCTTCCTGGGCCTTAATTTTCATCTTTTGAGTTGTTAGGAGGATTAATCAGATGGACTTTTCTCCTTTTTCTTTTTTTCTGTTCTCTCTTTTCTCTTCCTTTCACATCTCTCTCTCCCTGCCTTATTTCCTTCCTTTCTTCCTTCTACTAAAACTTACCAGGTATCAGAGAAATACTTGGGATGCAAAGATGATTCATATTTTTTCCAGTCTCAAATTCTTAAAGAAAAAACTAGATTCAATATTCTGTGCTAATTATTTATTTGCTTAATTTCTGACAAAGTTACAGTGGTGTCACAAAGAAAGGGAAGGAAAATTAAGAGAAAAGATGGTGTTCAGGAAAGGTTTCATAGTTAGGAAACATTGAATTAAACTTTTCAAGGAAGAGTAGCCATTTTCCTGGTTTAAAAGGAGGGGAGAGGGGCGCCTGGGTGGCTTAGTCGGTTGAGCGTCCGACTTTCGCTTAGGTCATGATCTCGCGGTTCGTGGGTTCGAGCCCCGTGTCGGGCTCTGTGCTGACTGCCAGCTCAGAGCCTGGAGCCTGTTTCAGAGTCTGTCACTCCCTCTCTCTCTGACCCTCCCCTGCTCATGCTGTCTCTCTCTCTCTCTCTCTCCTAGAAATAAATAAAAATATTTAAAAAAAAAAAAAAGGAGGGGAGAATTCCATGCAGTAGAATTGTGCAAAGGCAAGTAGTTGTGAAGCAATATCACCCATTTGGGAACTCTTCCATTTGGTTTCCACATAGGTATGGTAGGTGGGTGGACATAGATGAGATTGTGGAAGAGGCTATTAACAAACTTGGGCAGGCCATGTGTGCTATTTTTAGGTATCTGGCTGGCTCTTATCCTATAGGTATAAGAATCCACTGATGACCAGGGAAGCAACTTGAAGAGTTTGAAGTATTGTAATGATCTTTTGACTTCACTATGGAGAGGAGTGAGGATGGGGGGAAAAGAAGACCAATTCAAATACTATTACAGTAATATGGGAAAGTGGCAGTGAGGGCTTTGCCAAAGGAGATAGATACGAGTCACAGTCTATAGTATCTACAATATTTAGTGGCTGCCTATCAGGTAAGAGTAAGGAAGTGAGGAATGACCATCATGTTTTTGGTTTGGACACAATGACTATGTGTCATTGAAGAAGTAGAAGAGAGAGGAATATGGCATTTAAGTTGCTAGGGGGAAAATCAAGTGGATTTTTCCAGTGAACAGTTGAATAAATCCATCTGTAGCTTTTACAAAATTCTGAATTGGAGATAGAAGTTTGGTAGTGTAAAGCATTGACTCTTCTATCGACTGGCCTTGTCAATCTGAGGAAAACCTGTAGAATGAGAAGAGGACTGTGAAATAAACGTAGGGAATGCCAACAGTTTAAGGGTAAGTGGAGGGAGAAAATCTTGTAGGAAAAAACAAATCAAGGATTTGAGATATGGAGGAGAATGAGTAGAAAATGATTTGATGGTTTAGGTCCAGAGTCACATACATTAAAGAAGTACACTAAGACAAAGATTGTGCAGTGACCACTTCTGACCCTGTGGTTTGGGTTGAGTTGTGAGGAAGTCAGTATGGTGGGAAGGCTGGTCAGGAGGCCTGACTTCTCAGCACATGTGCTCTTTGGGAATTGATTAGGTGGTACATGAATGAACACTCTAAATAATAATAGGATAAAATATTTCCTCTCAATGAAAAGAAATCTGAACATTGAGAATCGAGGGCTGCAATGGCAGTTCCATGAAGTTGTCAGGGATCTATGCCCCTTCTAACTCTTGACTCTGGTGTTTCAGTCACCTTGGGCTGCTGTGACAAAGTACCATAAACTGAGTAGCTAATGAAGAACAGACATTTATTTCATATAGTTTTGGCCCCTGGAAATCCAAGATCAGAGTGCGAGCACGGCCTGGTTCTGATGAGGACCCTCTTCCTGCCTGTAGGCTGCCAACTTCTCTTGGTGTCTTCACACAATGGAAAGAAAGCTAGCTACCTCTCTGGCCTCTTCTGTCAGGGCACTAATGCCATTTATGAAGACTCCGCCCTTCTGTGCTTACCTTGCAAAGGCCCTACCTCCAGATACTATCACATAGGAATTAGGGTTTCAGTACATGAATTTTTGTTTTGGAGGGGCGGGGAAGGCCACAAACATTTAATGCATTGCATCTGACATTCCTCAAGTAGTCTCCTTTTCATGAGCCAAGACAGAGGCTGAGAGCCCTCGTATCTTCCGTAGAGGCTGTGAGCAGGATAAAGGAATGTAGAAGAATGTACCCCCTTGTATAAGTCTTCCAACTTCAGTCTGTATTTCTGTGGCCAATCTTCAGGCAAGTGAACACACCAGCTTCAAGGGAAATAGGGGAACATTATCTTTTAGCTGGAGAACAAAGATGTCCAACTAAATATGTGGGTTTTTACTACTCTGATGAGAGAGTTTGGAGGCAACTAATCTCTGCTATAGAAGCCATTAAAATTATTTGTGGTATGTGTTTGGAGGAGAATAGAAACTCTTAAAGCCCAGTAAATTTGGTTTATCTGCTGTTCTGTCACTTTCATGGTATTTCTCTTGTACATTCTGATAATCAGAAGGGAACTGTTTAAAGAGAAGGAGAGATTATGCATTTGACAGTACAGACCATTCCGCTCTTAAACACATTTAGTTTTGCAGATACTTAGGGAAGCCAATTAGGGAAGGCACACCTTTGCTAAAATATTTTACTTACATTTTATAAATTATATTTTGATATGCCAAGAAAACATTGAAGTGGCATAGTAATCTGATTTATCACCATGAACCTATTAAACACATTTTCTATTTAGCTGGCTTTGTAATTGTCAATATTAGTATAACTTATCCCCTTCAACTGTTTTGGAATAAAAAGTATGGTTTCTAATTATAGGGTAGATTAGGTTAAAAGGATTAAACTAATATAGGATGTAGCAATTCTCTCCTCTTTGAAAAGCTAACATCTGGGAGAATTTGGAAAGAATAAATGTGTTTAGAAATTGCATATTCTCTTATAATCTTCTGGTGATATACGTCTTTCTTTGTATTGGTTGGAACTCTGCTTTCTCTGATTTTACCCAATGAACCAATGTACATGGAGTCAGTTGAGTAATTTTTGATTGGTAGGCCTAGACTTTTTTCCCCATAGGCATATCTTTTATCTCACATTTTTGGTTTGGAAACTTAGGAGTATTGGTCCATGCTGATCTGTAGGAACCACACAGGGTTATAATATGAAAAAACAGAGTTTATCTTCTTAATGTTTGCATGTAGGAGTGGGGTGGTGGGAGTGGTGATTGTGCCAGCAGTTACCTTAGGTTCAACTTTGACAGGTAAGCTTGCCACTTTGTCCTTTACTTGGTCACAGAATGTTATTTCCTGGATAATATAATTTCTTTGAGGAAGATATTGAATCATATTGTATTTTTCTAGATGTAGTAGTCTAAACTTTAAGAGTTACATATCCTGATTTCAGCTCTTCTACTAAATAGTTCTGTTCTGGAAGTTGTTCAGTTGCTCTGGGCCATATTTTAGTAACAATAGAATTATATAATCTTGCACTTGAGAAGTAACTTGAAAGGTCTTTGGTCCAAACTTATGTTCAATGAATAAACCCTCTTAAGTATCCCCATATTCTATCTGTTCTTTTACTTAATGGACACTCACATTCCCATTCCCAAAATGGTTCTTACCTAAACCTTAACATTTTTGGATAGCTCTAATGTTTGCTTTGTTACACTGAGTTAGAATTTGCCTTCCTCTCACTTTAACCATTGGTTTTACTTCCACCCTTTGTAGCCATATGAGATTAGACCAATCTCTCTAATAGTTGATAACCTAAAGTTAAGTATTTGAGCCTTTTTTTTTTGCAAGCTAGGCATTACTGACACTATCAGCCATTGTTTATTGTCTTTTTTTTCCTACCGCATCTTTCTAGGAATATTACCTCTCCTCTCTAGTTCTATACTTTATTAAAACCTTTAAAGATAAAATTAGCTCTTTTGGCAGGGCAGTCAGATATGCTTTAATTCATAAACTTACAGTCAACTAAAACCTGTCTTTTTACATGGGCTATTATTAAGTTATATTTGTCAATCTCGTGCAGGTTTTTTCATTCAAGCACAGGATTTACATTTATTTTTGTTAAACTAATATTTTTTAAAATTTAATTTCTTTTTAATGTTTATTTTTGAAAGAGAGATAGAGACAGAGTGTGAGCAGAATCCAAAGCAGGCTCCAGGATCTGAGCTGTCAGCACAGAGCCCAACTGACTCAAACTCAAGGACTGTGAGATCATGACCTGAGCTGAAATTGGATGCTTAACTGACTGCGCCACCCAGGTGCCCCTTGTTAAACTAATCTTAATCAGATTTAGTGCAATGTTTCATAGTATCTCTTCTTTTGGGATATGAATTCTGGAATCTAAATATATTAGTTATTTCCTATTTTTTTCTTTCAAATTTGCTGATTATGCTGTGATTGCTTATCTAAAATCAAAAGTTAGCTTGCTTATTTCCATCTGGACTTAAGGAAGTCAGGATTTCTTAGCTCACTCTCTTTTCTTTGATTTAGGCACCTGTGAGTACTAAATGCTTTCTTAGTGCAATTGAGTAGAAGTTGAATATCTGGAGATTAATTTAGTAGAGGTTCGTGTTGTGGTTTATCTTATTTTTGTTCCCCTGCCTGCTTTTCTTTTTTGGCTTCTTATATAGAGATACATTTTAAATATTTGTTTTAGAAACAAATACAACTGAAGCATCAGAATAACATCTAAATTTGAAAAATATAGATTCCACTTCCTGATACTAAAAAAAAAAAGATTGGGTTTTTGCTTATGTTTTTAAATAGAAAGTAAATTTTTGCATCCTAAGGCTTTTTATGGTAACCTAAATTTTATTTAGGAGATGCCATAGGCAAACATTCTTCTAGATAAACATTTTTTCGGTTACAAATATACATATTAAGGCTCATTTTAATATAAACTGAAAAAATAATTAAAAGATAATTATGTAAAAAAATTCTTAATAAAATTACTGTAAATGGCTACTCAATAATAAATGACTTTCATATGTGAAAGCATTTTATAAGCTATAAAACACTACAAATATAAGTTGCTGTTGTTATTATGTTATATTCCTTAACTAGAGTAAAATCTTTCTATTGTATATTGAAATGTAGAAATCTGTCTCAATAATAGAATATCTTCTGAAACCATTTTATTACTTTCAGGTACATAGAGAATTTTATGTTGGCTACCAGTGTTGAATGTAATATAGATAATTCTTTCATACTATTACCCTTTTCTTTAAAATCCCCTTTTCTTCCTGCTTATTCCATTTCCCTTAATACCTAGATTAAGTGCCATTTCCTCTGTCAGTTGAAGCCCTTTTGTCAAGAGTCTCTTATAATGAATGGTCTTTTCCTGTTCTGGTTTCTTTATGTTTTGTTGCCTGCATACCCATCATATGCTACTTTATAATACCAATCTTATTTTTAATTATATGTTTCATCCCATTAACAAATCTGAAAATTACCTGAGAGCAAAATCTGTATCTCTCTGGGATTTTTTTCTAACACCTAGAACAATAATAGGAGCTTATTAACTGTTGATGGTGATTAGTCTAAGTGTTCATTTGCAAAGTTTCTCAGAATGTTTGAATAGTTTTTGTTTCTAATATCAGATATTTAAAATTATTTTTGCTACTAATTTGTTAAATTCTTTCTTGGTGTAAAGATGCATTCTCTGACTGTATTGCTATAGGTTCTACATTAATAGGTCTTAAATTAATGGTATTTCATTGTTTCTCAGTACTTTACACAAAACTAGATGCTTTAGAGTTGTCTAAGAAAGAGATTCATAAATGGTCTGAAAGACCAAATGTTGTTAGATGTCTAAATATTTCAAACTAATGCTAGGAAATAGATTAAGACCTGGGGGGAAAAACTCCAGAAAGTTATTATTATTTTATATGGATCTTTAAAAAACATTAACTCAAAAAATTAAAATAAAAGAATTACTATACATTTATATCCACTAAAAATCATAGGGAAAGAATTATCCTGTGTCTTTCCTGAGCTGGGGAGTTTTTCCTTTGAACCTCTGCCCACTTCTGTCTGTAGTATTAAGAGTTCTGGGTCCTTATATCTGTGGCTGTATTCTTCTGAAGCCTTTCTTTCCTGTTCTGCCTATACCTTAAGGAGTACAGATTAGAGACATTGCTGGAATTTGTTACGAGAAAAACTCTCCCAGAATTCCTTCTAAGGAAAGTGGAAAATGGATCATAAACACTAGACTCACTTAATGGTGCATATTAATGTGGATGCTTTAAATATGACAATAATCAGTAGGTCCAAGTAAGGACATTACCAAATGTTTTATAGCTAGATGATCATAGGGGTTTGGCTAAGGATAAGGAAGTTGGAATATGGGGAAACAGTAAAAAAGAAGGTGCAAATTGTAGTGGGAAATGTAAAGTGAATGGGAAAAGAAAACAGATATAAAGCAGAATAGCTATCAATGCCAAAATGGCATGTGCTAATATAACAAAAGAGAATTAATAGGAAGAGTTAAGAAAAATAAGAGTGGTAAAGCCAGAAAGAAATTCTAAATAAGTTATTTTTGGTGCTTTGTAGCCAGCAGGAAAGCATTAGACATCTTTTAAATATTTTCTAGACGTCTTAATTTCCTGAGATATATAATTTACATTATTTAGAAGGAATATTTTCTTTGTTATATTATATTGAAATAACATTATTAAACTATTACTGTTCATTTTGAGGAAATGTTACATGTAGATAATAAGCTTGGGGAAGGAGCTATGAGCTCATGACTAAGTTTTAAAATAATTTTTTCTTGATTATAGAAAATTTGCAAAATACAGAACACTACAGAGAAGGAAGTAAGAAGCTCCATTACCTATTGTATTCACCTTTAAAAAATACTTTTTTAAAAAAAGAGCAATTTTAAGTTCATAGCAAAATTGAATGAAGCACAAAGATTTCCTATATACTCCTTGTACTCACTGGCCAAATCATTTATCATTTTCTTTCTAGCCATATCAATCTTGCTAGACGTGTATACTGTTAAAAGTTTGGTTTAGGTTGTTAAAACTACCCACCATTATTAGGCTTAAGACTCCTTTTGCTCTAAGACTGGTTTAGTACTTCCACTGGTGTGTGACCCATGGTTCTCTAATGAATGCCCTTAGTGTTTGTTGAGGGCTTTCTACTGTGAGTAGTTAGTGGTTTCCAAGCACTGTGTGAGCAGTGTTCTTTCCTGGGGCTGGAGGAGTTTCACCACACACATAGGCAAAAAGACCCGTCCGCAGATGGTTGGAACTTTTTCCTGTGTAGCTCCCTCCTGTTTAACACTCTGCCCATAAATTCCAGCTGCCTAAATCCCACTCAAATTCGATCAGATATTATACTCTGTTTTTTAGTTGTCTAATGAAAGAGAGCAAGTTCAGTTCTACTTAATCCCCCATGGCATAAGTAGAGATCTGGTGGCTGGTGTTAATTTTGATGTTAAAACATTGAAATAGAGTATGAGAAGACTACCATGGTTAGTCAGCAAGGATTAAGAAGCTACTAGTATTCTGGGTGAATGTAAAGGAAAATCTACTCTGTAAGGATAATACCGACAAATAGTAAAGACTTAAACTATGTATATCAAGATTCCATAAGGAAGTAGGAACCTGGGTATAAAGTATAAAATTTTCCAGCTGAATTGCAGTGGAGTAAGTACTGTTATCAAGTATAGTCCATACTGTATTTCCAATGTTTATAGCTTAGATAGAAAATTGGATGGAAAATTTTACTATGAATTTTCTATAATTGTTTTTCTACAGACTGTTGATTAATTTTTATTGATTCTCATTTTTATATCTTAGCCTTTTTAGTTCCCCCAAATTGAAACTAGCCATTTTAATCCTGAATTTGCCTGTCTATATAAGACAAGTGTGCTTTTTTCCTAAGTACACCAAATCATTTACTTTCAGATCATATTCCCAAATATTACTTGTCTCATCAATGAGACATTAGCAGAGTTACATTTTTTTGTGCCTAGCTATTCATATAGTTGTTTAATCTTTCATTCCTGTCCCTATCTTAACGAACTCATTTATCCCTGCCCTAGAACATATAGTCTCTTCAATATCTGTATATATATCAGGGATCTATTTCATTACAACTGATATTGAGAATACAAAGAAAATAGACATTTTAGTGTGTTAAAACAAAGACTGGGTTTTAGTCAAAACAAAAGCTCTTTGCATAGACAGTTTTGACACTCTAAATCAGTTTTTTAGCTTCACTGTTAATGATGAAGAACTTTTAAAAGACGATGTTGGAAACAGATTTCTAATTTTTCACACCTCCTTAGCGCTCGGTTGTAAGCTCTGTTGAAAATTTGATCAGGCTGATCTAATGTCACTGCTAAACTACTTATAATCTCATGAGCAGCCTTTCAGTAGCTGTCAAATGCTCCTTTGCTGCTTGTTAGCTAGCTGTGGTCCAGCTAACTACTAGCATTTTATCACCTGGGAGTCACATTTGGACACTGACACATGTCATTGGTCAACAGTGAAATTATACAGTGGCTCAGGAATAAGAGAGATCTCTTTTCTAGCTCCAATATCACCAGAAGAGACAGAAGAACTTAATTTGCTTTCAATCTACTTTCAGTTCTCTGTATCTAAGTCTTCTGCCTAATGACATTGGGATTTAAGGACAAAAGATGGGGACTAAGTATTTTTTAATGTTTTATTTATTTCTGAGAGAGAGAGAGAAGCAGCGTGAGCAGGGGAGAGTCAGAGAGAGGTAGAGAAAGAATCCGAAGCAGGCTGCAGGCTCTGAGCTAGCTGTCAGCACAGAGCCCAACGTAGGGCTCGAACCCACTAACCGTGAGATCATGACCTGAGGTGAAGTCGGACGCTTAGCCGACTGAGCCACCCAGGCGCCCCTGAATTTTAGATGCAGCCTTTTGGATACCTGATATTCACTGGTGCTAAATAGCCACAGCTAGACCATTCTTTACAAAATACCCATCTTATAGCCATCTATCATCTTTTTTATTTTTTATTCCCTAACCTTGACTTCTTTTCTTTTAAAAGGAGGTGAAGCAAAGAGAAGGAGGTTATTGTCTTCGCAGATTAATTTTACTAAAAATAACAAATAAAACAAAAATTTTAAAAATCTTTTCTTTGCATATAGGGATTGAATCAGTGAAGGAATTGTTTTGGCAATGTTCATGTTGTCAAACTGTAGTATTTTATTGAAAAGGTGAATCTTAAGGATACTAAGGGGATGCTAATGCCAAAATAGGTACTAGGGGGATATCTTACACTTTTCTTTTGAATACCTTGAATGGAAGAAACTAAAGCATTCTAAAAGGACCTTATGCCTGGTCTAAGAGAATCATTCATTCATTAAACAGTATGTATTGGATACTTAACCATTTTAAGTTCTAGAAATAAAGATCAAACAGGTAAAGTACAGTATAGCAATTTAATTTCAAAACAAAATAGGAATAGCTGTTTTTTAATGCATTTTTTGAAGTTAAAAAATTTTTATTTAGAATTTTATTTTTTTGAGAAAGAAAGAGAGAAAGTGCATGAATGCGTGGGGGAGGGGCTGGATGGAGGGTAACAGAGGGTCTGAAGCAGGTTCTCTGCTAATAGCAGAGAACCTGATTCAGGGCTCCAACTCCTGGACTGCGAGATCATGACCTCACTCAAAGTTGGATGCTTAACCAACGGAGCTACCCTGGTATCCT